>NC_081413.1:268232853-268550353 GCF_030272615.1 Cryptomeria japonica
TCAACACTAGAAGGAAGAACAACTATAAATCCTCTCTCCTGCATTGAATCATCCAATGCATCAAACCCATTAAATGTCTCATCATTCTACTTATCTTTCATAGTCCTCCTCTCTCCTCTCCCCTTATTTTGAGGCTTAACTAGAAAAAAACCTTCCTTATCCTCACTACCTTTACTGATAGGATTCTATTCCTTATCAACCTTAGGTGTCGAACTAGAAGCATTAGACATACTAGCTATCAAAAAATAACTAGGGTATTTCCTTTGTAAATGTCCATACTCATGACAGATTTGACATCTGAACAAAAGCGTTTCATAATCTAGCAACTAAATCTAAGAAGAGGATCCCAGGAATATTTCCACAAAATTTGGCAGTGGATTATTTAAATTAACTTTAACACAAATTTGGGCATAGGAGATCACCTTCCTCATTTGAGTTTGAGTTATGAATCCAACATGCTTTCAAGGTAGAAGAGCAATTGAGTCAAATATATCATTTTCCTAGAGCTCAAGAGTGATCCTAGGAAGACAACCCTATACTTGTACTCTTGAGGGAAGCTCCTCGACCAAATTGAACCCTACATATTAGGGCTTAATGAAAAGCCCAACATAATTATTAAATTAAGGGCTTCCTTCAAATCCCTAATTTCTATTTACCATAGATGCAAAAATAATGTTAGGTTCTATAATAATGAGGGAAAGAAAATAATAAAGAAATTGACAAAATAAAAAGATGAAAAGATCAGGGTTATGGTTGGTAGTGATTTTTCAAACATACCTATTGAACCCTATTTAGTAAGGGACCTATCTAATTATCTTGGTTTTAATTGATCCTATATACACATTAGATATATTGTAAGTAGTATTACATTATTATTACATAAATATTATAATTGTAACTATAATTGTAATCCTAATTGATTATTAATATATAACAATATTGAATCCTAACCTTAGGTTTAATCCTAGGGATTATTTTAAAGTAGGGTTTAATAACTATTGTTTCTATATGATATTTAGTAAAATCTACATTTCAATTAGTTTTAATGATAAATTATTGTTTAGGGTTAACACTTAGTTAGGGCAAGGGTTTGATATATTTTTTTTGTATAATTAAGATTATTGTTAGTTTGTGATTAGGGTTTAAGTTTAATTAGACTAAGATTTCAATAAGAGGTACTATTTAATAAAAGTTTGTACTTAGTTAAGTTTAATATAAAAATTTGATTTTCATCCTTACAAATTTTGATTTATTTGAGTACAATATACTTTTTTAGTATATAAAGAATCAATATATTTAATGTTGCTTCATTTGAAAATTTATGTAAATGATATTTAATGAAAGTAATTTGAATTACATTAAATTTAACATTTATTTTCAATTACATTGAATTTAAGATTAATTTTAATTACCGAGATACTTTGCATATGCTGATTTTTTGTTTAGCTCGAAAGGTGGAATGGAGTTGCTTTAAAGAAATTGGAGTTGGATATTTAGCAACAACTTTATTTTTATTTTTTAAATGAATATTTATAAGTTTGTGATGTTGAGTAAAATAAAGAGTGATTTTATATATGATTTAAAACCAAAGAAAGAAATTTTTATTTTTTTTCGTGCAAGCTAAGTAAAGCAGCTAGGGTTTCTTGGGTATATATGTGTTATTATGTTTTTTGTGATTGGCTTCTATTATTTTTTTGCTTCCACTATTATTCTCTATTAATTAATCTAAAATACTGATTATTATAAATTAGATAGATTTTCAATTCTGTTAGTTTATTGTGTAGTCAATCTATAGTTGGGTTATACTAAATCAACATGGTATCAGAGCTCTAAACTCTAAATACAAAGATAAGATTTGTGACGCAAATTTCAGAAAAAAAAATCAGATTTTTGTCTCTAGTTTCTTTTGTGTCTATAGCATCTAATGTTCGATGTGAGGATAGGCTTGAGGGTGCTTCTAACTTCTTACAGTGGAAGGTTAAAATTACATCTATTCTCAAGGAGAACAGGTTGTGGATCTATACGAGTATAGAAGTGACACCACCAACAAATGATCTTGTTGCTTTGGATTCGCATGAAGTCAAGGAGGCCAAGGCTTAAGGGATCATTCTTGATGGAGTAAAAGATCATTTAATTCTTCATCTATCATGGAAAGACACTACCAAGGAGATGTTGGATACACTCACAAGACATTATCAAAGCAATTACCAGAGTTATAAGATGATGCTCAATGATAAATTACATAATACCAAGATGTCTGAAGGTGAGAGTGTGACCCCTTACTTGTCCAAGCTAACACAAGTCAGATATGAGCTAGCTGCTGTTAGAGAGGCGATTGCTGAAAATGAGTTAGTGCGTGTAGCCTTGAATGAATTTTCGAAGCACTGGAAAGTGCTTGTCAAGTGCGTTGTCAATAGAGATGGACTGCCTAATTGGGTGAGGCTTTGGGATGATTTTGTTTAAGAGAAAATCCACCAAATGAGGAAGGGTCAAGACAAAGAAAATCTTGCTCTTGCAAGAAAAGGTAAGAAAAAGTCTAATAAAGGAAAAATAGAAGGTTCTTCTTCCAAGAATGGGAAGAAGAAAGATACGAGGAAGAAAAAAAGTTATTGTTTCCATTAGATGGGTCATTGTGATAGTTAATGTCTGAACAAGAAAAATATGGACAAGAAGAAGAAGCAATTTCTTGCTACGACCGAGGTGGATGAGTTTGCATCACAATTTGAGAATGGGTTTTCACTCATTTCCTCTCTCTCAAGCTCACCTGCAAATAGGGTATGGTATATTGACAGTGGGGCTTCTTGCTACATGACTGGAGTCAAAGAATGTTTCACCAAGTTGGATGAGAAGGAGAATAATTTCTATATTGATCTCAGAGACAATTCCATGTACTAGGCAACTGGTGTTGACATTGTCAAGTTTTAGAGGGCATCTGGCAAACCCTTGTTGGTGGAGGATGTGTTTTATGTCCCTGGAATGACAAAGAATTTAATCTTGGTTTCTAATTTGGAAGACAAGGGTTACATCGTAACCTTTGAAAGGGGAAAAGCCTATTTTAGTCCCAAGGATTCCAAAGTTGCAAAATGATAAGAGTCAGGGACAACAACTTGTTTCGGTTATAGTTTGAACCAACACATGCATTAGTAAGTAGTTGTATAAGGCAAGGAGAACTATGGCACAAGAGGATTGCTCATCTTCACCATGGAAAACTTAATGTGCTCAAGGAAATAGTGAAGGGGATTCCTGAGATGAAGATAGAAAAGAATGAGGTGTGCAAGGGTTGTGCTCTTTGGAAATATGCCAAGACCAATTTTCCAAGTAGGAACAATAGATCTAAAGAGATTTTGGATCTTGTACAATCTGATGTATGTGGGCCTATGTACACAAGATTAGTGAATGGGTATGAGTATTATGTTACTTTCATTGATGATTTCTCTAGGAAGACGTGGATATATTTTGTGAAGAGAAAAGTTGAGGTCTTTAATAGGTTCAAGGAGTTTAAGGCTCTTATGGAGAACTAGAAAGGGAGGAAGATCAAGATACTAAGGTCTAATAATAGAGGCGATTATATCTCGAATACCTTCAAATATTTCTATTCTTGGGAAGGTATCAAGGAAGAGTTGACAATTATGTACAACCCTCAATAGAATGGGGTTGTTTAGGGAAAGAAAAGGGCTATAGTTGGAGTAGCCAAGGCCATGCTTCATGATCAAGACCTGCCTTGGTTCTTATGGGAAGAAGCTTGCAATACAACCATGTATTTGAAGAATAGGAGCCCTAACAAAGTGTTGGGTAAATTGACTCTAGAAGAGGTGTTCAGTGGTAAGAAACTAGATTGGGGGAACATTCACATCTTTGGATGCCTTGTTTATTATCACATTCCTGTGGAGAAAAGAACCAACTACAGAGAAGGGTATCCTTGGTGGGTACAATCAAACTTCTAAGGCTTATCGGGTTTACATTCCTTTCCTCAAGAAAAAAGTTGTTCGTGTAGATGTGAAGTTCAAGGAGGAGAGGGCTCTCCAGAAGTCTAGTAGCTTGATGAATGAGGAGGAGAAATCATCCATAATTGAGGCAACACAAATTCCTCAAACTTTAGTCATGTAAGCTAGAGAATAAAGAATGCAAGACAAATAGGATTATCAGGAGGAACAAATAATTCCTCAACCTCATATTCCTTTTACAGAGAAGAGGAGAAATAGGGAAGTTCAACAGACTTTGAGAGAGACCCAAGAATATATTGGTGATCCACAAGATTAAGTCAGACAAAGAAAGGCTCATAGATGTTATTCTGAGTATCTGGCACTTATGAGTGAATTAATTAAAGTAGAGCCTTCCAACTTTCAAGAGGCATCCAAGCACCAAGTATGGAAGGACGCTATATTTGAAGAGTATTCATCCATCATGAGGAATAGCATGTGGGAGATAGTAGCATGACTAGAACATAAGTCTGTGGTGGGCTTAAGATAGTTGCATAAGATTAAGCATGTTGCAGATGGTAGTGTGGAAAAGTTCAAATCTCATTTTGGGGTGAAGGGGTTTTCTCAAAAGGAAGGAATCGACTATGACAAGAGTTTTTCTCTAGTAGACAAGTACTCATCCATAAGAGCTATAATTTTTGTAGTTGCATAGATGGGTTGGAAGATTCACTAGAGGGATGTTAAAACAACATTTCTTAATGGAGTAATTGAGGAAGAGATACATAGAGAAACCATAAGGATTTGAAGCACACGGGAGGGATTCTCATGTTTGCAGGTTGAAAAGAGCACCATATTGACTCAAGAAGGCTCCTAGGGTGTCATATTCACGTATTGATAGATAATTTTAAAGTGTGGGATTCATCAAGAGTGAGTTGCATTTTAACTTATACCATGTTCTGATGAAGGGTTAACTTCTCATACTGTGGTTGTATGTTGATGACTTATTTCTCACAGGGTTAGAGGAGCTCATAACACACTACAAGAAGGATCTTACAAGGGAATTTAAGATGAAGGAATTGGGGTTGATGAAATACTTTCTGGGATTATAGTTGTGATAGAAAGAGGGAGAGATCTTCCTTGGACAAGGGAAATACTTAATTGATATCTTGAAGTGATTCAGGTTGGAGAACTGTAAGCCCATGTCCACACCACTTGTGACCAACTAGAAGAAGATTGTTGCTTCCAAATCAAAGGTAGTGGACCCAACTTTATATAGACAATTGATAGGCTCTCTTATGTATCTAGTCAACACTAGGCCAGCCATTTGTTTTCCAGTGAACTCTCTTAGTCAATTTATGGTGGAACCTAAACATGTTCATTAGATAGTTGTAAAGTATTTTTTGAGATATCTATAAGGCATAGTTGATTATGGGTTGAAGTATGTTCAGTGGGATGGAGTGATGATTGAGGGGTTTACTCATGCATATTGGATAGGTTGTACAATTGATAGGAAGAGAACTTCAAGGTGCGTTTTCATTTTAGGATCGGGAACAGTCTATTGGGACAACAAGAAATAGAAGTCAATTGCACTGAGATCTATAGAGACTGAGTATATGGTAGCTACATGAAAGGGAGAAATATCATTAATCAAATGTGTAATTAAGTTAAGAAAATTTCTCATCAAGGAGACGTAGATCAAACCATTTAAGATAACATAGTTCAGATGGATGGTAGAAGAGAAGTTTTCAGTGGCGTCTTCAAATATCATGTAATTTTGATAGGAGAGATATTTATAGGCAATATTTAATTGAATTTAATGCTCATGTTTGTTCATTATAAATTGATTTTATTAGAGAGGAAGCCATGTACAAAGCAGTCCCACAAAATGAAGTTGATAACTTTGCATTTGATCTTAACTAGTTTAAGATTTCTCTTGATTCATTATAGCAGGAGTTTCATACTTACAAACTCCAAGTGGATAGATGTATATGTGATAGTCCCATGCCTTAATGTGACATACTATGATCCAAAGAGAGGTCAATCTTATTTTGCATGATGTAGAAGATATGATTGGGAAAATCCGGTCAAGCAATCTGGGCAAATTTGGGCAAGAAGATATGATTGGGCAAATCTGGGTAAATCTGATCAAGAAAGAGTAGACAGACAAGCCAAGTGATAGAAGGCTTTGTTAGGCCCAATATGGAAAGCTAATGTACTAAGAGGGGAGGGGTGAATCAGTACTCCAAAAATTTTCTTCAATAATAACCTTACTGTTATGCATAAACAGAATAGTGCAGTAACATAAAATAAAGTTAAAACAAACAGATAACAATCATACATGATTCACTCCATAACACATATATTTTGGTTACACAGAAACTCTTGGTTAGAGAGAAAAACTATGGTGGGGATGGCACCCACAACTTCACTACTGCAATAATAAAGATTGCTCGGTTAGAGCTACATTTAGCTATTTTTGATAGCTTACCCTATTAGGAGTATCAAGATCTGTTAGATCTACCTTACTAAAGGATTTTACAACACTATATAAATGCTACACCTGGTTAGAGGATTTACAATTTATAGACTTGGTTAGAGTCTTTTACCTTGTTAAAGGTTTCTCTTATAACTTCACAATTTTACAATAAAATCATTACAAATATCTGCAACTTTACATCTGAAATGCTATAGCAGATTCTATGTGTTCAGAATAAGATCACCTAGCTTGTAGCATACCTCAGTAACCCATATTGTAACTTGGTAAACCCTTCTATTTACTCTGTTCTTTGACCGTTCACTGATAACCTTCTCAGTGACCTCTCTGTGTCTCTGTAATAGTCTTCCTTCATGCATACACACACATATCTCACATCTGTCTTTTTTCTAACCCTAAAATCATGCTATATAAATAGATCTCTTACAATGGTGATCTAATTCATTGCTTTGATCTTACAAAAAGATTCTTCGAATGAATAACCAAACAAAATATTTCATTGGTCAGATTGACCTTGTAATCATACACAATCTCCTAGTGCAATTTCCAATGTAAAACAGTTAGATGTGCCTCGATCTTGTAACACATTTTCATATGCATGACTAGGTTCAATGTATTTGGTAAAATGTTTCACTCGGTGAATATCAACTTAGTGAGTTAACTTTACTGCTCGGTAGCCATGAAACATTACTCGGTAAATAGCTCGGTGAATACTGTGTTCTATGACTGCTTTCTTCTGTAACCGACTAGATTGTTCATACCAACTTCTCTGTGTGTACCGACTACATGATTCGGTAATACTAACTAACTAGAATATATAGTATGACTTTGGATATGAAACTAATGGCAATTTGATAAGTAGTAACAATCTCCTCTTTTGACATTAGTTGAGATGTTTGACAAAAACTACTTTCAAAGTCATAACTCAAAAACTATATACTTGCAAAATGACTATACTTGACAATATATACAATAGTAAATGAAGTGGTATATGCAGATATACTCCCCTTATCGTTATTCTGTACATAACTCTGAATTTTGCATGTTCAGTTCTATTATGTGCTAGTGTGCTCTGAATTCTCTGTATGTTCTGCTCGGTATACTCCCCTTGTATACAATACTCAAAATTGTGTTATCAAAACTATATTACTCTCCAAATATAGAATTAATCCCCATTTGCTGGGTATTACTTTCCTCTATGTAGTATCATAATATTACTCCCCCTTTTTTACAAACATCAAAAACTCAATTTCCATCCAGAGGCGGTAACTGATCAAAAATAGACTTATACTTGGTCTGGGCATCGGTGAGGGTGACTGAGAGTGAATCCTTTACACTTTCCATTAATGAATTTTATGCTTGAATATCAGATAAGAGTGATATTAAGCCATCAAGAGTGCTTCCCTCTTGTGTAGTTGATAGGCGTGTAGCTCTGTTGATCTATTCCTATACTGATGAGAGATGAGGAAGGAATAATGTCTGTAGGGTCATTATATCCATCCTTATTTTATGCTCTTCATTCCTCAGTTCTAACTAATGAGCCATGAGCTGTTGAAGCTTTGTATAAAAATTCTGAACTAAATTAGGCTCAGTGGTCAACTTAGTTGAGAGATCCGTGATCTCTTTCTCAATTGCATCAGTTTTATTTTTGACATCTTTAATGAATAAGGAAAATGTACATAGTTTCTAGAATAAATAAACAATATTCTTGAGTTGAGGGGACAACTCAGCAATGAATTTGACAAGTTTTACCTTGCCAACAACAATCAATTTCTGTACTTCCTCTATCAATTGAGCAGTTAGCTCTTTATCCTTGAGCTTGCTTAAGTACTCAGATGCATCAACTCTAGATGTTTCAATTTGATTTAGGAGTTCATCTAGTTGAAAATGGATGGCTGCATCAGGTGACACTATTGCTGAAGGTAGCATTTCTATGAGTAGTGTCCTAACCTTCTGAAGTACTTTATTCTTTTTCTGTATGGCTAGCTGCTTCTCCTGTTCGGCCTTTGCTTTGCATAGTTCACCGAATTCAGTGAGTGCTTGCCCTTTCAATTTGGAGATGTCTACATTGGGAAACATGATCAATTTAGATAATTCAAATTTGAAACCATGCTTTCTCACCTTCTTCTCTTTTCCTTTGGTCGGTGGCACTAATACAAGTGCTTGTGAGGCTTGCTGACCCTTGGTAGGTTGCTCGGTAGATGCAACACTTTGGTCAGTTCCTATAGCCATTGTAGTGTCTTTGGGTGGCTTGGTGCTAGGGGTCTCAGTTGTGACATTTGTAGTGCTTGTCTGTGCTTGAGACGTCTAATCTTTGGTTGTATCTCCTGCAGCTATAGATTTGTTACCTTCGGTGCCTTGCTCGATATCCTTGGGAGCTTCGGTTGAGACAGGTGGCTTCACCAGTGGATAAGGCTGAACTTGTTCTAAGACAGATTCACTAGAGACAAGTTTTGCATAAGTAGTGCCTTCATTCATTTCCTGCTCTGGTGCTTCATCCATTACATCTTCATCAATTTGAATAGTGTCAACCGGGTCTGGACCTTCCTCCATGACATCTGGATCTTGCTCAGTGACATCAACAATTTCAATTTGAGATTTTTCACCAACATCCTTTTGTTTGAAGATCTCCTACCACTTGGCTTTTGTCTCATTCTCCACATCAATGTATAGCCCATTCATCAATTTTAAGGCTCTCTATTTCACAAGAAATTTAGAATTGTATGTGGTCAAATGCTCCTTGATTTTTTTTATGGACATGTCAGGAAATAGGTGGACTAGACTTCTTTCTCTTATTTGTCTCTCTAAGTCCATTGCATATTTCCATCTGATATCAATATGTAAGTATAGTTCACTTAGAAGTGACTTTGCTAGTTCTAATGGAGCTAGCCGAAACTTCAAAAGTGTATATATGATAGCTTCTTCAATCTGTCGCTTCTCATCATTATTCCTAGTCTCATACTTAACATATCTAAATCCTGCAAATCCACCGTATTCTTTAAGATTGGCACAAAAAATTTCAACACTATGAATATTTACCTTTTTGCTTTTCACAATCTGGAATTTATTTGCATCATCAGACTCTGTATCACTCGACTCTTTTGCCAAAATGAGTCTCCGATAGATTTATCATAGGTCTTGGTTACCTTTGGTGCAGTAAAACTCTTTTTCTTCTTACTCGGTGATGCAACTGATGCTCTGGTGTTGGGTCTCTTTGTTGGTGGAGTCGGTAAGGCCTTTGTGATGTCCTGTTTCTTTCTTTTCAGAACTTTACCCTTTGGCAACTCTATGCTCAATGTTATTGCAGCCTCTTGAGCTTCTGATTCCTCTTTGGTAATGGCAAGATTGCCTTTGACAGGTGTAGAGGAGGATTCTTCTCCTAATTTCTCAGATAAAACCTTTATCATTTTTGTAGATTTTCTTGTGGCCTTAGGTACTACAATGCTCATTTTTACTTTCTCCTTCACCTCTTCATAGGTTCCATACCTTAGTTCGGTTGCATGCCTTGGCAATGATAAATAGGCATCAATTTGTTGCTATGTTATATCATAATCAATCTCATAACCAATTGGTTGCAATGATTGAGTCCTTGGTTCAACAACATTCACATAACAATAATCAATATCGACCTCAAAACATATATTGTCCTTGTATTTTTCTACCAGCTGTGGTGGAATCCTGTACTTGTTGTGCATTTTCTCTTGGAATTTGTTGAAGTAATCATCCATGATATCATTAAATTTATCTCCTAACTTCTTGAAGAAGTCATTGATCTGATGGGTGATAGGTCGGTGTAGCTCCCATACTACTTTATCAACTGAGAGAAAGAACTTCGTAAAGTAGAAAAACATACATACAAGTAGTGAACTAAACTTTAGTGTATTTGCCAAGTTGTTCTTCTTTGGCTTCCTTATTGTGTTTAGGTTCTCAAACAAGTTCTTCAATAGTACTTCACACAAGTATACTTTCATTCCCTTCTTCACTATTTTGTAGGCCAAGTCAACTGCAACACATGGTACACTATTTTCCCTTGCAGATTGGAAGAAATAGTAACCAATAACTCTAATTGCTAACTTGAGTTCTGAATCAGTGACATTATTCAATTTTAGTCCTCGGTAATCAGATTCTACTCCGGTTAGACTGACTAGCTTCTTTTGTGATATCATTTTCTGTGCTCCTGCATGATTGTAGATGGGATACTCGGTGATCAGGTGAATGATTTCCTTAGTGATCTTAAATGGTTTCTCTTGTAGCCACATGAAATCATCATGTACTCTGCTCAAGACAACCTTAACCCACTGGGGTTTGAACACACGGGGATAGACTAGGGCTTCAGTTAATCCCTTGATTTTGAGATGCTCAAATTTGCTATCCAGTTTGTCATCAATGCAAAGTTCATCATATGTGTCACTAATCTCTACATGACCGAGTTCCTCAACATGACATTTGGTGAAGAATCTGTCATCTTCTACTAACAAGACACAATCTGGGATAAGTGAAAATGTAGTTTTGTCATCTGGTTCTAAGGCAACTTTGGGAGTTAGAGAATATTTCAGCGAGGGTTTCTCCACATTTTGGACAACTACGGGGTCTTGGATCTTGGGCGCCATGGTAGGTTTTGGGTAAGATTTGACAAATTATCCTTAGGGTTTACAAATGACTGACACTTCACACTCGGTAGACAATAGCAGTTTGACTAGATCGGAAACCAACTAAACAATGTGAATAGATTGATGTAAATACCTCGAAGTTCGCTCTGAATGAAGTTTGATCGCTTTGATTCACTCTGCTCTGCTTCTCAAAAACTTGGGTGAATGAAAATGACCGTGAAAACACTTTTAAGTACTCAAAAATACCTTATCGGGCTATGTGCAAGTTAGGTCAAGACATTAAATGCACTCAGTTCACCTTTTACCAATTTACACCTTTTTCTATTTTAACCAAGTAACTAACTTTCTTTTATTAACCGACTTGACAGGTTTCCTGTATAGTATATAAGCTGATTAATTCCATCTTAACTATGCAGATTTTGAATTTTGTACATAATAGAATAGGAACTATTATGATTTAACCTTTAGAGAGTGTAGTCCCTTCATACCTTTTCTTGACTAATTTGAAATAGGTGTACCTAACTCGGTAGGTAAGGTGCTTTCTTCATCTGACATAATTTATTTCTTTTTCCAAACCATCTTGAATTTTTCTTTTATCTCTTCAATGTCTCTTCTTGGTTGATCTCTGCAATCTCCAGCTAAATGTCCAACTTTGTGACAATGAAAACATGCCATACTAGGATTTCTCCATGATCTCCGGTTGTTCATTCCAAATCTTATAAAATAGTTGGCACTAATATGTCCATATCTTCCACAACATTTGCACCATATCCTCGTATTGTAGTCCCATGGTACTGCTGCATATTGTTGGTAAGGATCTATGTGAGTTTGGTAACCTCTAATGTTTGCTCGGTGTGGATACTTCATGTAGTTCTTTTGCTTAAACCAGCACTTCTTGATACTATGTCCATATCTATTGCAGTTTCTACACAACCCGTTGAATTTTGCCTTTTGATAGTTGTTCATAGACTTTGTCCTACATTGATTAGATGTGTGACCATATTTATTGCAATTGTAACAATATCCATTGGACTTAGTGATATTCGGTTGCTTACCTTTTTTGATCTGGCATATGTTGGCAGTATGACCTTGATTTCCATAGTAGTAGAGAATAGGCTTCTTCCTTTTGATGTTATTCCTTTTTCTAGCTTGCTTTGATGATTCTCCTCTCTCGGTAGCATGAATTCCTTTCTCGGTTGATTCTTTTCTTTTGTAACCAAGTCCTCCATCTTTGTAGGGTCTTCTTGTATTCAATTGCTCATCCAACATCTTTGATGCTTCATAACTTTTCTCCAATGATTCTTTGGATTTCTTCTCTGTTTCAAGTTCACCAGTCAACCTTGATACTTCAAGTTTCAATGATTGATTTTCATCATTCTTCAGAATTGCTTCATGATGTGCATAACCTAGTTGATTTGTCATATTTTGTTGAATACCAGTTAACCTTATGATTTCATCATCCTTATCAGATACTAGAACTTCAAGTTGTTGTTTCTCTCTTTGTAGATCTCTTCCTTTATCCTCAGCTATCCTTAATGCATCTAGATTTTTAGTCATCTATGTATTGAAATGTTCATGTTCTCTTTTCATTGCTTTCAGTTGATCAGCCAATGCTTTGTTCTTTTCTTTCAACATTCCAATCATTTCTTCAATCTCTTCAGATATACTATTCTCAGATGATGTCTTGATTTGTTTCACTAGCTCTTGAGAATCCTACAAGTCATCAGATAATCTTCTCCTTACTTTCAGAGATTTTTACATTTACCTTTGCATGTCTACAATCACTTGATTTGCATTATCCGGCTCTTCTTGTAGATACACAATCCTCAGAGATTGTTTGTAGCCTTCCATTGCTAAGATATTTCTCTTTAGGTAGTTAAACCCTTTTCCAAGATTCAAGCTCTGATACCAATTGTTAGGCCCAATATGGAAAGCGAATGTACTGAGAGGGGAGGGGTGAATTAGTACTCCAAAACTTTTCTTCAATAATAACCTTACTGTTTTGCATAAACAAAATAGTGCAGTAACATAAAATAAAGTTAAAACAAACAGATAACAATCATTCATGATTCACTCCATAACACATATATTTTGGTTACACAAAAACTCTTCGTTAGAGAGAAAAACTGCGGTGGGGATGGCACCCACAACTTCACTACTGCAATAATAAAGATTGCTTTATTATAGCTACATTTAGCTATTTCTGATAGCTTACCCTATTAGGAGTATCAAGATCTGTTAGATCTACCTTACTAAAGAATTTTACAACACTACATAAATGCTGCACCTGGTTAGAGGATTTACAATTTATAGACATGGTTAGAGTCTTTTACCCTATTAAAGGTTTCTCTTATAACTTCACAATTTTACAATAAAATCATTACAAATATCTACAACTTTACATCTGAAATGCTATAGCAGATTCTATGTGCTCAGAATAAGATTACCTAGCTTGTAGCATACCTCGGTAACCCATATTGTAACTCGGTAAACCCTTCTGTTTACTCTGTTCTTCGACTGTTCACTGATAACCTTCTCGGTGACGTCTCTATGTCTCTGTAATAGTCTTCCTTCATGCATACACACACATATCTCACATCTCTCTTTTTTCTAACCATAAAATCATGCTGTATAAATAGATCTCTTACAACGGTGATCTGATTCATTGCTTCAATCTTACAAAAAGATTCTTCGAATGAATAACTAAACAAAATATTTCATTGGTTAGATTGACCTTGTAATCATACATAATCTCCTAGTGCAATTTCCAATGTAAAACGGTTAGATGTGCCTCGATCTTGTAACACATTTTCATGTGCATGACCAGGTTCAATGTATCTGGTAAAACATTTCACTCAGTGAATATCAATTTGGTGAGTTAACTTTACTTCTTGGTAGGCATGAAACATTACTTGGTAAACAGCTGAGTGAATACTGCGTTCTATGATTGCTTTCTTCTGTAACCGACTAGACTGTTCATACCAACTTCTCTGTGTGTACTGATTGCATGATTCGGTAATACTAATCGACTAGAATATATAGTATGACTTTGGATATGAAACTAATGTCAATTTCATAAGTAGTAACAGGCTTTCCCACCATAAATTTTTCAGATATAATCTTAATGAAATTTGTGTGTGTGCAACTTTTTTATCAGATTTTGAAGTGAAAGAAGCAACATGCCATTTGGGTTGTGATAAACGTCACATATTTCATAGGGAATGTATTCAACAATGGCTAAAGAGGAAAAAGTAGTGTCCCATTTATAGGTGGACATATTGGAGGGAAGCTATTGGAGATGGAGAGTTTAGTACACTTACATTTTATCTTTTTAGCTAGTATTTGGGGATAATTTATGGACAAGTTATTACGAAGTATTTCTCTTTATTATCTTCTCATAATAGGATGATTTTGATATTTTTGTAGTTGTTATATTAGCATTTTATTGAGACAGGTTAATGGACAAATATTCAATGGAAAATTTATATTTTTTTTATATTACAAAAGTGAAAAATTATTATATTATTTTGTTGATCAAAATCTTATTTTAACACTTGAATTGTGAATATGTAAGGATAATTTTATTGTGAAAATTAACTTTTTTTAATAAAATATATCTATATATATATTTTTTTAAAAATTAATTATTTTTTATTATTTTTAATTAAATTAGAAAGGAGAAGGCCCTAATCCTATAGAAAAACAAAAGTACAAAGTAGCAACATAAGGTCTTGCATCACATAGCTGGAATTAGACCGATAATAATCTACTCTTAAAAATAGTAAAAACTCTTCTTGTCCCTGTAACTAAACATACTATTATGAGCTAACCACCATTTACCTAACATATTTCTAGCAATAAGATGATATCAATCAAGAAGAAAGAGTAAAAGTACAAAGGGAGAGGCAGATAATACAAGTGATGCAAGTCCTACCTACCATTCAAATTTCAGAGAATCATCTTAATGAAATTGTCAGCTGTGCAATTTTCTTTTTAGATTTTGAAGCACTAGAGGAGGCATGCCATTTGTTTTGTGATGAACAACACATATTTCACAGGGAATGCATTCAACAATGGCTGAAGAGAAAAAATAACTGTCCCATTTACAGGTGGACAACATTTGGGTGGACATATTAGATGGAACCAGTTGAAGATGAAGAGATCACTACACTTCGATTTTTTTTGACCTCCAGCTTTTTGGGATAATGTGTGGAATGATTAAAAAAATGGTTTGAATAAAGAAAGTAGTTTCTATTGCTTCTGGTAATAGCAAATGATTTTAAAATTTGAGTTGTTATTTTACCATTTTATTTAAACATTGAAAGTGTTAATAGTCATATATTGTATGAATATTTAATAGATTTTTTTAATTAAAAATTGATAAATTATTATATATATATATATATATTTTTTTTTTCTATCAATATTTAATTATAATAATTGACTATGAATTTCTAACAATTATTTTATTTTGAATATTTAAACAATGTATTTTAATAGATTATATTCATGTATATGAACATAAATAAATAAACCTTATTCTTTATTTTACAAAATGCAAATGGATCATATTTTAAAAGATAAACTAGTTAAGTCTAAAAGTAAAACAAATTTAAGAGATTAAAAAGTAATCACATTGAAACTATTGGAAAAGGTCACAATAAAAGTAATCTAGGTTGCTTCCTCATCAATGCTACTATTCAAGAAGGAAATACATTTGTAACTCAATTTTTTTTTAATTATAATAGGTTTTACTTGTATAGATATTAAACCTTACATAGGCTAATGGTTGTGTTCTTTTTTGCTCCCACTGCCTATAAGAACTATAGATAGGGTTTACAACTCAAATTAGATCCTTGATGAACACCATAGGCCTTTTTTATGAATCCTACATTTTCTTTATTTTCTTTTTTATCTTTTCATATATTTTCATTTGAAGAAGATTATAGAACCACCCGAGAAGATAAAACAATCATTAAAAAAATTATTCCTTTTTAATACTTGAGATTAATGAATAAACGCTTACTGACAACATAGGTCGATTCTAGAAATACCCCAACCTTTCAAACATGTGAAATTTCTCTATTTTATTTTGTAAGATGTTAAATGGGTTTTAGAAACCCCATTACTTATTTCTTGTGGATATATAACTACATAAGAACTTTGATGAACAAGAACTGGAGCCATACCATTTACATTCCACATATTTTGTAAAGGGACATTGAGCTCCAACAAGGTCAAGAAAACCCTCTCGAATTATGACAGAGGTTTTAGAACCTTGAAAATTCCCTAACGCATAAAGTTGTAAGCCTTTCAAATTTAAAAAGGGATGTTAGAAAAATATTGTTGAGTTTGAAAAAAATTAGAATATATATATATTTCATATTTGGGGCAAAACTTTTGATACAAGAATTATTTCTAAACAAAAACGTAACAACATTTTTAGGTCCCTCTATGTTAAGGTAAGATTGTTATAAATGTATTAGGTGTACCTTTATATTTTTCAAGCAATTGTAAATAGAATTATTTTCAACAAAGAATCATTTAATATTGTACTTTCTATATCTAAACACAATGTATTAAGGAAAATACTGTTCAATAATTATTTCTTATGTGGGTTCCAGATTATCATAAGATTGTTAAATGATTATTTCATATTGAAAGTCCAACAGATTATCAAAAGATTGTTAAATAATTATTTCATATTGAACTTTGGACTTTCATGAGAATGTATGTAATCCACTATTATGAGGAAAGGTTTCGCCATGTGTAGCCATCTTGTGGTGGGTGTAAGGTCATTATAAAGGAGTTATATATGAGAGATTATATGATATATAAGAGAATATAAGATGGAGGTTACATTATAATATTGATTGACATAATGATAGATATGGATACTTCTCATGAAGCATCATTAATAACATTGAATGGGTAAAAATTAGGGTACCCATGTTTGGATTGTCAAATAGGATAGTTTATAAGGAATATTGTAAAATATAGTTAGGGGATATTTTACTAAACAGGTCATTTAAATTTAAAATCTTAGCTTTTGCACCTCACATGAAATGGTATTACAATTGTTTCTAACAAAACATGTATTATTTCTCTTCAAAAATATTGCATATTTATTTGGTGCTTAGAGATATGGTTTGAATGCTTCACTTGTATATACTTGTAGACACCTAAAATTGTTCTAGCTTATTTAATTAAATATTTTATCCTAATTTTTCTATTAATTAAATAAATTTAATTTGTTTAATTGGTCCCACTTCCTCTATTAATCAAATAAATATTTATTTATTTAATTAATTTCTTTAGCTTTTTCTCTTCATGGCACTTGTCATTTGTCTCTTAATTTTTCTCTACCTACCCCCTTCATTATTTTATTCTTTCTTCTACCTACCCTTTAATCCTAGCCGACCATTTATTTATTTCACCTCTTAATCTTATCCCTCCATTTTCTAAAGGATCTTCTATATAAGAGGATTCTTTCTCTCTTTCTAACATCTAATGTGACTATCAAGCCTTCTTGCGATCAAGCTCCTTCATAACCATATTTTTTTCTTTCAAGTTTTTGTGCATACAAAAAATCTGAGAGCAACTATATCAAATAAGATCAATAGAGATAGGAGACAATGGAGATCAAACCCTACTTGGTATGTGAATGGTATAACTATTTAATTTGTTGATTTGCATGTTCTTAGGTTTCTTCATTGTTGTATGGTAAATGTTTTATTGTATAAGTAAGATTGTTTGTCATTGGATCTTTGTGGTTTTACAATAGCTTGTCATCATCATTTTTTACCTAACAAATATTGGCACACTTAGTGGGACTCTTTCCCCTATATTTCTAACATTTTGTTGGCTTTTTCTAGCTATTTTTTTGTCGAGTTGCATGTCGGATTAGCGACAATTTCAAATTATTGTGCATCTACGTCCTTTTGTTTCTGTGACTGCATTCTAATTCTGTGTTTGGTTTGTCTATTTTTGTGTGTGTGTTTTCTGTGGGGTTTGCAGGTTCAAATTTCCTTTTTTCATGTCTATGCGTCATATTCAGAGATAACTTTAAGAACCCCCCCTTGGGAGAAAGTGTAAAATCTCGGTGAATGCAAAAAAATTTTTTGGGGAATATTTCATATGGGTGGCCAATTTTTCTTTCAAATTAGGAAAAAAAAAGTAATTTTTATTGGCGATTTTTTTTTTAACGTATGAAAATTCCATAAAATCCTAGCGAATTATTCATTACTATGGGGAAAATATATAATGTATGAGGCAAATATTTTGTTTTTAAAGGAAAAATATATATAAGTGTATGGGTGAAAAGTTTTACTATGAAGGAAAAATTATTTAATTGTATTGGCGAATTTTATCTACCATTTGAAAATTGTTTAAATTTATTGGCTAATCTTTTGTTATTTATGGAAAAATAAATATTTTATTGGCAATTTTATTGCCATTTTTGTTATCTATTAATAGCCACTTTTCAAGAGTTGTGATTTGTCATGTGGGCCAATGGGAAATTTATACAACATCCATCAATTTATAATTTTAAATATATTATTTAAGACCATTCCATGACTATAGATCAATGGTTGAACTTTTATTTTTGCCCAAATTTCTGAAGGAAATGTAGTTCTCTAGAAAATCTCCAGAATGGAGACACATATTGAATCTTAACCCCGTGCCTTAACCTTAATTGTTGATTACAACTGGTTAGTAGGTTAAATGGATGGTCAATAGTGTTGCATGGTCCTAACCAAAATTTATTAATTCCTTATCACTAACATTCTCTATCTGTGATCCACTCAGTATGCACAACTTCCAATTTTGTAGCGACACTGACGATACTACCAATTTCACACACTTGTCCATTTATGGGAAAGATTTACAAAGAGATATGAAATATTTAAAATATTTTAAAGAACAAAGGAATTAAGAGGGTTAGAGAAGGAATTTCACAATGGTATTGATAAGCATGATCACATCGACACTAACCTAACATCCATCAATTTATAATTTTGAATATATTATTTAAGACCATTCAATGATCGTAGATCAATGGCTGAAGTTTTATTTTGGTCCAATTTTTTTAAGGAAACGTAGTTCTCGAGAAAGTCTGTGGAATGGAGACATGTATCAAATCATAACCCTACATCTTAACCTTGATCCTCGATTACAACTAATTAGTAGATTATGTGGATGGTAGATAATGTTTCACTATCCTAATCAAAATTAATTAATGTCTTGTCACTAACATTCTCTAACTATGATCTACTCAACACGCATGACTTCCAATTTAGTAGTGGGATTGAGGATATTACCAATTTTGCACACTCATGCATTTATGGGAAAGATTTATAGAGAGATATGAAATATTTTTAAAAAATTAAAGCAAAAAGGAATTAAGAGGGTTAGAGAAGGAATTGCTATTTATAGATTATCTATGCTTCTTTCTTCTTCAATTTGCCTTTAAAATTCTGCTACTGGTTTAGGTCTTTAGGCTATATAATTTGATTTTCAGATTTCTAAAGATGTCTCCTATCTAGTTAAGAAGCACATCTAAGGAAGACTAGTCAAAGATAAATCCCTCGCTTCATTTTGTAAGGAGAATGGGTTTTTTAAAAATGAGGCTGTGAGGATGGTGTCGGGCTGAGATTTTTTGCAAAAATGTTGATAGATATCGAGTTAAAATAGACATTATGTCCCATTTGTTGGTGTCTCTTTTGGAACTCGGATGAGACAAGGTGGATATGTTGATGATGTTAAGGAAGATATTTAAAGAAGAATTCCTCGGGGATGATGTTCAAGCTGTCATATTTGCATAAATAGGGGTGCCGATCCCTTGGGCAAGTGATTTACACAAGCTTTTCTAGCTAGGCCGAAATTTGGCCAGGCAATCTTTAATTTTGAACCTAAATGTTGAGCAGTTGACATGACATAGGAAATGAGCACGAATTAGTAGGGATTTACTTTGGAAATTTTCCTAGATGAATTTCTAGACTAAGGATGGATTGATGAATTCTCAAAGCTTATCCTCTCTCAAGAATTATACTTAGACGGAGGGGAAGATCCTTAGGGTTACCTAGTGTAGGAGCACCTTGCAGATTTTGATGACCATCTGAGAAATGAAGGCTCTTGGAGGATTTGTTAGGTTCTTTGAATTTTTTTTTATTGTAATATGGTCTTTGGAGACCACTCATTATGTTTTCATCAGCCATGTAAGGCTTTCATGCCATTTTTGTAGTGTACACTCCCTTGGACCTATTTGGTCAACCATGGTAACATGACATCCAAAATGCCTACAGGAGACAAGAAATGTATTTTGGCTTCTATGTGGCCTATTTTTAAGGTTTATTATGTGTTATAGTAGGTCTCATAGGTAAAAATCATAAGTTTTCAAGTTTGTGCAAAGTTATCAAGTTGAATGATGACTTTTGTTATCAAAATGTAACTAACCTCCCTCTAATGACTAAATAATTGAAATTTTTATTGAATTTAGTTGAGGAGGTTGGAGAAATTTTTTTTAAGGCCTTGGAGGTTTAAGGGAAAAGTTGATGATGAAGTTTGGATGTAATTTGGTGATCAGATTCAATAAACATTCATAAATTTCCTTAAATTCATTGTAATAGTGCCTTGTATGGACTCCATGTGTAGTTTAAGTCATTGATTTGAATAGGAATATGTGTTGATTATATTTATTTTTTTATTTGGTTGAAAAATTTTGAATAAAAAGGAGGATATCTGCATTTTTGTAACAGGTGGCCTGAAAAACCCTCCAAAACTAGGGTTTTTAAAGAAATGCTCTCTTAACCCCACATTCCTCAAGCCAAATTGGCTCAGAATTTGAGGAATGGTAGGGTAGACCATTTAATTTAATACTCTTTAGGTTTTTAAGTGGTCCATTGAGTTGGTGGAGTTTGGGACGATGCCCTAGGCTAGGCATCCTCATGTGACTAGCCCGTTTTGACTGCTAAAGTTGGTGCAGGGATAAAAATATGAATGATGGACCCTATATGACTATGGATTTTTTTATTTTTGGATGTGTTCAGACCTTCTACAACTATTGGTGTCATTTTAATAGGCCATGGGAGTGTGGTTGCTTTGTAAAAGTGGCCTAAAATCCATTTTCGCCCTCCTGTAGCAATATTTGACCTAGCAAATGCAAGAGTTTGGTTTTGAGTTTTGGTAATGTTTTGTGTCATCATTGGAGGTTTCCAAAAGTTTCAATATTCTATGGTATCCTTAGGAGGATTTCTAAGTTCTACCCCAATAGTTCAAAATAGGGCTACTAAGAGTAGGCGTTAGTAGTAGGCTGATTATCCTTATTGATCTGCACACACAAAAAAGGTGTTGATTTTATTGTGAATAGTTCTCCTTGAGTTGGTAAAGTGGTACTATAGGATACACACCTATTTCCAATGTTGGTTGAGTTGTAAACCAAGTAGCCATAGGTGGCGACAGGAGAGTTGGTATTAAGAACAGTCTTGATGTGAGAATTTTTATCTCCATGAGTTGTTCATGGACATAGTGGTTTCCCATTGAGAAAGGGGGAGTGTAGAGGAGTCCTTTCATGTTTCTCCTGGAATGTCCAAGAATACATGAGAATGTTGAGATCTTAGTTGAGGGTTTGGTGGATTGAGTTTGTGTGAGAAGCCTTTGTTCCTTGGGGCTCTACATCATATTGGTATTAGAGAAAGTTTGATAATTGGGAGGATATATTTTGGTGTATGTTAGCAGAAGAGAGAAAAGAAGAGGCTAGCATAATGCCTCCAAAGAGAATGTCCATAGAGGTGGCTAAGAAATTCCAAGAGATGGAAGAGATGATCAAGATTGAGGTCAAAGAGGCACTCAAGGCTGAACTAAAGACATTGAAGAAAGGAAAAGGGCCAAGTGAGGAGATGAGTGAAGAAGGGGAACAAGAGAATGAAGAAGAAGATCCCCAAGGAAGGATTTAAAGATACCTGCTGATCAAAGGCCATTCCCTGAAGCCCTCAAAACATTAGGCAAATACTCTTTAGATTCCAAGATGGAGATTCCAACCTATAGAGGGAAGATGAATGCTAAAGAGCTTGTATATTAGATAGATACCTTGAATAATTATTTTGAGTACAAGGAATTGGTTGAGGAGAAGAAGGTGAAGTTTGCAAAGACCAGGCTAAAGGGTGTTGCTTTAACCTGGTGGAACTACACTCAAGATGAAATGGTGAACATCGGAAAGAGTATGATTCATTCTTGGGAAAAGATGGTGTCCAAACTCAAGGACCAATTCATTCCTACTAATTATGGGGTGCAACTGTATAGGAGAATACAAAACCTAAAATAGAAGGATTTGGATGTGGCTTCCTACACAGAGGAATTTCACAAACTGAGTTTGAGATTAGGGCACCATGAAGATGAAAAGGAAAAGGTTTCTAGGTACTTGAATGGTCTCAAGTTCAACATTCACGATGCAATGAGTCTAAGGACTCCTAAAACAATAGATGAATGCTTTCAAATGGCTTTGAGGACTAAAGATAAGTTGAGAAGAAAAGGTGAACAATATGGTAGAGGAAGAGGAGGCAAGAATTTTATAGGAAAATGAAATTTTGGGGGAAGAGGACAATCTTAGAAATCCCTAGGTGAGTCGAGCCATCAAGAACAAAGAGGAGACTTGGGTTCAAGAGGAGGATTTAAAGGAAGAAGACCCAATGGAAGGGGTATATTTGGTGGACCAAGGAGAGGTCTTAGTTTTTTCACAGGGAGATTCTTCAATTGGAACCAAGTAGAACACACTACAAGCAAATTTCTTGAGAAAGACTCAAACTCTCATGGAGGAGAGAGAAGGAACTAGCTGATTCAAGAAGATTATTGCCAAAGTGTCAATTCTCTAATTGGAAGTGCAGCCCCAAATCATGATGGAGAAAGCTTTATGATGAGGATAACCATGTTTAAGGTACCTCAAGTGAAAGAACCCCTTCAAAAGAAAACAATCTTCAAAACCATGTGCAAGGCCTATAGTAAGTTATGCAAGGTAATTGTTGATTCAGGTTCTACTAAAAATTTGGTTTCCATAGAGATGGTAGACAAACTAAATTTGAAAATTTTACCTCATTCTAACCCTTATAAGGTGTCATGGTTGAGTTAGGGGCATGTTGGTTTTGAAATCAATAGATCCTAGATCCTTGAGAAATAGCCACTGACTCATAAACAAACTTAGGATTGGTTTTGGCCAATGAACAAGATTCAACGCCAAGGCTACAATCTTCTACTCTTCAGGCTTTGTAGGACCTAGGTGGGTATGCTTGTTGCAATGTTTCACAATATTTCAACTATACATGGACATATATTGCAATGTATAGTAAATTCTTTCAATGATAATATACCAAGGAAAAGTATGATATACTACGAATTCTGGTTTGAACCTTAGTTTGTACTACTTTGCTTGCATTGAAAATTGGTTCTTATCTATTCTACTCCTAATGCAAAAAAACTAGAAAATGAAATATAAAAGGTGAAATAAGAATGTTGAAATAATCCTAAAACCTAGAAAAATATGACCATTGCCTATTCAGGGAGATACAGAGTCAAATAATAGGTTTAAAGATAGAAAGTATCACATTATCAGCATTAGCATCCAAGTACTAAGCATTCAAGACTTCCTTAAATGCTCAAACAAAATATATTCACAACCTCCTCACAAAATTTTTTATACAAATGTTGTTATATTCAAGACAAAATTTAATTCATTTACTTAAAATGAAACCCATCAAGGCATACACATTCTCCATCAGTCAAGACAAATTGAACATGTGCTTAGCATAAAAAATCATACAACACCATACAATAGATTTGAGAGAGAAAAATGAATAGATTTTTTAATTGATTTTTAGAATAAAATGATACATTCATGACAAATTGTTGTGCTAAAAATTTATAAAATACTATCTATCATAATATTGCTCTAAAGCTATCCTAGTACATACTAAGAAAATTTTTAGAATTAAAATTGTTCTTCTTGGCCCTAAATTCCCTTTTATAACACAAGGGAGAAAAAGAAGCCTCAGGACAAGAAGACATGTGTCAAAAGTATAAGTCATTACAATTCACCATAAGTCCTCTCTATCCTTGCTAACATGCATGCACATCTCTTTACTGCAGTAAATTTGGGGGGTGCTAAGAAGGCGTCATTCTGGAAACTTTTGGTTGAAGGTCTAAAAAACTATCCCTTGATTGGTACCTTAACACATGCTTTTGTCAAGATCTGAAGTACACCTTGGCACCAGGTTGTAAGTAACTTGGAGAACAGTCCTTGATGATTGAATGCTTGGGTCAGTCCTCCTCAAAATTAGCATCCTGCACAAAAATTAAAGTAATAAAATAAGAGAAAAATACTAGTCTTCTCCCTCTTCAACCTACTCTTCTTCCAAGGAGTAGAACCTTTTATGCAGTGCTTCAATTTTGCCCAATGACCAAGTAAAATCCCTCAAACTCTGTAAACTATTTATTGCTTCCTTTGTTCTATGGGTTGGCAGAGTTATGGTGTCCAAAGTAGATCTATGGTACATGAAATATACCTCCATGATTTTATCAATGATAGTAAAGTATGAGTCACTTTGGGTCGGATCAGTAGCTAAGGAAGTCAAAATTGCATTAATGGCATCTTGGAAACCTTTCTTCCACTCCTCTAAGCTCTTGATTTGTCCTTCACCTATCAAAATTATGGGGATATCCCACTTCTTCAAACCTTGGAAAGAATCAATCATTTCAATCAATGTCCTTTTCTCATCTTCAATGTTTGGCAATTCCTTGGTTAATAAATTGAATATTTTCCAAGTTAACCCTACAAATTAGGGTGGAGAGGCCATGTTCTTGATTGCCAACATGACTTCTTTTAAATCTTGACCTTTTGGCATCCAAGTAGCCCTGATTGGCTGAAAAATGAAATAATTTACTTTAGCTGGCTGAGGAGCTATGAAGTCAAAGAATATGAGGTGTGCACCTAGCTCAATTTTTCAATAAATTTATTTTCCACCTTCAATACTGAAGCCTTTATTATTTCAAAATAATTATTCTCAGCTTCATCCTTGACTCTTTGTAACTCTTTATTCATTCTTTCCAATTCTTCAAGCCTAATTCAACCTGAAGAATCTACAACCACCTTCTTTATTTGCTCCTTCAATGCGCAATTTTCAATGAATAATTTGTTGTAATTGGCATTGAATTCCACATGCATATCCTTTAATATCAAATATTTTTTCTCAAGATCATCTACTGCTAATTGAACAAACTAGTTTTCATGTGAGGTGATTGCCATGACCTTTGATGCAATAGCATCTTCAAGGGTCCTGATTATTGCATCCCCTATCCTTTGTTGTACACCTTGTAGAATCATAGGCTTCTAGACATTAGGGGCCTTTAACCATAGAGAAAAATCCTTTAGGCCCACGCTCACCCTAGGTCCATGATATTTGAACTCTTACAAAATTGGGGTCCTTCTACCCCATAATCTAGTCTAACAAAAATATTTTCTCAAAGTCCTAGTCAGGGGCAAGAAGCATGCCACTATTTCTAATCATTTCCCTGCCTTCCTCAAGGGTGCATCTGAAACTATTCCTCTAAAAAAAAAAAATTCCTCATCAGATAAATTCTTAAATTTTTCCCTTATCCAAAATGATTTAGACTTAGGAGACTTCAGAAAACTATCATCTGCTATGAAATTATTTGAGGCAATGATCCTTTCATCATCTACCTCCTCAACAAAAATTGTACTTAGGATAATGGCTCTATCTGAGTCATGTAGGACCTCAGCAGCCTCATCTTCATGTAATGTTTCTCAAGGGGGAGAAGCGGGTGACACACTTGTATCAAAATCCACCTATACATCTACAAAATCTGACATTTTTTCCTTTCCCTTTTCAACTCTCTTGACCTATTCAGTTTCCTACCCAAAAGTGCTAGGAGATGCTCTTTAAATTGTCACTGTATGCCCTTTCACCTTGTATACTATAGGGATATGGTCTATAGACCTAGTCTCAAATTTAACCCCTTTGTCCTTGGCATCCCTCCTCTCCATTTCCATCTTTATTATATCATTTTCCTTTCTTAGCATGAAAGATATCCTAGCAAAATCAGCCTGGTATTCCCTGTAAAAACCATCAAAATTGGGATCCTCTTGCTTTCTCTCTCATTCAAGCTTCTTCATGAGCTACCATTTTTTCTATGCTATTATGCTTTAGCAAAGTGATAATTTCTAATTAAATCCTCTCACTCATCAAAAGAATGAAAATAGCCCTTCTCTTTTATCTTGTTCACTCTGAGGTCATTTACGTATCCCTCGGGATCAAAATGTTGAGCTTGAGAAACTTTCAACCTGTGATTCTTCAATAGAAAATCCTCAACCTTTTACAGGGTATCACATCCTACAATGAATTCTTCAAAATTGATCACCCTATGGAGGAGTCTTCCTTTCTTGTCTGTTGGTATTTGTGTCCTCTCCATCGACATTAATTGCCAAATTAATTTAATGAATGCTAGCCTAGGAGAGATAAAAAGTGGCAAAACATGGGGTGCTTTCTTACACCCGTATACCTTGATAATAGTGCACTTGCCATACAAAAATAAATATCCAAAATTCTGGATGAAAGCCCCCTTTGGGTACACCATTCCTTCACCCTTACATCTCCTTATCCTCAGAATTTTAATAATATTCTTTGGCAGCCTAGGCAACCTTAATCCAAGCCTTGACAAGACCTTTGTGACAAAATGATCAAAGAAGAGTGAGTAACTGCCAAACCTGAATCCTTTGTCCCACACTTGGGTCCATCTCTCTATTGGCCATGGAAGGCTTGTGTCTTGATCATATGTCCTTATTGCTAATTCTAGACCCTAATAAGCCCTATTCTATTAAAGAATCATATGACACAATAAATAATAGTGCCTAAATTCCAGCTTCTCTTTTTTATTTCTTGCTTCCATTATTCCCTCATGAAGCTTATCATAAATTATAGTTGCAAAATCATACAACTCATTTATTGAGGGGTTCTCGATATTGATGAAAATCATCATGAAATCCATGAAAATTTGAGTAATCCTAGAATCAACTCCAAGAACCTTCCCTAATGCATAGTACTTCTTAACAAAATAGGGCTCAAAATAAACTAATCTGAAAGTCTCCCTCTCAGATGGCAGGACATAATTTTGTGAATTTTTGAAAAGTTTCTTCATGAAATGAGGAAAAAATTACTTTCTATAGTTTTCCTTTTTATACTGGTAATTCCTTTCTAGATTACTTCTGTTTATTTCCTTGAGGGTAGACTTGTCCAAACCAAAACAATCAACAATAGCTCTATACAAAATATTTGATAGGAGATAGCCATCTTCTGATCTTATAGTCCTGCTTGGGGTGTCATAGGCAATAGCTAGCTCTCTTATTAGAATTGGTTATATAAAAACATATGGCACTACTAGCTTCCCCATGTTCAGTGTCCAGGGATTCAACACTGGGACAGGTTTATTCCTATTTCCATAAAAAGAGTAAAATACATCCCACCCTCTCTCTTTTGTAATTGCAACTCTGCATCCAGTCTCTTTGTCATTGAAAGCAATTCTAATTTTATCATTCATAGAGGACCCCTCAAACAGTTCTAAAAGGTCCTGATGGAGGATTCTTGTTTGTCTAGTCGAACTCTTTGTAGCTTCATCTAATCTTTGGTCAATTTCATGTTGCAATTCCTGTGGAGTCTTTGTAGGAGCAAGAGGCCTAGTCGGCACTGTTTCTGGTTTCTCTTCTTGAATTGATGGCTCCCCTTTAAATTCTTTTTCAGGTCTCTTAGGATTTTTGGGAGTTGGCCCTTTTTATAGGAGTTGTTTCCTTCATTGGCCCTTTTGTAGGAGTAGTTTCCTTCAGTTGCTTAGCAGGGTTGTCCTTCTTTGGGGCTTGTTCCTGAGAAATTGGGGTTTTCTAAATGGGTGGGTTTTCAGTAGAAAGGGAATTTTATGAAAGAGGATGGGCTTTAATGGTAGGTTCTTCAATGGAATCCTTTTGGGTAACACTTCTCCTCTTTTGAATTGGTTTCCTAGCTTTAGGAGGAACGGCGGCACACTCATCTCAAGACTCAATGTTTGAAACAATAGTGATAGTCTTTTGAACTATCATTTTCTTTCTCTCACAACCTTTTCCTTAGGAGGGGAGATTTCTTTGGCTTCTTTATACATTTGCGGGGTAGATTGAGTGATTGGTTCATCAAGAATGTTTGCAATTACTGGCATCGGCGGAATTATATAAAGGAGAATGAAATGGGTAATCTCCAATATTACAGAGCTAGTGCCAACTTTAGGGGTATTCTCAGTAGTCAGAGTAGAAAATTACTTGAAAAGGGAGGCCATTTCAATTTTAACACAAAGGAGAGCATTGAAAACTAAGCACAAACACAAATGTTAAAGACTCTAGGGCACACACAAAAGCTTTGCATATCACAACTATAATAGCCTAGAAAATGCACAAGGATGGTGAATAATTCACTTACTGGTTTTCCTTGGTAGGTTGAATTTGTCGGAGGGCACGTTGCTTTTCTTAAATTCACTCCTCTTCTCACTTAAGGATGCTTTGAATTCTTCTTTGGATGTAAGGTATGAAAGAAAATCAATGAATATCTCTTTTATGGTGACGCTATTAATTCTTTCATGTTGGAAAGAGCAAATTGCTAGCGCCAAGTTTGAATTTCATCCGTTGATCAGGAAGTGAATGGTTGAGATTGCCTTTTACAACCTTCAAATGATGACATGACATTTATTAGACCATCTTGGCCACCTCATATTTTTCAAAATTCATGTCATTTGAACCTTCTTTATGATTTTGTTCCATTAACCATCTATGCGGGATAAGCCTTCCTTAGATTTCTATCTATTTCCTTATCTCACACCACCTTTTACTATCTTGAAAATTATCATGGGATAAGGTTTTCCATGTATTTACCTTTATTTTCTATCCCACAACATCCATAATAATTCCTCTCACCCTCGCAGGATAAGGCCTTGCCATCTTTTCTTTATTGACACACCTTAATCCTTATCCCGCAGCACATTTGTCAATATTGTCCCTTCTCGCGAGATAAGGCCTTTGTATATCCTTTGAGTATCATCTTATCCTACATTGCTCATAACTCCCAGTTATCTCCCTCTTGAAGGTGCATTCCTTGTATCTTTTGCTTCATGTGAGAGAAGCCTCTTAATATTTTCCTTTCTTATCCCGCGATCCATCTCTTATCCCCATGGGAATGCATGAAATAAGAGATCCTATTGATCTCACCTTGTAATCCATATCTTACAACCATCATTGAGTAGAAGAAATCCCTCCTAGGATAAGGTTCTTTTCATTTACCGTGTTACCTCTTATCCCACACCACCTTTGCATCAGCCCATGAACATTGCGAGATAACTTTACCTTATAACTCTGAGTTATTTCTTGTCCCATGTGCCTATCAAGGCATTTTAAAACCATCATGAGATAAGAATTTCCTCTCTTCTTCCTTATCTTTACTTATCCCATATGGTCACATTCCATAGTGAGAACTGCTACCATATTTGTGAATATTCCTTATCCAATGTGAACCTTTTGTTATTATGAAATGACGGCTAGGTAAGGATCCTTTTGTTATCTCTATCTCCTTCTTATCCCACGGGGCTTAATCACGGCTTCAAAATCATCGTGGGATAAGTCTTTGATCTTTAAACTTTGTGACTCCCTTATCCTGCATGGTTGAGACCTCTCGCTAAAAAGCCTGCGGGATAACATTTATTTATGTTTCCTTTGGTATGCTTATCTCACTCAACTATGAAACCAAAGTGGGCACTTGGGTGGATTATTTTTAGTATGTGAAGAGTAACCAAGGGTAAAGTGATCATGCATGGGGGCCTCCCTAGGGAATTTTTAAAAGGCAAAACTACAGGGACATCCCAATACTTAGGCATATAATAAAAAATTAAAGCGACAATCTCAAGTGGTAACTCCTAGCATGGGGCCAGTGAACGAATGATAAAGGACCCTTCTCATGATAACTTAAAACAAGGTCATCAACAGATATAAGTCAATTGTAGGATGTAACATTGCCTAGGGGAATAAAGAGAAAACATTAACAACTCTAAAACCTTTTGTAAAAACCCTAAACCCTAAGCTCCAACACATAAGAAGGGTACAAATAAAGATCAATTTTAAAATCTTCCAATAGTGGCTCTAGCTAGGGGACATTTGACAACCTGGGTTAAAATGAGAATCCTGATCTGTAGGAGAGAAGATGAATAAAAAAATAATAGGAATATTTACAAAACCCTAATCTAACCTATATAAAAATCCTAAACCTATTGGGCATGGAAAAGATCAAGAAAATAAATGCTCAAGGAACTGTCCATGCATTCGCAGTTCCTACATTTCACCATTCATATCAGTGAGGAAGTATGAATCCCCACCAATCTTCTCTGCAACAACAAATATCCCCAAGAATAAGGATTCCAATTTTCCATGCTTCCCTTTATCTTGGGCTCTAGCATTCCAAAGCAGTACCAGATCATTAATCTCAAATTTTCTTTCTGATGCCTTTTTGTCAAATAGGTACTTACTTTTTTGTTGAAACCTTAGGTTCTTCCTATGAGCATCTTCTCTTCTTTCAACCAATTTTTCAAGTGTATCCATTCTTTCTTCCAGTGGATCTGGCATTTCCCGCTTATTTTCATGTATGAACTTGTACACAGGCAACAAATTGTTTATGGGCATCCTTGCTTTAGATCCATACACTAGCTCAAAAGGATATGTTCCTATAGTCTACTTAGCAGTGATCCTATCTGCCCATAGTTCCACTTTCAACCTAGAATCCCAAGCTCTCTTGTTTTTCCCAAGTGTTCTCTTGATGATCTTCTTGATGTTCTTTTTGTTGGACTCAACTTCCCCATTTCCTTGTGGATGGTATGGAGATGCATATGCATATGGCATTGTCCATGATGATTCTTACTGGTACTCCAAATTTGGTCACAACATTGTTTAGTAAGAAGTCAATAACCACTTTATTGGTTGCTTGTCTTGTGGCGATAGCTTCCACCAGATTAGTAAAATAGTCTGTAGTAACCAATATCCATTTATATCCACCACTAGACTTCTCAATGATTTCTCCAATAAAATCAATACCCCACTAATGAAAAGGGGTTTCTACTTGCATAGGCATGAGAGTTAGTGCTCCAGCATATTTTCGCTTGCACAAGAACCTCTGGCAAAGGCTCACACCTTCTTACAAAGGTGTGTGCATCCTTAAATAAAGATGGCTAAAAATAGCCTCCCCTTAATACCTTGTGAGCTGTGGTATTTGCTATAAAATTTCCTCCACATACCCCATCATGCATTTCTCTTAACATAAGTTGAGCATGTTATTAATCTGTAATATAGGTCTCTGACAGTAAATACATACTTCTATGATCTCAGTTTTAAGGTTCCTTTTTGGCTTTCTATGAAACCTTCTGGATACATGGAGCCTTTAAGAAAAGGAATAATATTAGTATACCATGAGCTTCTTTGTAGGCTACAAATGATACCTTTTGAATCAGATAGAAGATTTATCTGGGTAGGCTCTAAGTTCTCCTCAACCATAAGCTTTGCTAACCCCATTCCTCAGACAAACTTAGCGATTTGAATGTCAACATGAAATTCTTGGATCTTGTTAATCCATCTATACTTTCTTCTTGTTGTCTCTAATTGGACAAAGATGTCCTTTACTACAGCATTAGGCACATAAGCTATGACATGGGCACCTACTAGGTAAGGCCTAAAACTTTTTATAGCCTTGACTAAAGCATATGCTTTCTTTTCCACAATGTCATATTTGAGTCCAACTGTCTAAAGGGATTTGCTATAGAAAGCAATAGATTTCTCATACCCTTCATTCTCCTTTTGTAACATAACAACATCCATAGTGTGAAATGAAGCAAAGAAAAAAACCTAGAAAGATTTGCTAGAATCTGGTTCCTTTAAAATAGGAGCCTACTTAATGGCTTTCTAAATGGCTACAAAGGCTTCCAGAGCTTCATTTGTCTAGTTAAACACAACCCCTTTCTTTAGAATCGTTAAAAAAGGTTTTACAATCTCAGCAAAATTAAATATAAACTTAAGGACAAACTTTATCTAGCTGAAGAAATATTGAATGGCTTTCATAGTTTTGGAAATAGGTATTTTATCAATAACAACCATTCTCCCAGGATCTATTCTTACCTCATATTTGGACACAATATGTCCTAATAGTTTTCCTTTAGTTATAGAAAAGTGGTATTTCTTAGGATTAAGAGAAATCCCATACTTTAATGCCCTGACAAATACCTTTTGTAAGTGCAAACAATGCTCTTATGCCCTGTTAGAGAATGTTTGTCAAATCATCTTGATAGACAACCATAATGGTATCTATAATGTTTGAAAAAGCTGCATCCATAGCTCTCTGAAATGTTGCTCCAGCATTAGTCAGTCCAAAAGTCATTCTGACATAGAAATAAGTTCCCCACAAAGTATTGAAGATAGTCTTGTATTGTTCTAATTCTTTGACCTTCAATTGGTTGTAACCAAAAAATCCATCCATCATGGATAACAATTCACAACATGTGACCTTTTGTAGCATTGCTTCCATATTAGGCAAGGGGTAGTTATCCTTCAATGATAACATATTTAAATTCCTAAAATCCACACATAGTCTAATGTCACCATTGCTTCTTTGTTTGGCTATCTTGACTGTCAAACACTCTTTCCAGATCTACCAATCCTTTTGGGATCTTATTTGTCTTTATCTGCACTATCTCATTCCCAAAAACAATGTCTTTCCCATCTATAGTTTCTACAAAAGCATTAAAGTCAATTATTTGACTCTCATACTCATCTATGCAATGCAAGAACTTCAGTAGGTCATCATCATTATTAAAAGCTTGCCAGTTGTATATATTATAAGGAATGGATGGCCTAGTCTTTACTTCCACCATTGAAACTCCAGCCAAGATGATATCATCACTCTTGAAAGCAACATTTTTAAAAAAATATGCCATAATGTTTTTCTATCTTTCTATCCATTTGATATTGAAGACATCAAAATATTCCAATGAATCCTAGATAGCTAATTGTTGGCATTTTTGATGATTATGTTGTAATTGTCATTGATGGTCACACACTTCCTATGAGATCACTTTTTGAATGTATGAATTATATTCAACCAGTAATTGTTCCATACCGGTATCATGTGTTAGTCTTTAGACTCTCGGTGTTTTGCAGAAAGTGTTTACTAATCTCAAGTGGTATGAAGACCCTAAGAGGTTCAAGGATCTCAAGCAGCACACAGGATCAAAGTGGTAGAACACATATTTCCAAGTCTTCATTTTTGACAAACCAGCAACCAGTATTTTTTGTAAACCGGTATTTTGTATAAACTGGTAATACTCTGTGATGAGTTACCAACCGACATTTTGTGATGAGTTACCATCCACTAATTGCTTTGCAGTGCTGACACTCTGGTGGTTCTTTTTGTGTCATGTTACCAAATATGTCTAGATGCACTAAGCCTATAAAATTGTATTGTAAACCTATTGGACCGACATGAAATAATATTCCTTTATAAGGACACCATGTCTAGGGTTTTAGCATGCAGAAAGGTTTTTCTGTAGTTGATGAGTTTTTGTAAGTGTGATCAGAGAAGAGAAGTTTAGGTCTGTGAGAGAAGGAAGAGTGTGAATGTGTTGAACACTGAAGTAATGCTAGAATGCATTAAGAATGAGCTATCAAGGATCTAACCAAGCAATCTGTACAATTTGCTAGATCACTCACTTGTTGATTACTCGCATCTTTGACAAGTTAGAAACCCTTAACCGAGTAGGCCTAGAAAAGCCTTTGTAAATCCTCTAACAAGGTGGTTCACATCTATGGATCTAAAATACTCTAGCAAGGTAGTATTTAATTGGACTTATCTCCTAATAGAGATTGAGATTCCTAACAAGATCTATTCTGGTAAAGAACATTGTATGACCTTAACCGATCTGACCTTAACCCGTCTGGTTTCTATTCTGCAGATAGTTACTTGTGAGTTTCATCTCACTATGGTTTTTTCCCATTTGGGTTTCCACATCATATATCTTGTGTTATGGTGTTACTACTCCTATGGGTGAATGCCTTATTTGCTATTTGGTTTGCATGTGTGTCAACCAGTTTGTTTGTTAAACTGCTTTACTGGTTTACTGCTAGACTATTAAAGAGTTTAATTTCAGTATTTTTCTGTATACTAATTCATCCCCCCCTCTTAGTATTCATCAATTTGTATCAGAGCCAACCTTTCTTTAAGTCTAACACTTGGAAAGAGATATGGGGGAATACACTGTGAGGGAACTTACTCATTGGCTCACTAAGTTTGAACAAGTCTATGATGAACTTATGGTCAAATATAAGGCCTCTCAGGCAAAAAGAAGAGAGCATGCTGAAAAACTGATGGAGCTATCTGAAAATAGTTCTTCTGATGAAGCGGACATGGAAGCCCTAATTCAAGAAGTAGAAAAGATAAATGAATCCAATTCCAACCTGAGAAAAGAGTTGGAAGGATTGACTATTCGAATGTGCCAAGAGCTTGAGAACTGGAGGAAAGCTGAAGATCTAGTAAAAGACAAAGATCATGAAATCTCCAAGCTCAAACAAGAGATCAGTGCACTTACCGCTCACCTTCATGAAAGAAAAATGGAAAAAGAAGAAGTATAAGGTGAACTAAACATGACTACTTCTAAGAATGCAACCTTGAAGGAATCCATTGTTTCTATTTCTAAAGAACTCACTGAGTCAAAGGAAATACTTGCCAAATTCAGTAAGAGCACTGTAAAGCTAGAGCAGAAGCTTGAATCAGCTAAACCGGTAAAGAATACCAATGGACTTGGTTTCTCTGATTATGAGAAAGGTGAGACCTCTGGAACAAAAGATGGAACATCAAAGAAACAACCGACATCAAAGGATAAAGGTAAGAAAAAGTTCAAACATGTTTGCTTTAACTGTCTCAAGGAAGGACACATTGCTAATGTATGTAGAAGTATGGCTTACAATAATTTTCCTTATTTTCTAAATGATAAGCCTAGATCAAATAGATTCAATGGTAATTGTTATGCATGCAACAAGTTTGGGCATAGAGCATTTGAATGTAGGTCTGTCATGCACAATACTAGAAGGTATCCTCAAAGGAATCAAGTTGTTTTTCCTGAACCCTCTGGGAACCGGAACCCAAATCGGTTTAATACCTATAGTCATTAGTCAGGTAGCGGTGGCTATCAAGCGGCAACCGGATGGAGAGAAATCTATGTGATTTGTCATGGTCATGGTCACACTACTACAACATGCAAAAGGAAGAATGGAAACATGAATAATGGACCTTGGAGAGCACTTGGAATGGTTTGCTATCACTACAACAAACCAGGTCATACAACAAGATTCTGCAACCGGGTCATACAGCAAGATTCTACAGAGAAAGAAAGAGTATATTGGATGATATACTGGTCACTTCAGAAGGAAAAATTGATGTTGAAATTGTTCAAGCAGATATGAAGAAAACCTGGAAGAAGAAGCCAGAAGAAGTGATTCAAGTAGAACTGGTTTCTGCACCCAGTGTCAAAGTCACTGATCCGACAAACTAAGCATTAGAAAAGCTTAGGGGGAGAAAATGGTGAAATATCTTGAACCCTTGGATGACACCGATAAAAGACCCTGACTGATATGAGATACCTATATGATTGGCAAAAGACCAAAAAGAGTATAAGGCAAAATTAGGGTTTACGCCCTAATAGTGGAGCATTTATTATGGTAGGTGGAGAATCTGTTTAAAAGGAATTTTCAAATCATTTCTCACTATCATTTTCTTGACCAAAGAAGCTTTCAAGTGCAGAGTGAAGAAAAGAGAGTTACATTGTGATTCAAGGAATCTATCAAAAACCTGAAGAAGAATCTAAAGCTAACATCTATTGAAGGAGTGTATAATTCAAAGTGGTATTTCAGTAACCGAAGGAGTGTGAAGTGAAGTTCATATTGCGAAGCCCTAAATTTTGATGTACAAAGGTATTTTTCAAAATTCCCTATTTATCATGGCTTCCGCATCACATGCTAGCTCTACTGCACCCATTGATTCTATAGACTTCATTCAATGAAAGTCAAAATACAATGCCCTATCTCAAATACCCACTAGTGTTATATTGGAAGAAGGCATTTCCAATTACATAGACTATAAAATTGAAGACCTAGGGTCTCTTGTGATCCACTCCTAGTTAATTTTGTTCTACAGGAAGGATAAGAAGATTAAACCAGAATTTAGCATTCTGGAAAAGAAGAAACTTCACAACGCAGTCTATTTTCTTGAAGAATTTTTGGATGATCACATTCACACCATTCTAAGTAGGGTACACGGTGATAAGATGTACCTAGAATGGATGCATGATATCACACCTGAAGCGATTCATGTCGTCACTAGTTTTTGCAATGTCAGTGAAGTGCCAGCCCTAACGAAGGTCAGCAAGACTGAAATGTCCAAGATCATAGGTTCAATGAGTGACTCATGTGGAATGACTATCAACTCAATCAAGGATGATCTAGTCAAGTATGCCTACATGGTGATAGGTTACCAGATGTTCTTGGCTAGCAGAATCAACTTTGTCTCTACTACAATGGTTAATGTTGCCTATAGGATGATAAAGGAAGATGCATCGTTTGATCTATATGCACTGGTATGCAAAGACAACTCCTATTGAACCTCAAGTAAATCAAACAAGAAAATACCCTAAAATTTAAGTTTGGACAACTATTGGTTGGGTTGTTTCTTCTACTTTCAAGGCTACTTTCTAGGAGTAGATGATATTCAGTGGTCTGCTGACCAACCGGTGACAAAGCAAATCAAGGAAAGCCTACAAGCGGTTGGAACTAGCTATCTTGAAGTGCTAAACAAATACTTTGATGAGTTTGAATGAAAAATGAGACAAAGGATAAGAATATCTGGTGATATAGTCAAAAAGTATGAGGAAGACATCTACTTCACCATCAAAGTTGATTAGTGCATAATGGAGGCGGTTGAGCCTAGACAGAAAGAAGTGGAACCAATGGGATATGAGATAATGAATGACATGTTAGATGGGTATGCCTCTACCCTAATCACCTCGCCCCTTGATCCAAAGGCAAAGTGAACCGACACCTATCTAGAAAGGGTTTCACCAGTTCAAGAACCCTCAAGAAACAAGGGAAAGGTAGTGCCTTCAGCACCGGCACTGGTTACTCCAGCGAGTCCCAAAGTGACCAAGCAGTCACTAGTAAAGAAGAAACCAGAAGCGACACCTACCAAAGTCTTTGAGAGGAAGATGAAGACAAAAAGAAATACACTAGACTCAAAGGACATTGTCTTTGAAGAACTGCCTAAGAAGACTAGGCAAGTGAGGAAAAAGACAAAGAGTGAACTGACATCATTTGCACTAGTAAATATTGATATTTCCTCTTACAAACCTTTGACACATTGTCAAAGAACAATTAAGAATATTAGAAGAAAAGTACTTGGTGATTTAAAAGAGTGCTTTGATGATTTTAATGATGATGAAAAGAAAGAAGTTGAATAGGAAGTTATCAATTATTTATGCATTAATGACTGGTGGCCATCAGAAATCAAATTTGAGGCACCTGATTCTTTGTATAATTCTTTAGACAACAAGTGGTACATTGCCATAGAGAAAGAACAAGAAATAAGAGAGGAGTATTTGCACAATACTTTCCTGATGTACGTAAAATAGAATTGTATGAAGTGGTGGAGAAATATAAGGGCCTCTTCTTCATGAGAAGAAGAAGACTCCTATTATCGAAAGGAAAAGTTCTGGAAGTGGTCGAAGATACCCACTCCCTTGCTCAATCAACTTTAAGATTGTATGAAGTGGCTGAATCCAATAGGAAAGCTAAGCAAGAACTAGAAATCACTCAACCAGATGAAGTATACAACAGTGAAGGAGAATCAATCACCACTCAAGTGGAACCGATTGATGTCGATGCCTTAAATGGTGACAATGTTACTTTGGATGCACCAGTAGAAATAGAAGGTCAGAAGAAATAGGAAGAAGACAAGAGAAAACAGGCAGAAGAAGAAAGGAAGAAACAGGAGACTAAAGAGACAAAACAGGCAGAACAGGAAAAGGAGAAAGAGGAAGAAAAGAAAAAGAAAGAAGATGACAAGAAAAAGAAAGAGGTAGAAAAGAAAGAGGAAGAGAAGAAAGAGGAAGAGAAGAAAAAGAAAGAGGAACAAAAGAAAGAGGAAGAGAAGAAAAAGAAAGAGGAAGAAAAGAGAAAAGAAGAGAAAAATAAGAAACAAGAAGATGTAAAGAAGAAGAAGGAAGCAGAAAAGGAAGAGGAGAAGAGAAAGGAAGTGGAGAAGAAAAAGGAAGAGGAGAAAAAGAAGGACAAAGAGGAGAAGAAGAAGAAGGATGAAGATGAGGAGAAATAGAAAGAAGAAGAGAAAATGAAGGCAAAAGAAGACAAGAAAAAAGAAGCAACACAGAGCACTTAGATGGAGACTCTAAAGGCAACCGGTAGTCAAGCCAACCGGCTAACATTACCAGTCCTATTGACCTCTAGTCTGCAAATGAATTGGAGCTGCTGCAGAGCATTAAGCTTGCTCAAGAGCGATTGGATGCTCTAAGGAGGAAAAAGGAGGAAGATGTTATCCAAATTGCAGTTGAAACACTTACCAATTTGATAATCGGTATGAACCTCCCCAGTACCAATTCCTCACTTGCCCATTTAAAACTTCTATGTACAGTTGTGGATGACCAGGTCCAAAGCCTGGAAGAAGTTGTAGAATCAAATGCCAAAAAGGAGCATGAAAATGCTCTGAACATTGCCTTGGTGAAGAAGTTGAATGAACTTCGATCAGAACTCTAGAAGACACAAAAGAACATCCGAGATGCAATGGATGAGGACAATCTACTACTCAACAAGATATGTCAACCTCATCTATTCTATGATGATGTGCTCACTCAGAAGGACAAACTACAATCTGATATGCAGTCATTTATTAGCACCTTCAAGATGCCATATGATTTCTTTAACACATATGGTCAAACTTTTCATGGACTTCAAATTCATTATGCAAGAATAGAGGGAGAGATAAGCAACCGGACACGTAATTTGTAGGAACTTCAACTGATCCTCATACCATGGCTGCAAATTCTCTAGAATGCTATCTAAATCTTGATGCCCTAACGGTCACTCAAGAAATGAGCATGATAGATGCCATGGAAGAATAGGTCTCCGAGATGCAGACAGAGAAAGATGTGGCTACCTCCCTACTTGAGTCATGGTACTTATCCATGAAGAAATTTTTGTAGGACTTTAAATTAGTTTTTGACAAGTTTTACTCTTTATTGTCATAAACACTTATTATTTTAATACTAATGAAATAGGGGTTAGTCTGCAATGTTTTTGTCATTGTTGGCAAAGGGGGAGAAGTATATAAATTTTGATGTTTTGATGTATACTTTCATGTTTATCTCTGATAAAGAGTAGTATACATTGTATTTTCTGCAAAAGGGATGGTGTATATGCTTAGGGGGAGTAATTTTAATTTATGGCATGATTTTGTAAAACACTTAGATGTCAAAATTTTCCTAAGTGTTGCCATCAATGCCAAAAGGGGGAGATTGTTGGCATTTTTGATGATTATGTTGTAATTGTCATTGATGGTAACACACTTGCTATGAGATCACTTTTTGAATGTATGAATTATATTCAACCGGTAATTGTTCCAAACCGGTATCATGTGTTAGTCTTTAGACTCTCGGTGTTTTGCAAAAAGTGTTTACCGATCTCAAGCGATATGAAGACCCCAAGAGGTTTGAGGATCTCGAGCGGCACAAAGGATCAAAGTGGCATAACACATATTTCCCAGTTTTCATTTTCAACAAACCGACAACCAGTATTTTGCGTAAACCGGTATTTTGTATAAATTGGTAATACTCTGTGATGAGTTACCAACTGACATTTTGCGATGAGTTACAATCCACCAATTGTTTTGCGGTGCTTTTTGTGTGATGTTACCAAATATGTCTAGATGCACTAAACCTAGAAAATTGTATTGTAAACATATTGGACTGACATGAAATCAGATTCCTTTATAAGGACATCATGTCTAGGGTTTTAGCATGCAGAAAGGTTTTTTTGTAGTTGATGAGTTTTTGTAAGTGTGATCAGAGAAGAGAAGTTTAGGTATGTGAGAGAAGGTAGAGTGTGAATGTGTTGAATACTGAAGTAATGTTGGTATGCATTAAGAATGAGCTATCAATGATCTAACCAAGTAATTTGTGCAATTTTCTAGATCACTCACCTGTTGATTACTCACATCTTTGACAAGTTAGAAACCCTTAACCGGGTAGGCCCAGAAAAGCCTTTGTAAATCCTCTAACAAGGTGGTTCACATCTGTGGATCTAAAATCCTCTAGCAAGGTAGTCTTTAATTGGACTCATCTCCTAACAGAGTTTGAGATTCCTAACAGGATCTATTCTGGTAAAGAACATTGTATGACCTTAACCGGTCTGACCTTAACTAGTCTAGTTTATATTCTGCAGATAGTTACGTGTGAGTTTCATCTCATCGTGGTTTTTTCCAATTTTGGTTTCCACATCATATATCTTGTGTTATGGTGTTACTGCTCCTATGGGTGAATGCCTTATTTGCTATTTGGTTTGCATGTGTGTCAACAGGTTTGTTTGTTAAACTGCTTGACCGGTTTATTGATAGACTATTAAAGAGTTTAAGTTCAGTATTTTTTTATATACTAATTCAGCCCCCCTCTTAGTATTCATCAATCCGTACTGCTTCAATCTATCATTATTGGAAGAGTAAATTGATCTAACCTGAGATATAATCAATATTGAATCTCCTTATACTGACAGTTTCTTTATCCCATTCTTAGTGGCAAGATTTAAACCTAGTAATAATGTCTCATACTCTACGACATTGTTAGTGTACTCAAAAAGTAGTTGGAAAGAATACTTAAAAGTCTTCACACTAGGTGCAATAAAAACCACTCCAATACCCAACCACTCCTTATTGTGAGCTCCATAAAATAACATGTGCCACAGATCCTCTACTATTATGAATTTCAGTTATGACAGGGTCTGCAAGAGATGACCAAATAGGTTCAACTTTGAAGTTCCCCATATCAAATTCACAGAACATCACCATGTTATTTAGGAAAACTTTCTCAATAGTAGTATCAGACCTAGGTTCTCTATCTAACTTGACAAATTACCTATTTACATGGATTGTAGCATAGGATAAATATATTTGAACATTTCTCCTAACCACTGTTGTCCATTGTCTTGACAAAAGCATACCATAATTTTGGGGGACATCTACAACTGTCACATCCACTTTGTAAGAAGCTTCTTGGAAGTTTGCTATCTTGACTTCTAAATTTTTAAGGATGCCTATCACAGTGACAAATCTATTATTCATGGCATAACACTTCTCATAATTGTAGTTAATATTAAGACCGAGCTCCCTCATGACCACCACAGGCATGATATTCATGGAAGCCGCAAAATCAATCATATAGTTTTTTACATGCCTACCATTTACTATCAAAGTCATATAGAAGGGATCTAGTTGTGAATGAACTTTAGTGATAGTACTTCCTAGAATGACCTTAGGAGCTTGCATTATCTTAGATTTTTCCCCTTGTCTACAATTAATATCATCTTCTAAAACAACATTACTGTGCATAACATCTTGGGGCACACTAGGAACTCCATTTATTAAAGCTAAAGCATTATTTTTATGCTCAAGGATCTTCATCATTTCTAACAAAGAAACAAAAAAAATTATTTGAGACAATGTTTGCATCATATCAAAAAAATATGTTGTAAGAGTAAGTAGATTGACCTCCTTTTGAACTGTCACCTTTGGTTGCTTTTCCTTCTCAGCCACAACTTATTTCGAGGGAACTTCAACTATGACCTTCTTTTTAGTATTTTTGAATTTTGTACTCCCTTTTGGTACATATTGTTGGGTAGGGGTGGTCTTTACCACATTATTCTTCTCTTTTGTAGATGGTGGAGTTTTTTGCTTAAGTTCCAACTGCTTATCCATTTTGAACAATCCATTGGGTTTTCCTTGCTTGGGAAAAGAAACCCTTGGTCTTAAATTGTACCCTCTTCATTTGAGTGATGACAACCATAGTAATTCTTTTAATTTCTTCCTCAGAGGGTCTCCTCAGACTGATAATTTCAGACTAGCCATTAGAATAATTGACCCTATGTTCTTCCCTTTTCTCTTCATTAGAAAACACCTCCTAATGATGGCAGTTATTCCACACTCTGTGAATGTTTACTATTTATGATTCATTTTCTTTAGAGGAAAAGTACTCAGACTCATTATTGATGAATAATGATGAACAGTAAGTACCAAACCAGTACTGAGAGGGGGGTGTGAATTAGTATAGACAAAAAATTTCCCTTGACCAGTTTATTCTCATAGACTACACTTAACTGGTAAACAGTAACACCGGTCTAAATCAGGGCACTACTAGTTACACATAGTGAGAGTATGAATAGCATAAACCGTTAAACACTTAGATCTCTACACAATCTAATATCTCATTTCCACATAACCCGTATGCATAAACAAGTAATATATCATCAGAAATATAATGACTATCGGTTCAACATGGTTTACCACTTGACATAAAATATTAAAGTATCACATGAAAAGAATCACACATGACACACTAATTTTACACGTGGAAACCCAACTGGGAAAAACCACGATGGGGATGAATACCCACAAGTCATTCTTTGAACTCTTTTCAACTCCGCTCTATTAGGAGCCTAGTCTAGTTAAAGACTCTTACAATAGGTTATGCTAGGAACTGATCTTGCAAGGGATCACCCATTTAAGGAATGGCTAAATACCCGGTTAAAGGTTAGAACCCTATTAAAGGTTACCTCACAAGAGGATTTGAAGAACTCATTGAATTGAGTCACCCTATTAAAGCTACCCAGTTAAGGGATTTTCCAACTATTGAAATGGTTAGAAGTCAATAGGTATTACAATGATATGATAACAACACTCAATGCCAAGGCAGATCCACTTTAGCTCCTTTACTTCTGCAATCACACTCTATAGGTATCAATACACTTCTTGGGTCTCACAAGAATCAAGTATCTCTTCACTTGGATACACACATAGCATTTTTGAACAACCTCAAAATGAAAAACATCATTGACCTTATAGGAAACAGATAGGTCAGTAGCATAAACCCTAAACCCTAAACATTTAGGTTTAACAATTCAATCTGTTCAATCCTGACTGTTAATCATACTGCATTGAATACAACAGCCTTAAACATATCTCAAGACGTTCGACAATGTTCATTCTTTGTCACTTCAGGAAGTTGATAACCCATCGCGCGCTCTCCACCATTTATAGAGACTTCGCACATTCCCGAGGTAGATAGGATCAATCTCTATGCAAGATCCTCAAGGAAATCCTTCACGCACACAAGGCTGACATGGTAACACTATTTGGTCTTCATTATAATGCTGACTCATCACAAGATGTCATTGGTTGAATCACACAAGCTTGGAATGCATCAACCTGAAACCCTGAAGTTGAGACTACCAACCAGTAGTCATGCCAAATGGAACCCTGATACAAAACTTCCCATATACCAGTTCTCATTCCAACATACCACTTCACTTTTTCACATATACCAGTTCACATTATCATACCGGTTCTCACATATACCAGTTCACAATATCATACTAGTTCTCTTGCCAGTTTGCTTACTTCAATATACCAGTTCATACTTCAGCATATTGACATCAATGACAACATACAATATCATCATGTCACCAAGTTTTGTACATATGCCAACAATCTCCCCCTTTGGCATTGATGGCAATATACAAAGATATTTGTTGTCTTCACATCTTCTCCCCAATATGGCAGATATCTTCTTCGCTTCACATCTTCTCCCCATTTGACAACAATGCCAAAGTGGAGGCACAAACAACTATGTTCCACTATGCTGCTCCCCCTAAGGAGTAGCATCCTTCAACACACCAATCTTGGAAAAGATTTATCAATTGCAATACCTGAATAACATGGAGCACACACCTTTAGTTCACCTCTTGAAGGGGTAGCACCCCTAATTCACCTTTTAAATAGGTAAATGTAGCCTTTAGTAGAGGCTTGGTGAATATGTTTGCTAACTGCTCCTTACTAGAAACATGTTCCAATACAACCTCTTTGTTCTGAACCTTCTCCCTCAAGAAATGATACTTGAGCTCGAAGTGCTTTGTTCTAGCATGTACAACTAGATTCTTGGAAATGTTAATTGCACTTGTGTTGTCATAAAATATACTTACCAGTTCAGATACAAGAACTTTGAAGCCACTTAATACATGCTTCATCCAGATTGTCTAGGTGTAGTTCATAAATGCTGCAACATATTCTACTTCTGATGTAGACTAAGAGATACAACTCTACTTCTTACTCATCCATGAGAATAGTCTACCACCAACAAAGAATGCACCACCAGTTGTGCTTTTCTAGTCGTCCACATTACCAGCCCAATCAGCATCTGTAAACACTTTCAGGTTGAAATCATTATTGTATAGATACCATAATCCATAGTCAATAGTTCCCTTCAGATATCTAAGAATTCACTTGACTACTACCAAGTAGGATTCTCTTAGACTTTTTTGGAACCATGCAGTAATGCCTATTGCATGTGCAATGTCCGGTCTTCTATGTACTACATAGTGCAACTTACCAATCATTGAACAATATTCCTTCTCATTCACCAACACTGAGTCATCCTCTTTTGATAATTTACAACTGGTCACCATCGGTGTACCAACCAATTTGTTTTCTTCCATGGCAAAGGTCTTCAACACCTCTTTGACATACTTGGACTGAGTGATAAAGATACCATCTTTCATTTGTTGAATCTGTAGTCCAATGAAGAAATTAATCTCCCCTATAAGTGACATTTTAAATTCCTTCTTCATCTCATCTGCAAAATCATGATTCATCTTGTCTTCTCCACCAAAAATTATGTCATCAACAAATACCTCACAGATCAGAATCTGATCTCCTTCTGACTTCAGATAGATATTGCTATCTTCACTTGTTCTTTCAAATCCAATCTTCACAATATGGGAGTGTAAGCATTCATACCATGCTCTAGGTGCCTGCTTCAATCCATACATGGCTTTATGTAGCCTACACACCATGTCATTGTCTTCTGATAGGGAAAACCCATCTAGTTGCTATATATACACCTCCTCTTCAAGTAGTCCATTCAGAAATACATATTTTACACCCATTTGATATACTTTGAATCCCTTGAAGGTTGCATATGCAAGAAGCATACAAACTCCTTCCAATCTAGCTACTGGCAAAGGTTTCTCCATAGTCTTCTCCTTCTTCTTGAGCATATCCGTTACACACCAGTCTGGCTTTGTTTCTTACCAATGTGCCATCTTCATTCAACTTATTTTTTAAAACCCATTTGGTGCCAATGACATTTTTATGCTCAGGTTTGGGTACCAAAGACCATGTACCATTCTTTTCTATCTAGTCAAGTTCCTCTTCCATTACCTTGATCCAGTCTTCATTGTTATGTGCCTCTTTAAATGTTTTAGGCTCAAATTCAGAGATCATGCAAGAATTTTCTTTGACCTTTCTTCTTGTAATAATTCCTACATCCTTATCCCCTATGATCTGTTTTGGATCATGATTAAACTTTACATACCTAGGAATGATCTTAGTTGTTTCTTCTTGCTTTTCTTCTTCATCCTCATCTTCATCAGCATTAGCATCAACATCTACCAGTGTAGGAGCACTGTTATTGGTGCTAGGCTATTTTGCAACCGGTTCCCAAAAGGTTACAACTAGTTCATCTACACTATCGGTTTCCTCAGGTTTCTCAGAGGTTTCATGGACTTTGACATTAATACTTTCAACAATTTTTTGAGTCCTATTGTTGAAACACTTAAGAGCTTTACTCTTGCTAGAATATCCTAGGAATATTCCTTCATCACATTTTGCATCAAACTTTCTCTAATGTTCACTCCTCTTGATATAACATTTGCTACCAAACATTCTAAAGTAACTTACTATAAGAGTCTTACCGGTCCAATACTCATAAGGTGTTTTATTCTTACCTTTCTTGATGAGTACATAGTTCATAGTGTATACTGCAGTGCTCACCACTTCTCTCCAGAAGGTGTGAGAAACCTTCCATTGAACAACATTGTTCTAGCTACTTCAACTACAGTTCAGTTGTTCCTCTCTACTAGGCCATTCTACTGTGGAGTCTAGGGGGTAGATATTTGCCTCTTGATGCCATTCCCTTCACAGTACTTGTTGAATTCACTGGAAGTGAATTATCCTCCTTGATCAGTTCTTAGGCACTTAATCCTCTTACCACTTTCCTTTTCGACTAGAGTTGTGAAAGCTTTGAACTTTCCAAAAGCTTCAGACTTATCTTTCAAGAATGTGACCCACATCATTCTTGAGTAGTCATTAGTGAGAATCATAAAGTACCTATCTCCTTGCATACTCCTAGTTTTCATAGGACCACACAAATTAGTATGCACAATATCAAGCAAATTGTCTGCAGTGAAAGGTTCACTTTTGAAGGTTGAGGAAGACATTTTCCCCAGTTGACACTCTCTACATAAAGGATTCTCTAGTTTCCTCAGCAAAGACAATCCTCTGACTGCCTTGATCTTACTAGCCTATACAATATTATCAAAGTTTACATGGTAGAGTCTCCTATGCCATATCCACCTATCATCAAACTTAGCCGTTAGACATATATTGATATTTACATTCAGCTGAAATAAGTTACCTTTGGTCTGCATACCGGTGGCCATTAGTTCACCACTCTTTCCTTTTATTTTGCACACTCCATCTTTGAATTCCAGAGTGAGTCCATTATCATTGAACTGGGCAACACTCAAAAGGTTGTGCCTGAGATCTTCTACCCAGTACACATTATCAACACTATTTTTTCCATTTAGAGAGATGGACCCTCTTCCTTTTACCATACATGGTCCATCATTACCAAATCAGACAACACCACCATCATACTCTTCCAGAGACAAAAACTTACTTCGGTCACCAGTCATGTGGTGAGAACAACCACTATCAATAATCCACTCATTGGAATTATCAAAGTGGGAGACAAGAGCATTCTTGTCTGACACATCTTCCTTAATTGCTACAATCACAATGTCTTCACTTTCTTCATCTTCTAATTCCTAATTAGTGACACCTTCATCCACTGCTACAAAATAGTCTCTCCTGTTTCCTCCTTTGAACTTCTTGAACTTCTCCGATTTGTCCTTATTATCACCATTAGGACAATTTACAACAATGTGTCCGATCATATTGCAAGAAAAGCATTTCAAAGGGAGCTTACCTCTGTATTTACCAGTTCCCTTAGGAAGTCTCTTGGCAAGAAGAGCTTCAAATTCCATCAGGATCTCCTCATCATCCATTTCTCTGCTTTTTCTTGGTTCACAACTGGTACTAGCTTCTTTTCCCTTTCTAGATGGTGCTACAGATGCTCTAAAGGCTGATTCAGCTTTCTGAATACTACCATCATAATTGTTTATCTCATATGCGGTCAAATTAGCAATGATGGAGTCTAGGGATACCTTTGTCTTGTCTATATACCTCAACTCCTAAATAGTAGCAAGCCTTATTTCATAGACCAGTAATAAGGATCTCAAGACTTTGCTAACAATAGTGGAATCATCTATTTTATCTCCAGCACTCTTGATGTCTCCAACAACAGTTTTGATTCTTATTCCATATTGTTCAATGGTCTCTCCTTCAACCATCTGCATTTCTTCAAACTTTCCCCTAAGGCTCTCTTCCTTAGCTTGTTTCACATGCTCATCACTGCCACAGATATTCTCCAGAGAATCCCATACTTCTTTGGGATTATCTTTATCCTGAACATCAATAAACTCAATGTCAGATAGACTGCTAATTAGGGCTTCCATGACTTGCCCATTCTCTTGAATCTTTATTTTTTGATCATCGGTGAGAGTACTGGTAGGAATAACATAATCATTCTCAACATAGCTCCAGTGTTGAGCACCCATGCTTCTGATGTAGATCTTCATTCTATCCTTCTATATCTTAAAGCTATCTCTGTTGAACTTTTTACCTTCCCTCTTCATCATTAGAGTAAGATCTTTTCCTCAAGTGGCTAAGCTTACACCATAGAGGACCTATAAGATGCTCTGATACCAATTGATGAATAATGATGAATAGTAAGTACCAAACCAGTACTGAGAGGGGGGGGTGAATCAGTATAGATAAAAACTTTCCCTCAACCAGTTTGACTGCGAAGACTGCACTTAACTGGTAAACTGTAACACTAGTCTAAATCAGGGCACTACCGGTTACACACAGTGAGAGTATGAATAACATAAATCGCTAAACACTTAGATCTGTACACAATCTAATATCTCATTTCCAGTTCACCCATATGCATAAACAAGTAATATATAATTAGAAATATAATGATTGCCAGTTCAACATGCTTTACCACTTGACAAAAAATATTAAAGCATCACATGAAAAGCATGACACAAGATACACCGATTTTACATGTGGAAACCCAACTGGGAAAAACCATGGTGGGGATGAATACCCACAAGCTATTCTTTGAACTCTTTTGAAGTCTACTCTATGAGAAGCTTAGTCCAGTTAAAGACTTTTACAATAGGTTCTGCTAGGAACCGATCATGCTAGGGATCACACAGTTAAGGGATGGCTAAATACCCGCTTAAAGGTTAGAACCCTTTTAAAGGTTACCTCGCAAGAGGATTTGAAGAACTCATTGGATTGAGTTACCTTGTTAAAGGATTTACACAAAAGCCTATTAAAGCTACCCGGTTAAGGGATTTTCCAAATGCTGAAATGGTTAGAAGTCAACAGGTAATACACTGATCTGATAATAGCACTCAATTCCAAGGCAGATCCACTTTAGCTCCTTTACTTCTACAATCACACTCTGCAGGTATTAATACACTTCTTCGGTCTGGCAAGAATCAAGTATCTTTTCACTTGGATACACACATAGCATTTTCCAACAACCTCAAAATGAAAAACATCATCGACCTTATAAGAAACAAATAGGTCAGTAGCATAAACCCTAAATCCTAAACATTTAGGTATAAGAATTCAATCAGTTCAATCCTGACTCTTAATCATGCTGCATTGAATACAACAGTCTTGAACATATCTCAAGATGTTCTCCAACGTTCATTTGCTTCAGGAAGTTGATAACCCATCATAGGCTCTCCACTATTTACAGATACTTCACACATTCTTAAGGTAGATAGGATCAATCTCCATGCAAGATCCTCAAAGAAATCCTTCATGCACACAAGGCTGATGTGGTAACACTATCTAGTCTTCATTACAATGCTGACTCATCACAAGATGTCATCGGTTGAATCACACAAGCTTGGAATGCATCAACCGAAAACCCTGAAGTTAAGATGACCAATAGGTAGTCATGCCAAATGAAACCTCGATACAAAACTTCCCATATATCGGTTCTCATTCCAACACACTGCTTCACTTTTTCACATATACTGGTTTACATTATCATACCGGTTCTCATATATACCAGTTCACAATATCATACCAGTTCTATTGCCAGTTTGCTTAATTCAATATACCAGTTCATACTTCAGCATATTGACATCAATGACAACATACAATATCATCATCTCACCAAGTTCTACAGATATCCCAACAATTATCAGCTCGAAAATAAAACATATTTACCATGTTATCAGTGAATCTATCTTCCTTATAGCTAGAAAACACATCTTCATCTTCTTACATGGCCTTTGCTACTATGCATTGGGATTGTGTGTGTGGCAGATTACATGTCATACACCATGGGCTTTCCTTCACAAGATGAGCACTTTGCCTTTTCAATGCATCAAGTGTTTCTATATTTGCAATCCTTTGGTTGCTAACTACAGACCACCCATCCTTCCAATTTGTGTTATAAGGCATATCATGTAGCTTGGGTCTGTCATGCCTTTGAAAATTAGGCCTGTCATGTGACATGCCTTTCTCATTTCTAGCAACTTTGTAACTTAAATCCTTTCAGTAAATCATAACCTTATCCAACTTATCCTCCTCTTTAGGCACTTTGCACAGGAAGGTTTTCTGGATTTTTCAATGGCATTAGCAAATTTGCGAGGGATTTTAAGAAGGCTTAAAGAATACTCCGGAAGACTCTAGAGGGAATATTTTAGTAGCTGGACTTTTCCATCTTGGCTAAGAAGGGTCCCTTTCCAACCATCCATCTTTCTACTAAATCTATCAACGAGACTATTCCAGAATAGCTACAATGGTTTCAATACAAAGGGGAGGCCAAGGTAGATAGAAGGAGGCTTACCAATTTGGCATCCAAGGATCTGGGCCATTCTGATTTGTCCATGCTCTGAGGTGTTGAATAATAAAACTAAACTTTTATCCCAGTTGATAGTTTGACACGAAGCCATACTAGAAGTATTGAGAAGGTTCTTCAAATTGAATGCTTCTTTGATAGTGGATGATCCCAATAAAATGGTATCATCAAAAAATTGTTGATGAGTACATGCCCTCAAACCAAAAGAGGGTGATAAACCATAGATGAGTCCCAAAGAAATAGAGTTGCTAATAAATCTACCCATACATTTAGCCAAAATGATGAAGAGTATAAGGGATATGGGACTCCCCTACCTGATACCCCAAGAAGATTTGAAAAATGGGTAAGGCACCCCATTGACAATGACAAAAAAAGGAGGAGTCGAGATGAGTTGATCAATCAGCTTAATAAACCTCACTCCAAAGCCTAAAGATCCAAGCACCATACCCAAGAAACTCCAGTCCACACGATCATAGGCTTTAGACAAATCCAACTTCATAAGAAATCCTTACTTTTTTGAATCCACCAGTGAATGAATGTTTTCATGGATAGAAATGATAGAGTTGACGATTTTTCTACTAGGAACAAATCCACTTTGTTGAGGCTAAATGATCAAAGGAAGAATCCTTAGGAGCCTTCTAGTAACCACCTTAGAGATAATTTTAAAGAAAGAGTTGCATAAGCTTATTGGTCAGAACTTATCCATAGAGTTTTCCCCTGGGCATTTGGGTATCAAAACAAAGAAGGTTGTGTTATGTTCCTTTAAGATCATTCTAGCCCCAAAAAACCCCTACACGTGTTTAACAACATCAGCTTTGATGATATCCTAGAAGGTTTGAAAGAAGAATAATGGAAATCCATCCGGGGTCGAGGCTTTGTTCTCGGGGGTTTTGAAATTGTTGAATTCACCCCTATATGGGGTTATGTTGGAGAAATTTTTCCTAGTTTTAGTTTTCTGGGTCTAGTAATTTTAAATATTGAAAACTATATTCTTTTCCTTTTTCTTCAAAAAATTTTCTAAGTATACTTGGTATTGGGAGGGATTGATTTTTTTAAAATATATAGAAATAAATTAAATTTGTTAGTTGTTAATCTTTGTTTTAGAACTCAAAAAAAAAATGGAGTTTGTTGTATTCATTTGTCTCTATAAATGCATTGTTTAAAAAAAATTGGAGTTTGTTGTATTCATTTGTCTCTATAAATGCATTGTTTTAAAAAAAATGTATTTAATTTTTGCTTTAAAAAAAATAAATTATATTTTAATGTGGTAGTGAGAAGCTCGAAGGCTGGACCCCACCACCACAATTTTATTATAATGTGGTAGTGGGAAGCCCGAAGGCTATACCCCACCACCACATAGGGATCCCCATTATTTGGGGAGCGTTGTCCCAAGTATGGGCAGCATAGTCTCCCATGCTTGGGAAGCGCTCAACCCATTTGGGTGGGCCCCCCCCACATGGGTAGAAATTTGGAAAATAATATATTATTGGTGAAATTTGCAAATTAAATCATATATGTATTTGGGAACTTTTAAAATTAGAAAATTAGAGAAAGATATAGTTGGATATTTAATGATTTTGTCATTTTTGTGAAATATTGGTTTTAGATGAATAAATACCTATATTATTATATGTATAGTTCATATGCATAAATGTATATCTCATTGTTTGATTTATGGTGATTTTTCAAATGTCGCATTTTGAAAATTTAGATTGATTAAAAAACTCTGGCCAAATTGTATGTTTTTTTTATGTTTTAAAAAGGGTAAAGATTTATTCAAAAATCACATAAATACAAAGAGAAAGCCTTAGGCCCACCAAGACAACAACAAAAACTAAAAGGATCCTAAAAGAACCACTAGCACCACCACTACAAATTCTAGTGACCATAGCATTAGATCTGTCCATCAGATTTCCAATGATGAAACCTTTTCATAAAGCCCTCAGAAAGATGATGTGGAACTAAGTAGGGCTGAAGGCCAACTACTATGGAATTCTACTTTCTATGATGACTCAGACGAATCAATTCCAATGACTAGTTTAACAGGAGATTTTGATTTTGAATTTGATGAAAGTTGTACCTCAAGTGGAAACCAAATGCCTTATCCTTTGGGACCTAGGCCACCACCTTCAAAACCCATTTTTCCATAATGTTTTCCCCTTTGCTATATTTTTCTTTCATGGACTCATTGACTCCACAAAATTTTGCAAGTACTATTGTAGTTATTAGAGTGGCATCAACCTCATACTCATTTTCATCATCACTCCTGTCATATGTTATTCTAGGATATTCCACAATTTTATACTCTTCATCATCATCCATGGAGTCAAATTTTGCATTGGTCTTTGGTTCACCAAGATTTTTCCTCACAGTCCAAAAATCATTTATTTTGGTTTGAGTCCCACAACTATTTTTTACATTCTTGTAGAATTGTTTTGGGAATAGATTTGTTAGATGGATTAGTAGATTTTTTTGTAGAAATTATAGGACCTCCTATTTTTTATACCCTACTCTATTGTCCTCTGTGTGTTCCAAGCCATAATTTATGATGATAATTCTTTTGTTGAAATGTTATTGTCGGTGATAGTTTTCTCCATCTCTTTTTTTACCTCAGCATAGGAGTCCATGTTCCTAAGCTTTTCTAGCAATGGCTTACTTTCTTGTTGACATAACGCTGAAGAGTTACCATTTTTCTTAAGCCTTTCTTGAAATACACTAATTGGATCATACTGCTAGAGACCCTCATCACCAGAAGCTAAAAACTGTCAAAAAATCATGTCACACATTGAATGCTTTTCTCTCAAATGTGAACCATCCACATAAGAAATGCAAGGAAGGAAACATGCTCTTCTTTTCCTAACAATGAAAGTCCCTATATGTTCTCTCCAACTGTCATGCATATTCCAATGCAAATACCCTCTCTGTCACATGTATTGGAAGTATGTAGGGTTTGACTACTCATCCATAGAACCTAAACACAGTGTATTCTTCCATGAAGAATCAATCAACCAATTTTATTTGACTTCCGATTTGAATGCAATCTCTACAATACATAGGCAATCTAGGCATTGGAGTGCTTGTAATTTCATTATACATTGGTGCCAAAAATAAGTCTGCAAAATGGTTGTAGTTCTTTTTGTTATCATGCATCCTTATCTTAGGTGTCCATTCATATATTAGACAATCTATTTTATTTTGATTCTTCTCATCAATCTTATAGTTCACAATGTGAAGATTGTTGGTCTCGAATATTGCACGATAGATGGATAGAAGAAGATAGCACAAGTAGGATGAGAACCTAAATGTCTTATAGGAACCTTTCTTGATCATTAGTAATTGTTTTTGTATGGATTGAACAACATTCTCAACAAAATTATCTCTTACTGGTTGACTTACACAATGGATATTAAAAAACAATTCAAGAAGGCTAGCACCCACTTCCCTTCCATTTTCCAATCCAAGACAAAATGTCAGCAAGGAAATAGTATCCTGAACCCATGAAACAAAAATTTTATAATCATAAGGAGGCTTATGATTCTAATCCAATTGAGTACCATGAATTATTAGGAGTCTAATAAATGAATCTGTATGACTTGGATCGACACTCTCATATTTATCTACCAACTTTCCTAGGTCAATGTGTGTGTTTGAGTTTTGTGCTTCAAAACCTAGGTTCAACAAACAAGAAAATTCACTCTCGGTTATGGATATAATTTCCTCTTTTTTATTTTTATTGAAAATTGCTTGTTTATCTTCATCCTAATTTTTGGCACAGACGATGAAAATTTTAGGGCAAGGGAATAATATAGGTAACACCATGCTTCCCAATCTAGCATCCCACAATGCGAATACCTAGAAATAAAGTTGTTGATAAATGTACTTAGACATTCAACCAAAATGATGAAGAGTATAGGGGATATGGGATCCCCCTACTTGATACCCCTACAAGATTTGAAAAATGGGGAAGGCACCCCATTGACAATGATAAAAAAAGAAGGGGTTGAGATGAGTTGATTAATCAACTTAATAAACCTCACTCCAAAGCCAAAAGATCTAGGAACCATACCCAAGAAACTCCAGTCCACACGGTCATAGGCTTTAGACAAATCCAACTTCATAAGAAATCCTTGCTTTTTTGAATCCACCAGTGAATGAATTTTTTCATGGATAGCAATGATAGAGTCAAGGATTTGTCTACCAGGAACAAATCCACTCTGTTGAGGTGAAATGATTAGAGGAAGAATCCTTAAGAGCCTACTAGTAACCACCTTAGAGATAATTTTATAGAAAGCGTTGCATAAGCTTATCGACCGGAACTTATTTCTAGAGTCTACCTCTGGGGATTTGGGTATCAGAACCAAGAAGGTTGCATTAAGTTCCTCTAAGATTATTGGAGCCCCAAAAGACCCCTGCACACCTTTAACAACATCAGCTTTGATGGTTTCCCAAAAGGTTTGAATGAAGAATAACAGAAATCCATCTGGTCCTGGGGCTTTGTTCTTGGGGGTTTGGAAATTATTGAATTCACCCCTGTATGGGGTAATGCTGGAGAAATTTTTCCCAGTTTTAGTTTTCTGGGTCTGGCAACTTTAAATATTGAAAAATATATTCTTTTAATTTTTCTCAAAAAAAAATTATGAATATACTTGGTAGTGGGAGGGATTGATTTTTTAAAAATATATAGAAAGTTTTTAAATGTGTTAGTTGTTAATCTTTGTTTTAGAACTCAGAAAAATAAAATGGAGTTTGCTATATTCATTTATCTTTGTTAATTCATTGTTTAAAAAGAAACGTATTTAATTTTTGTTTTAAAAAAATTAAATTATATTTTAATGTGGTACTGGGAAGCTCGAAGGTTGGACCCCACCACCACAATTATATTTTAATATGGTAGTGGGAAGCTCGAAGGCTAGACCTCACCACCACATGGGAATCCCCATGATTTGGGGAGCATTGTCCCAAGTATGGGTAGCACAGTCTCCCATGCTTGGGAAGCGCTCAACCCATTTGGGTGGGCCCCATCATGTGGGCAGCAATTTGGAAAATAATATATAATTGGTGAAATTTGCAAATTAAATCATATATGTATCTAGGAAATTTTAAAATTAGAAAATTAGAGAAAGATATAGTTGGATATTTAATGATTTTGTCATTTTAGTGAAATATTGGGTTTGGATGAATAAATACATATATTATTATATGTATAGTTCATATGCATAAATGTATATCTTGGTATTTGATTTATGGTGATTTTTCAAATGTAGTATTATGAAAATTTAGATTGACTAAAAAACTCTGGCCAAATTGTATGTTTTAAAAAAAAAAAAAGGGTTAAAGATTTATTCAAAAATCACAGTGTTACAAAGAGCAGACCTTAGGCCCACCAAGACAACAATAAAAGCTAAAAGGAACCTAAAATAACCACTGGCACCACCACTACAAAATCTAGTGACCATAGCATTAGATCCGTTTGTCAGATTTTCAATGATAATACCTTTTCAGAAAGCCCTCAGAAAGATTATGTGGCAAAAAGTACGGCTGAAGGCCAACTACAATGGAATTCTACTTTCTATGATGAATCTGACGAATCAAGTCCAATGACTGGTTTAACAGGACATTTTGATTTTAAATTTGATGGAAGTTGTACCTCAAGTGGAAACCAAATGCCTTATCGTTTGGGACCTAGGCCACCACCTTCAAGACCTATTTTTTCCATAATGTTTTCCCCTTTGCTATATTTTTCTTTCATGGACTCATTGACTCCATGAAATTTTGCAAGGACTATCATAGTTATTGGAGTGGCCTCAACCTTATACTCATTTTCATCATCATTGTTGTCATATGTTATTCTAGGATATTCTACAATTTTATAAACTCTTCATCATCATCGATGGACTCGAATTCTGCACTGGTCTTTGGTTCACCAAGATTTTTCCTCATAGTCCAAAAATAATTATTTTGGGAATACATTTGTTAGATGTATTAGTAGATTTTTGGGTAGCAATCATAGGACCTCCTATTTTTGATAGCCTACTCTATTGTCATGTTTGTGTGCTAGGCCATAATTTATAATGACAATTCTTTTGTTGAAATGTTATTGTCAATGACAGTTTTCTCCGTCTCTTTTTTTACATCAGCCAAGGAGTCCATGTTTCTAAAATTTTCTAGCAATGGTTTACTTTCATGTTGACATAATGCTAAAGAGTTGCCATTTTTCTTAAGCCTTTCTTGAACTACACCAATTGGATCATACTGCCAGAGACCCTCATCACCAAAGCTAAAAAACTATCAAAAAATTATGTCACACTTTGAATGCTTTTTTGTCAAATGTGAACCCTCCACATCATAAATGAATGATAGTTCTGATACTTAATATAAGTACAGATCCAATAGCCAATAAGATGAGAGGGGGGGGTGAATCATACAAAATTAATCATCCATAAAAACATCAGATTCAACCTCGGTAACATATATTTCAGTAATATAACCAAAACTATCAAACATGCAAACTCAAAAGTATATGAACATCATAAACATCATAACACCAGATTTAACGTGGAAACACAAATGGGGAAAAACCATTGTGGGATTTCAGACCCACTAAGAAATATACTCTTCTACAGTGTGCTCGGTTAAAAGAAAATCCTGTTAAAGATTACAAACACATTGCTAGATGTGACTCAATTAAGGGATTTTCCTCAAATCTATTAGGATCTTCACTTTGTTAGAAGTGACCTTGTTAAAGGATTTCAAACACTCAATCAGAATGTCACCTTGCTAGAGGGTTTTACAAATAAGACTGTTAAGTCAACTCGATTAAGAGGTTTTCTGTCACTTTCACAAAATAATAGTAATAAAATCTATCTACAACTTCACATCTAAAATTCTAAAGAAGATTCCTATTTGTTCAATACAATCTAGACATAGAACTAATCTTGTCTATCTATTGGGCTTCTATACTTTTTTATTCTAACAGGTCTTCAAGATTCTATGCTCGGTAATCACTATATAGCATCCTTGTGCATACACTTGCCTGCATACATTATTTATCATCAGTCTCCTATTTATAAAAAATCAGGTAACCACTTAATCTCCTTGATCACATTTCCCATGATCAATCATAGCCATCAGATCTTAAGTCTTGTCCAGATTCAATGCATCTTTCGATCTGAAAATGTTTTACCCCACCTTGGAACTTGCATAATAGTCTTGGAGCTTGTGCTAGGGTATTGTAGTTCAATCTGAGCTATAGATCTTCATGCTGACTTTTCATTGCCTTAGATTTGTTAACAAACTTTATTCATGGCTCACCAATCATTGATCAGTTCCATCTCATCAGCTTCCTTCATTAAATACCACATGGAAACATTTAATGCATTCTGTTATAGCTCAGTTACAATTCGGTAACAACTCGGTGAATACTAAACTTCGCTCGGTAGACATTCCATCTTCATTAATTGATAGCGATAACCTTAGGGTTACTGACTAGGTTCCTTAGGGTTTACCGACTAGATTCTTTGCTTGATAACATAGTATAGTATTAACCTTTACATTTTACAACATATTTATGATGTTAAAACAATCTAAAACATCATGATCTCATCATTGTCTGACTCGGTATTAGTTGCCCATTGAATACCTTATTCTTCCTCTTATTCATCATACTCTTTCTTGTGTCTTTTACCGACATATTTATAATCTTCATATCATACTTCTCAAGATATGGCAACATCATACTGAATTAGAAAATCAATTTCTTGACATCAATGACAAAACAATAATATCAAGATAGTAAACATCTTTAATCAGTTATATCCATAGTCATCAACAACCTTCTCAATATCCTTATTAAAATGCCAACAATCTTTCATTGTCTGTTATAAAGCTATGTTGCCAACAATCTCCCCCTTCGGCATTGATGGCAAAACCAATTTATTTGACCTTAAAAAGATTCGGATTGTTGTGATTCTAAAATGCTGAAATGCTCTCCCCCATACATTAGACTTCTCCTGGTTTTAGTCTTCTTTCCAATCTATAGTCTGCTTAGTTTTCTTTTAGTCTTCTCCCCTGATAGGTCTTCTTCCTCTATATTAGTCTTCTCCCCCTTTATAGTAGTCTTCTCCCCCTTTGACAACAATGCCAAAAGGTAAAGAAGAAAAACATAATTACTTTCTGTAAGAAGTTATTTCCTGCTATTGTGTATCAACTGAGTCTTGGTCAGAGCATTTGTCTTCAATTCCTGTTCCCTATAATATTTTGTGTACACCTTTAGAAAACATCCTAAAGTGTATAAATCAGCATCAACTACCAAAAGATATTCATTAGTCATCGGATTGATGCTTTCACTGAACTCAGTCAGTTAGTAGAAGATAGGGGTAGGACCCCTAACTTACTTCTGAGATATTCAAAAGTGTCCCTTGGTAGTGGTTTGGTGAAGATATCTACTATTTGTTCCTTTGTGCTAACATACTCCAACACCACTTTCTTCTCTTGAGCTTCTTCTCTAAGATAATGATATTTGATAGATATGTGCTTTGTCTTAGAGTGCATAATAGGATTTTTTGAAATGTTAATGGCACTAGTATTGTCACAGAATATAGTTACTAGCTCAGTAACTTTCTCATTTATACCTTCCAACAATTGTTTGATCCATGCAATGTTGGTACAATTCAATGCTGCAACAACATATTCAGCTTTTGCTGTTGACTATGAAACACATCCTTGTTTCTTGCTAAGCCAACTCACTAGTCTTTCTCCTAAAAAGAAAGCTCCTCGACTTGTGCTTTTTTTGTCATCAATGTTGCCTGCCCAATCAGCATTAGTATAAACTTTTAAATCAAAATCATTTCCTTTTTGATATACTAAGCTATAATCCTCTATGCCTTTCAAGTATCTAAGAATTCTTTTAATTGCTATCATGTGTGTTTCCTTAGGATCTGCAGAGAATCTTGCGACAATACCTACTGCATGTGCTATATCTGGTGTGCTGTGAACAACATATTGTAGCTTTCCAATCATGGATCGGTAAAGTATCTCATCAATAGATGCAAATTCATCATTCTTTGACAATTTATAGTTGGTTAGTCATAGGAGTACTTACTGGTTTTGAATCTTCCATTCCAAATTTCTTCAAGCTTTCCTTTATGTACTTGGATTGAGTAATGAAAATCTCATTTTTTAGTTGTAGTATCTATAAACCTATAAAATACTTTATCTCACCGATTAATGACATCTCAAATTATTTGCTCATTTAATTTCCAAAGTTCTTGCATAAAGAGTCATTTCCACAAAATATAATATCATCAATAAATATGGCTGAGATCAGTATTCCATTTTCATCATTCTTCATGTACATGTTGTTGTTCTCACTTGTCCTTATAAAACCAATCTTAATCAAATAAGAGTGCAATCTTTCATACCATGCTCTTGGTGCTTGTTTCAAACCATATAAAGCTTTGTTCAATTTACATACCTGATCTTTATTATTGTCTTCAACAAATCCTTCAGGTCATTCAATGAAAACTTCTTCTTCTAATATTCCATTCAGAAATGTAGATTTGACATCCATTTGATATACCTTGAAATTTTTGAAAGCAGCATAGGCCAACAATGTTCTTACTTCTTCAAGTCTAGCAACAGGTGCAAAAGTTTCACCATAATCAATTCCTTCTTCTTGAGCATAACCTTTGCAAACTAGTCTTGCCTTGTTTTGAATGACCTCTCCTTTTTCATTTAGCTTGTTTCTGAAAATCCACTTTGTACCGATTACATTTTTGTCCTTCGGTCATGGGATTAGTGTCCATGTGTCATTCTTCTTAATTTGATCAATCTCTTCTATCATAGTATTTATCCAATCTTCACTATTAAATGCCTCTTTCACTATTCTTGGTTCAAATTCATATATCAAACATGTCTTTTGTCTCAGTTTGTTCCTTGTCATCACTGGATCATCCTTATCTCCTATAATCTGACTTGGTGCATGATGTCTTCTGACATATTTGGCTAATACAAGCTCAGTAGGCTCTGTATGATCTTCTTCATCACTCGGTAACTGCATATTCTCTTCATTTTCTTCAACAGTCTTCTCGGTAGGACTTCTCGGTTGAACATAGACAAATTCATCATAGTCTTCTGGTTCCTTGGAATTTCCTTCATCATTTCTTTCTACAAATTCATCAATTTTCACATTTTCACTTTCTACTATTTTGTTAGATTATTTGATCAGACATTTAAATGGTTTGCTTCTAGAAGAATAACCTAGAAATATTCCTTCTTCACTTTTTTGGTCAAATTTGCCATTTCTATCATCTTTATGAACATAGCATCTACTTCCAAACATTTTAAAACAACTTACATTAGGTTTCTTATCATACCAGATTTCATATGGTGTCTTCAAAGTACCTTTCTTCAATTGAACTCGGTTGAAGGTGTAAACTACTGTACTTATTGCTTCTCTCCAAAATGTTTGTGGCACCTTCTTTTCAATCATCAGTGTTCTAGCACAATCTACAATAGATCTGTTTCTTCTCTTAGCTATTCCATTCTGTTGTGGAGTTCTCAGTGCAGAGACTTGTCTTTTAATACCATGATGATTGCAAAATAAGTTGAACTCATCAGATGTGAACTCTCCTCCTCTATCTGATCTAAGACATTTTAGTTGTCTTCCTATTTCATTTTCAACTCTTTCCTTGTACCATTTAAACATTTGAAAAGCTTCTAATTTTTCTTTTAAAAACATTACTGACATCATCCTTGAATAGTCATCCACAAATAATATGAAATATTTATCACCATAATAACTTTGAACTTTCATAGGACCACAAAGATCAGTGTGCACTAGATCTAAAATTCCCTTAGAAGTGTAAGACTTACTTGTAAAGCTTGATCTTATCATCTTACCCATCTGGCATCCTCGACACATAGCATTCTCAGGTTTTTCAAGACTCGGTAGACCTCTTACACTGTGCTTCTTACTTATTTTGATCAGATTATCAAAATTGACATGACAAAACCTTTTATGCCATAACCAAGTATCATCTAACTTTGCATGCAAACACTTATTCTAAGTTGAGTCAAGGTGAAATGTGTTACCTTTTGTTTGTGTCCTGGTAGCAGCTAACTTTCCATTCTTGTCATGAACTTTGACAATTCCCTTCTAAAATTCTATTCAGTAACCTATGTTGTTTAGCTGTGCTACACTCAACAAATTGTATTTCAAACCTTCAACCCAATAAACATCATTGCATCTTGTATTATCAAGAAGTGTTATAGATCCTTTACCTCTCACTAGACATGGTGCATCATTACCAAATCTAACATAGCCTCCATCATAATCTTCTAACATAACAAACTTGTGTTTATCTCCTGTCATATGATGTGAGCATCCACTATCTATAATCCAAGAATCATTAGTGTTTATGTGAGATATTAGGGCTTTTTCTTCATACTTTTCTTCATCTGATCCATCCTTGATAGCCACATAAACTACTTCCTCTGTATCAGTATCATCTGATTTATCATCATTGGATTCCTCATCAGTTATTAGGCATGTCTTTCTATCTATTCTTCTAAAGTCTCGGTGTCCTCTGTGATAATTATCTTTCTGTCTATCATCTCAGTAATCTCTCTTTTTAGTAGAATCTTTCTCTAGACATTTAGAAGCCATATGTCCTCTCTTATTACAATTGAAACATTTCAAAGGTAGTTTTCTTTTATACTTACCTTTGCCTCTCGGTAACCTTTTGGCTAATAGTGCTTCAAACTCTTCTTGCTTTCTGATTTCCTCATATAGTTTGCGTACTGCCTCCATGTTCTTACGAAATCTTTCACTTGCTCCACTGTGATCTCCTTCAGAGTACTTATACTTTATTTCATTGAAATCATTAGATACATCAAGATGAAAAGAACTTAATGTAGATTCAACTTTATTTACCGAAGATCCATTGTTATCAAAATTAATTAACTCAAATTCATGTAGCTTACCTATAGTAGCATCTAAAGAAACTAGCATATTAGGTACAAACCTCAATTCATTGATTGCAGAGACTTGGATTGCATAAGTTGGTAGAAGGGTTCTTAACAACTTACTTGTTATATCCTTTTCTTCAATAGTTCCACCTGCTCCTTTGATTTTATTAACAATCTCCTTTAGTCTTGTACTGTACTGAGTTATATTCTCACCTTCATTCATCCTCATTGATTCAAGTTGTCCTCTTAGACTATCTACTTTTTCTCTTTGAACATGTTCATCTCCTCCATATACTGATATGAGCTTATCCCACATTGCCTTTGCATCATTGCAGCCTTCTAGATCATTAAACTCTAAATCGGTCAATGCAGATGTTATTTCAATCATTGCTTGAATATGTTCTTGCTTTGCCTTTATCTCTTCCATAGTCAATGGATAGGTTCTCGGTGTGACAAAATCATTCTCCAAATAGTATACAGCATATTCTCCAATTCCTGATAGATGTAGCTTCATCCTTTTCTGCCATGTAGAGAAACTTGACTTGTTCAGCTTCGGTGCATCCCTCTTATACATCTTGGATCTTTAACTCAAGTGCCTTTAAACTTCCCTTCCAGAGTCCAAAGCTCCGATACCAATTGATAGTTCTGATACTTAATATAAGTATAGATCCAATAGCCAACAAGATGAGAGGGGGGGAGTGAATCATACAAACTTAATCATCCATAAAAACATCAGATTCAACCTCGGTAACATATATTTCAGTGATATAACCAAAAATATCAAACATGCAACCTCAAAAGTATATGAACATCATAAACCTCATAACACCAGATTTAATGTGGAAACCCAAATAGGGAAAAACCACTATGGGATTTAAGACCCACTAAGAAATATACTCTTCTAGAGTATGCTCGGTTAAAAGAAAATCCTATTAAAGATTACAAACACATTGCTAGATGTGACCCGGTTAAGGGATTTCCCTCAGATCTGTTAGGATCTTCACTTTGTTAGAAGTGACCTTGTTAAAGGGTTTCAAACACTCAATCTGAATGTCACCTTGCTAGAGGGTTTTACAAATAATACTGTTAAGTCCACTCGGTTAAGAGATTTTTTGTCACTTTCACAAAATAAAAGTAATAAAATCTATGTGCAACTTCACATCTAAAATTCTAAAGCAGATTCCTATTTGTTCAATACAATCTAGACATAGAACTAATCTTGCCTATCTGCTGGGCTTCTATACTCTGTTATTCTAACAAGTCTTCAAGCTTCTATGCTCAGTAATCACTATGTAGCATCGCTATGCATACATTTGCCTGCATACATTGTTTATCATCAGTCTCCTATTTATAAACAATCAGGTAACTGCTTAATCTCCTTGATCACATTTCCAATGATCAATCATAGCCATCAGATCTTCAATCTTGTCTAGGTTCAATGCATCTTTCAATCTGAAAATGTTTTACCCCACCTTGGAACTTGCATAATAGTCTTGGAACTTGTGCCAGGGTATTCCGGTTCAATCTAAGCTATAGATCTTTGTGCCGACTTTTCATTGCCTTAGATTCATTAACAAACTTTATTCACGGGTCACGAATCATTGATCAGTTCCAGCTCATCAGCTTCCTTCATTAAATACCACATGTAAACATTTAATGCATTCTATTATAGCTCAGTTACAACTCGGTAACAACTTGGTGAATACTAAACTTCACTTGGTAGACATTCCGTCTTCATTAACCGATAGCAATAACCTTAGGGTTTACCGACTAGGTTCTTTGCTTGATAACATAGTATAGTATTAACCTTTACATTTTACAACATATGTATGATGTTAAAACAATCTAAAACATCATAATCTCATCATTGTCTGACTTGGTATTAGTGGCCCATTGAATACCTTATTCTTCCCCTTAGTCATCATATTCTTTCCTGTGTTTTTTATCGACATCTTTATAATCTTCATATCATACTTCTCAAGATATGGTAGCATCATACTGAATTAGAAAATCAATTTCTTGACATCAATGACAAAATAATAATAGCAAGATAGTAAACATCTTTAATCAGTTATATCCACAATCATCAACAACCTTCTCAATATCCTTATTGAAATGCCAACAATCTTTCATTGTCTGTTATAAAGCTATGTTGCCAACAATGAAAGGAAGGAAATATGTTCTTCTTTTGCTGATGATGAAAGTGCCTATCTATGCTCTCCAACTATCATGCATATTCCAATGCAAATATCATCTTTGTCACATGTATTGGAAGTATGTAGGGTTTTACTATTGATCCTTAGAACCTTAACATAGTGTATTCTTCCATGAAGAACCAATCAACCAATTTTATTTGACTTCTGATTTGAATGCAATCTCTACAAGACATAGGCAATCTAGGCATTGGAGTGCTTGTAATTTCATTATAAATTGGTGCCAGAAATAAGTCTACAAAATGGTTGTAGTTCTTTTTATTATCATGCATCCTTATCTTAGGTGTCCATTCATATATTAGACACTCTATTTTATTCTGATTCTTCTTATCAATCTTATAGTTCACAATGTGAAGATTGTTGGTCTCGAATATTGCACAATACATGGATAGAGGAAGATAGCACAAGTAGGATGAGAACCTAAATGTCTTACAAGAACCCTTTTTGATCATTAGTATTTGTTTTTGCATGGATTGAACTATGTGCTCAACAAAATTATCTCTTACTGGTTGACTTATACAATGGATAGTAAAAAACAATTCAAGAAGGCTAGCACCCACTTCCCTACCATTTTCCAATCCCAGAAAAAATGTCAGCAAGGAAATAATGTCCTGAACCCATGAAACAGAAATGTTATAATTATAAGGAGGCTTATGATTCTGATCCAATTGAGTACTGTGCATTATTAGGGCTCTGGTAAATGAATCTGTATGACTTGGATCAAGACTCTCATATTTCTCTACTAACTTTTCTAGGTCAATGTGGGTGTTTGAGTTTTCTGCTTCAAACCCTAGGTTCAACAAACAAGCAAATTCTCCTCGGTTATGTATAAAATTTCCTCTTTTGTATTTTTATTGATAATTGCTTTTTTATCTTCATCATAATTTTTGGCACAGATGATGAAAATTTTAGGGCAAGGGAATAATTTAGGTTACACCATGCTTCCCAATCTAGCATCCCACGATGCAATTTTATTTGTTCTTTATTTTAACATTGTGTTGAAAATAGTAAATTTTCCCCTGTTTGGATCTCCTGCCTTATTGGACAATGCATATATAATTTTTATGATACACTTTTTTCTATGGATAGTAGGGTCATAAATATCATGGTATTCATCAGTGAAACCTAGGGTTTTAACCAGTTTGGTTAAGTATATTTTTTTATTCACTTGGATTTTTTTTGAACTATTGCTTTCTAGTTTCCCCATAGTTGATACTATTAATTATTGAAAATAATGCTAGATACAAGCCTGAAAATGCTAACCCTCAAATTGAACCACGAGATTCAAAAAAATAAAAAATGTGAGATGTAGGTGTTCTAGATTTTACCTGAAATTTCCATTTCACTAGATTGGCGCAAACAAACTCTATTGCATTCCTCAATCTAGTAGTCATTTCTGAATCTCCCTGTATTTACTTGTTTGTCCATGAAAGAAATATGATTATGAGTCACTTATTTTGAAAACACTGAAAAAATTCAGAAGTACTACCTAAAGGGCAAAATATCTCGAGGCCTATTGTAATTTTATAAATTTTTATTAATATCTATTCATTGTCATAGGACAAAACAAGTTGGCATATGTGCAGAGTTTGATGACTTGATGATAGTGTATATTGCCATTGATGTCAATATGATGAAGTGTGAATCGGTATAAGTGAACTTGTATGATGAAGTGTGAACCGGTATGTTGAAGTAAGTAAACTGGCAAGTGAACTGTATATGCATAGTTTGTATCGGGGTTTCACCTAATATGACTACTAGTTGGTAATCTTAGCTTTAGGGTTTCCAGTTGATGCATTCCAAGTTTGTGCAATTTGACCGATGACATCCTATAATGAGTTAGCATTGAAATGAAGATTACATCACATTGCCACGTCAACCTTGTGTGTGTGAAGGATTTCCTTGAGCATCTTGCATGAAGAGATTGATTCTATCTACCTCTAGAATGTGCAAAACCTTAGTAAATGATGGAGAGCACGTGATGGGTTATTAGCTTCCAGAAGCGGTAAAGAATGAACAATGAAAAATGTCTTGAGATTTGTTCAAGATTGGTTTACCCTATGTAATGTGATTAAACGGCTAGGATTGGACCGATTGTATTGTTAACCTAGATGCTTAGGGTTTTAGGTTTTGGCCACCAACCTAATTATTATCTATAAGGTCAATGATGTTTTCCATTTGAAGTTGTTGTCAAATGAATATATGTGAAGTAATTCTTTGCAAACTAGAGAAGTGAGTAGACATCTGTAGAGTGTGATTGCAAATGTAAAGGAACTGAAGTGGATCTACCCTGGTATTGAGTAATGTTATCAGATTAGTGTATTATCTATTGACTTCTAACCGTTTTAGTAGTTGGAAAATCCCTTTACTGGGTAGCTTTAACAGGATTTTTTTAAATACTTTAATAGGGTGACTCAAAATCATTGAGTTCTTCAAATTCTCTTGCGAGGTAACCTTTAACCAGGTATTTAGCCATCCCTTAACCGGGTGATCCCTAGCAGGATCAGTTCCTAGCAAAACCTGTTGTAAAGTCTTTAATTGCACTAGGCTCCTAATAGAGAGGACTTCAAAAGAGTTCAAGAACAACTTGTGGGTATTCATCCTCACCGTGGTTTTTCCTAGTTGGGTTTCCATGTGAAAAATTAGTGTGCTATGTGTGATGCTTTTTCATGTGATGATTAAGTGTTTTTTGTTAAGCGGTAAAGTATGTTGATCTAATGGTCATTGTATTTCTGATGTATTACCTGCTTAAGCATATGGGTGAATTTGAAATGAGATATTGGGTTTTGAGAAGTTCTATGTGTTACCGGTTTATGTCTTTTATAGTCTTACTGTGTTTTACCAGTATTGTCTTGATTTAGGTTGATGATGTTGTTTTCCAGTTAGTGCAGTCTTTGCAGTTTAAGTTGTCAGAGAATTTTTTGTCTGTACTGATTTACCCCCACTCTCAGTACCTGTTAGGTATTTACTATTTATCATTATTTACCAATTGATATCAGAGCGTCCTCTAGGTTCTCAGTGCTATAGGCTTAACCACTTGAGGAAAAGATCTTATTCTAATGATGAAGAGGGAATGTCCTAAGTTCAACAGAGATAACTTTAAGATATGGAAGGACAAAATGAAGATCTACATTAAAATCATGGGTTCTCAACACTAGAACTATGTTGAGAATACTTATATTGTCCCTACTGGTACTCTCATCGATGATCAAAGAAGAGAAATTCAGGAGAATGGGCAATTCATGGAAGCTCTTATCAATAGTCTATCTGATATTGAGTTTATAGATGTTCAGGATAAAGACAATCCCAAAGATGTATGGGATACTCTGGAGACTATCTATGGTGGTGATGAGCATTGGAAGAAAGCCAAGGAAGAAAGTCTTAGAGGACAATTTGAAGACATGCAGATGGTTGAAGGAAAGACCATTCAACAATATGGGATAAGAATTAAAACTGTTGTTGGAGACATCAAGATTGCAGGGGGTACAATGGATGATCCCACCATTGTTAGCAAGGTTTTGAGATCCTTGTTATCAATATATGCAATAAGGGTTGCCGCTATTCAGGAGTTGAGATCTATTGAAAAAACAAAGGTATCCCTAGACTCCATCATTGCTAAGTTGACCGCATATGAACTAAATAGTTTCACTAGATTATAAATAATATTAAAGGCATAAAGGACATAAGTATGAATAAGTGAGTGGGGGTATCAACCATAGATTGATACTAAGGTCTATCCAATCCAAATTGATGGGATACTTATAGATTGGCATTTAGGTAAAGTAGTCTCTTGTCTATTTCATATTGATGAAATGTGTTTAGTTAACCCTTAAGAATTTGTTAGGCATTACCTAGTAGAGTTATTTTTATGGGGTCATTTAGGAATATTGACTAAGTTGTTGAGGTTCATCTCAATGAGATTTGATGTCATAGATTATTATGCTTCCACCAAACAATTTTTTGATTAGATCCTTTAACTCTTAAAAGTTAAGTCACAATGTGATCCCTCAATGTTGGTGTTTGCAACAAACTCTTTTTATTGCCCAACATAATGTATGCAACTTGGACTCTATATGGTTTCCTATATGAACTTCAAAATATTAATAACATTTAACAATTTTCACATTTCCATAAAATAAGCCGAATATTAATCTTAAAGTTCTTTAATTTATAAATAAATGGTCCAATTCTTAATATACAAAAGTTTATCATTATTTAAATGTCATAGTATTTAACTTTCTATTTTATTTTCTAGATACTCTAATGTTGTCCACCTATCATATTTTAATGTGATCATTTGATTAAAATAGATGTTTAAGAATATCTCTCAATTTATTCTATATATAATATTAAAAATACATTAGTTATGAAATGTTGCCTCATTCTATCAACATTCCTGCCTATTCATTCTCAACTCTTAATTTGCTGGAGCGATATATATAAAAGGAGGTGAGATTATTATTACTCAACTATTCCAAGTTAAAACTCCACAACTCAATTAAGAAAATGGCAGAGCAACGAGAAGCAGATCAGATTGTTAATGACAAGTCAGTTTTTTTTGATATGATGAGAGGTAAGATAACCGACCTAAACAATCGTGCGTGTGCATTGAAAAGTGATGTGATTAGAGAGAAAACATCCTACGAAGCAGAGCCGCAAAAGCAAGCTGATAAGTTTGCATTTCATGTTAACCTGTTTCACTATGTTCTTCATAGGTTCGAGGAGGAGCTTTACGCTTACGAACTCACACTGGGCCGGTGTACGTGCGACATTATTCCAGGGCATGAATGTATGAGAAGACACTGTGACCCAATGAGAAATATCGATCTTATTTTGACCGAAGCAAAAGATTTGATTTGGGAACATTGGTCAACCGATCTGGAACAAAAAGTAGAGAGACATAAGGAGAGGGAGATAACACAAGTGGTGGCAGATATTCCTAGCATCAAAATTTCAGAGGATGAGGTGAATGAAAATGTTATGTGTGCGATTTGTTTATCTGATTTTGAAGCGGCAGAAGAGGCACGCCAGTTGCGTTGCCGCCACATATTTCACAGTAAATGTATTGAAGAATGGTTGAAGAGGAAAAATCAGTGTCCCCTCTGCAGGTGGCCATTATATTGGAAAACATATTGGATGGAAGTGGTGGGCGATGGAGAGATCGGCACAATTAAGGTTGCTTTTGAAGTCTAGTTTTCGTGGATAATTTGTGCAAGAGTTTAAATATTGCTTGTTTTAAGTAAGTAAGAATAGTTTTGTTTTAAAAATATTTTTGAGCAATGAAATAATGAATGTTTAAGAATGATTTTTTTTCATAATAGAATAAATGTATTTTTTTTAATTTTAAAATTAGATTTTAAATTTATAAAATTTTAAATAATTTGTTCAAATAATTTTTTTCTTCATTATGAATGGATTCAATTGTATTCTTTTTGAAGAGTATTATACTATCACTCAAGTAAGCTATAGCTAATCAAGTTTCTTTAATAATTGGAACTCCTACAAGAGATACTAGATACTACACCCATGCTACATAGTCTTGAATTCACAACCATTTACTTAAACTATTTGCACTCAAACTATAGATCCTTGGATGAAGTAACATTAAATTGCATTATATGAAACATTCTTTTTCACCACAATATAGATTACATCTATAGATATAAGATGTGTATACAAAATTTTACATCTATAGACAAATACTTACATCTATTATATTTATCTTGTGTGTGCATTTTATTACTTAAGAATATAAGAACAAATCTCTTACAATGGAGGTTGGTGAATCTGCAAAAGTGAAGTACCCAAAACTATTATTTTATATCCTATTAAGCAATGTGTAGTGGATTCCATCGATAATTGTCCCATATCATAGGTTAAATGGTTGTTTGTAATATTTCAGTTATTTCTTTCACTTCTAATCACCAAAGGTCTTTTGTCTAAGGTTTTGCTTGGCTTCAATTTTTCTTTACCTTATTGTTTGCTTGATGTCAATAGAATAATAATTAAGTTTACATTTCAGTCTTAAGATATAAAACCAATGGAGTTTTACATAAAGTTATTTACACAATTGAGGAAGGATATGCAGCAACTCCTTTAATGAAAACATCCATTAAAACTCATAGTTGTTGTCACCTCATGAAACATTACGATTGCAAGATAAGCAGAGGATGGGTTTGTTAAAAAGGCTTTAGAATCTTTCAAGAAAATGTGATTCGCATATGGTGAAACCCTTGTGATTAAAAAACCACACCAAAGAGAATAATGCTTGTGTTATTCCTTCAAATGGGTTACAAGAATACTTCTCTCTAAATTCCACTAACAGTTTATTGCTACTACAACCTACAAAACAACTTGTCTAACCTCCTAGACCAAGCTGCAATTCACAAAATAAATAAACGTGAAAACATGGGATGGTTTTGCAAAACATTTTACAAGCCCACATCTCACCAATGCAAAAGGTATGCATTTTGATTTGACAGTATATAATGGTTTCTCAACTTGTCTATTATGTTTTTAACTTGAGGATAGGCCAATGGGGAGATTGTTAAATTTATTTGTTGAAGGGTTTGGGGGAACTCTATGAACTTTCTTACCAATAGTGATATTTGTGGTATTTTTTTCATTATTAAGAGGTAGAAATATTTATAGCTTCTCTCATTAGGACTTCCAAAGCACATTTGTTTTTGGTAATTCACATGGTTTGATGGTGCAGGAGCACCCTAGGGACCTAGATTTGGTCAAAATGGTCAAAATTTGAGATTTTTTTTTGTGTGTATGTTATTTCATGTAAATAAGGCCATTTGGGGCCATTATGATGTATTTGGACCTAATTGGGAAAGTTTGAGGTCCATTGGGCAAAAATTGTAAAAATTGTAATAAGTTGTCATTATTGTCATGACAACGTTTTAAAATTTGGTTGGGAGGTTGGTTTTTGGCGGTTTGAGATTGTAACCCACTTGTATGGGAATAAATAGGCCTTTGTCACACCACTCAATTTTTTCTTGTTGAATTTTGAAAGTTTTACTAAATGAAGTTGGAGATTTTTGTTCATACAAAAATGTTTCAGTCTGATTCTCATTATTTTTAATTGTGAAATTCATCATATTTTCATTAGAAGTAGATTGGATATAGTAGAGAAGTGAATTACCTTCATTTCATAGTTTTTAGCATTGAGATCCATTGAAATTTGAAGAAGATATCACTATTTTTCCAAAAACTATCAAAACACTCACTAGGGTTTCCAATGAGTGGGAAAAAAATGTATTTTTGGCCTTTTCACTATTAAAACCTCACACCACTGGTTGGAAAGGCTCTTGTAAATATGTATTTTCATTTCTCTTTCTTGCAAGTCTCCAAAACCTCTAAGACACATGCTAGATTTGATTGACTGGTTTGATATTCATCATGTATCGGACCTCTGGGATAGCAGCATATAGAAAGTGGGATATAAGATAGGTGAGAGTGAAGTGCCTTGGATGGAATGTTGTAAGAGATGTTTGGGACCCCTGCACACCCCATAGAAGCATTTAGAAGCCATAAAAAAGTGTCGTAGACCAAATATTAATGACTATCCTGAAGGTACCAATTGTGACAATCACAATTTTACTAGGGATACTGCCTACTCAAACAAGTTGTGTTTGGAAACCCCAGGTGTGGATATGTAATGGTAATTAAATGTCCTAAGAGTATCCCTTACACTAGTATGCACAAACATTGGTGTCACAATGGTGTTGGTGTGGCCTTGGGCCAATGGTGATTGATTGTTACAATTAGGACAATGATCTCAAACACAATTTATGGTGTTTATAACTCTAATGTCCCAATCTACTTGTATATATTTTCATAAAATAATGAACAACCCAACCATAGCTATTGATAATATTTCCCCATAAAATAATGAAAAATGTATCATCATTGATATGATAACTGACTTGAATTTAGTAAGAGACCTCAACGAGTGGAGTTTCATGCTGAAAAGAGTCCTTGCAATGAAGATATTGAAATCAACGAGACATTATGCATTCAAAACTCCATAGAGAAGATCTAATATTTATGAACGAAATTACAAATCAGTCTAAGTTACATGTTTGATATCTTACTTATATCATGGAAACATAAAAGGTGTATATGAACTCAACATACCTCTTTGCTTTTTTATTTGAGAATGTTGCTAGGAATTAATAGATGGATGATACATTGATATACACAAAAATCACTTCTACTTTCCTGATACTTCCATCCCTTGGTCAAGGCCGTGTACCCCCTAACACTTGAAGATTGTTTCCACCCTCTTTATTACTTGAAGTCCATGCTCAAATAACACTAAACAATAATAGTTAGTAGAAAATAGTGACCATAACCAAGGAAGCCCAAATTTACTCATACTCAACATAATAAGAAATAACTAAATCATCTGGACCATTATTCATAACATAACCTCTTTTCACATCATGGAAGGCCAAAATTACAAGGCCAAAATTACAAGGATCTCGCTTCTTCAAAGGAGCCATTGTTCAGAGTCACGAAAATATCAACAAGAGTAAAAACTATTAGGCTCATACAATTTTAAGACATATAAAGAGTCACCTTAAAAAACCCATACTAATTGCAAAAGATCAAAAGATTTCCTAGAACAAAAGTACAATATAACACAAGGATGGTGATAGACTATCGAATATAAGAATGATCTCCTTATCCCTGACGACTCCCAAAATATTAATTATCATATAGAAAATATATATTAAAAAGTATTTAACATCTAAAATATAATGTTGTTATTCTTTTCCTCTGTCAATTTTGATCCATCAAATTTTTTATCTAATACTCTTTTAAAAATAGTGAACCTTACCAACATTAGAAATGAGGTGGATGTTTACTTTAAATTTTTTTAAAAAAGTTGTGAGTATGATGAATGATATTAAGGTTCTATTCATATTGTGTAAAAAGGCACAATAGGCTAGGGATAGGAAGATTGGCTTGCTACTCTTCAATTTCATATGGTAGTTTAATATATATTATGGACTTTTTTAGACCGTGCGTCTTAATATATATTGTATTAATTATCTCTTGGTGGGACTACATGCCCACCATCCATCCTCTATTTTATACATGATAATATATTTCTTTTCATTGACCAAAGGTGCACAAAAATATTTCACTAGAAGGATATCTTAATTGATTCTCGTTGAATTAGAAGTGAGAAAAAGAAATGAAAAATTGTTGAAATATAATATTTACAATTCTCTCATCATGAGTGCAAACAATCCAGTGAGGATGAAAATTTTGAATAGTGTGATGAGGATCAGAGCCATCCAATATAGGAGGCATAATATGAGACTCTTTCTGAACCAATGCTAAGGGCTATTATGATTTGAAGCTAGTCCTAAATCCTCACATTTTGTTGTCACATAAGAGAAATGTGAAGCAGAACTAGGCAGAGTAGATTCAAAGTCTTAGAATGAGGTCGATATATATATGGATGGTAATATTTGAAAGGATATATGAAGGATATATGAAGGACATGGTAGAAGAGAATATTTACTTCACACTAAGTGAAGTTATGGAGGTAGTTGCCATGGATGTAAAGTGGGGAGTGTAAATGAGTCTTTCGATTAATGAAGAATGCTAAGGAGAAAATGTTAGTTATATCAAGGAAAAATAAAGAATAAGGGAAGTGATAAAGAAGGGAGGAAGAAAATAGGTAAGAAAGTGAGGAAATAAAGAGGGAGATCTAATTTATTTTGGTATGTATCCTCTACTAATCTTTTTCTTGTTGAATGATTTTTGCAATATATTGAGAAGACTGGAAGGCATGAAGTAATGCTCATAAGACATGAAGGAGCTACGTAAAGCACAAACCATACTTATGAATACATACAAGGCATAAATCACACATGTAAACCTTGAAGTAATACATAAATACACATAAGGTACAAGCATATATGAGAAAGGTTCTCATGGAGTAGACATGCTGAAGACACATTGATCATGAACCATACAAGAGAGAGGTATGCATGGAATAGACATCTGAAAACATCTCATTCATGAAGTAATAAAATGCTAAAGAAAATGTCAAGTGAAAAAAAACTTACAAGGATGAGCCATATTCATAACTTTTGCAGCCCCATCATGGATATCAACACTAGAAGAAACTCATACTATTAGTGTACATAGAAGACAATATGGGAGTTCATTATACCCAGCAACTTGTGGTCCTATTGTTCGTGTTGTCTCTATTCAACCCTGCAATTAAGTTTCAATATACATTATTCAATAAGATTAACTGCGCAACATAATCAAATATTGAAAAATGTGTTATATTATTGAGCTTTACTTGGTTCCAAGAATAGTTTAATACTCTCTACTTAACAGGGCCAACCACGTGAAGGTGGAAACTCATTTGCTTCCCCTTCCTAACATCACTCTAAATTCCTTGTTAACATCTAACATTAATTAATTCATTCTTTCTACCATTAATAAAATATAACATTCAATCATTAATATCACATAATGCTCATTAACACATAACATTGATTAACATTAATTAACACACAACATTCATCAATATTAATTAAGACATTCCATTCATAACCATTCATTAGCACATAATTACATTCATTAACACATAAAATTCAATCATTGTCAAATAAGGTAGATTACAATCATTTCTTTTTTTGTTTTTTGTTTGAAACAATGAAAAGACTAAGTGGAACATCGTTTTCTTCATCATTTCCCCCCTCTTTAGTTGTTTCACCCTTTGCTCATGATCTTGATGTATGCCTAGTCCTATACTGAAGATGAGGACACTGAAGGGAAGGGGGGTCCTCTGCAATAACAAAGAAATAGGTTAAATTAAAAACTTTTTTTTATTATTGTTACAAGTATTTCATTAATTTAGATAACATAACTATTGTTCTCTTTACCTGATGGGGCCACATCATTTTTGTTTAGCCTCAACCTCAACATGATCAACACCCTCTAGATCATCTGGAGTTGAAATGCTAAAGGTTACATTAATGCTGAACACTAATTGCAATTATATTTGTTTAAAGGAATAACAGCGGTCCTCTTTACCTAATTAGGGATCACCACATTCCTGTTGTTGTGTAACCGGATCATGCTCCAGTTGGTCACCACCGACTACATGCTCTAAAATATTAACAAAAAAGGTTACATTAATTACTACTCTAATTACAAATTAAGATGTTTAATTGTATTAATAATTACATAAATAAATTTGAATAACAAATGAATACCTCCACTATTGGAATGCACATCCGGACCTTCATGTGCAGTTGGTGTTTCATGATTAGTAGGCTGCATTCCAATGTCATGCAGATTGTTATGATTGCTTGCTTATTTAAAACAAATATAGTCAATTTATGTTGGAACTGAACATCAATTATATTATTGATAAAGTATTGAATTTGAAAGAATTTTCATTTAGCTTATTTACCTGTGTGACGAATGCACTAGAATATTGTGTTTTCCCACTCAATTCTTGCAACCGAACAACCATGACTGTATAGCCTTCCTGGTAGGAAATTCTCTTGTCATCTTTTGTGGGTGCTTTATTGAATTTAGAGCCCTGTATTTTTGCTTGGAATCATGAATTTTGCTTGCATTGCTTGATAAAAAAAAATCGTTTGCAATTTATAAATATTTTGATGCGATATTTCATTTACAGATACTTACCATTCCTGCAGCAAGTTTCATATAACCACCAGAGTTGAGTTTGTGTTTCCCATTCTTTTCTTGTCTTGCCATGGTTACCTTTGACGTGTCACTGAGTCTATGAAAAGTTTTAAATATGTTAGATTATATAAATTTAAAGAGTAATTAACTAGTACATAATTACATTCTTAATAGTCTCATGTACCTTCTTTTGGCATCTGGTGGTGTATTTCCTTTATTCCTTTCAATTGTCTCTTTGGCATCCAAAATTAGGTGCTTCCACTCCCTCTCTGGAATCATGGGGGCATGCTCATACTTTAGGTTCTTCTCTAAATGGGTCCTGTATTGGTCCCTCACATACTTTAGATATGTGCCATCTTTTTCTAGGAGCTTGGTTTTGTCAAAGGTGTCGTTTACAAACCACTCAACCATATGGTTTGTTAATTCATCATTTAACCCTTTTTCTTGGTCATTCCACCTTTTAAAGCAAAAAGCAAACCTATTAGATTCAGAAATGAACTGAAGCTATATTTATTATAGTTCAAGAAATGTATCAAATGAAAACTATTCTAGCAGTGATATGAAATCAAAATAGTGGATTAGGGTTAGTTCACATATGATGTACCACCTTTTATGTATGGTGGGCCCAAATATCTGCATTGCAATGTAACTAATATTTTTATAAAAAATATCATTTCCTACGAAAAATTCATGGGATCATTAGTCCAAAATGAGTGATAAGAAAGTAAATTACAATTAGACTATATATAATAATAATTTTAAAGTACCTGAAACCTTTTGTATCTTTAAGGGAATCATTTCTTTGTCGCTCACTACCAATGTGGCTTGCAACATTCCCATACTAGTAGTACCAAAAGATCCAAGAAATGATGGCATGGTATCAACAATAGTTTCCTCTAGCGCATCCTCATGTGCATCTCCTGCTATAGAAAATGAATCCACTATGAAATTTCCCCAAGAAAGAACGCTTTAAGGGAAATAAACACATAATAGAAGATAGAGCAAAAGAGGGATCTACCAATAGTGGGTGGTCCAATATGATGTGCAGTAAAGGATGTTTGCATGCTACGTGTTGCCGATATTGCAGTCAGAAATATAGGTGGGGCTACCCTCTAATGAGGCGCCAATGACATTTGCACAAGAACATTCACAACACCTAAAGAATAATATATTAAATATATTAAACATTATTTATATAAAAAGTGAAAGAATTGTAAACAAGGATGAACCTTTATTATGAACATTGACAGTATCAAGTATGATGTATTTTGGGTTACATGTTGTTTAAAGTAATAATGCTCTGATTCTATAGGTTGTGTGTTGTCTGTGGGTCCCATGGGCTACTTTGGCCTCGTGGACATTATTAAAATCCATCATCATCATCATTTCATGTGGCATTCAGGGTATCTTTGTGTTCATGTGAACTTTTCTTCCTGTTTGGGCTCCTTCATTGTGAAAATAAGTTTAACTACTAAAACAAAGTTGTACAAACTCTTATACACCTACTACACCACCAAAGAAGCCACAAAAATGGCAATAATTTGAACCATGTGAAGAATCATGCATATGAAGGGTAGTCCCAAAGATTCAATGAGCAATCAAAGAGTGAGTTAAGAAGAGTTTTCAACCAAGATCAGAGATTGAGGTAGGATTTCAACCCAAAACAAACACCTTACATTGCAAAGGAAAAAGTATTTGCATTATATTTAGATTGCTTATTGATAAATATATAATCGTTATCAATTACTTAGGAGATATCATAATTCATGAATATTACATAATGAGGGCAAAAATAAGATGTTTACAGAGATATGATGACAACCCCCAAGGGTTAATATTCATAGAAACCAAATAGATGTCAGCCATTAGGTAGAAGATAGTGAGTAGAACAATGGGAAGATGATAAAAAATTGATGGATCATCAAATGTTACAATCCAAATAGAAGTTTTATAGCAGCTAAACATAGAGATTAAAAGCTCATGACTAATGAATAGGTCTAAAGTGCTACAGACAATAAGGGTGGAAAGAAAAGTTTTAGAGATGAAGATAACATATGCTTAGAGGGATTTCATTGGCAACAAGGAGTAGAGATTTGTTCTTGGCCTTGAATTCCTATGAATGCATGCAAACCATTGCCAATGATAAAAGATATCTAGGTTTGTATAATGAACCAATAATGGAAAATATGATATTCTTAGGAACATAAGAATATAAGCATGAATCTCAGAGTAGTCACAACATCAAAAAAACAATCCAATGATAGATTTTGAGATCTCTTTTTGGCAGAGAAATTATCAAAGGGTGACAGTTGAGATTTAGGAGAAAGTGGAGCCAATCAAAAGAAGTTTAATATAAATGAAAAACAAATATCAATAATACAAATCATAGAAAGTATGTCAAAGGATAACAAGAAATTCACCACAAGCATATGGGAACAATACCAAGTTGGTAGTTATGTAGTCCAAGATAGTTCAAGGACAAAGGCATTGTAACTTCTAGAAGTTTTTTTATCATCCAAATGGTATGAGGCAACAAGGTTTTATGACAAAAATATAACTATGTGAACAAAGAATCATGTTAACACATAAAGAGGTAAGGTGGTATCCTTACGATCAAAGTATGACAATTACCAATATTATGAAGAAAACTCACATGAATAGATCTAGTCACCTATGCAAACATTTTAGTCACCTTGTGATAGTCAAAGAGGGCAATAGTAATAAATCTTCATAATGGAAGCCCATTAAAGGTGGTAGTCAACATAGTTAAAAAACCTAATCATGTTTAGAGAAATAGGAAACCCTAAGAACAAGAAAAAATAGTCATGTGATAATTCATAGGACAACCTTAATGCCCAAGTTTAGAGAGCATACAAGATGAATAATGATTGTATATTTGATAAAATATCCTTGTTGTGTGAAGATGACGATCTATGGATATTGTGAACAATTTAGGATGCCGTAAAACTCAGAGCTTAGTCAATGATATAAAATAGTGAGCATCATCTCCAAGATCTATATGAAAAAGCAGAAAATTGATAAGGTTTACTACAAGTCTAGATTAGTCGAGATTGGGAAAGAGTTTGGTTGATCATCTATTCATGCCTTCTTGTCCATTAGCAAGATTAGGAAATAGTTTGGTATTGAGTTTGGTGTTGGTGGAATATTTAAGGAGGTACACTATCATCATAATTAATGTTAGAGAGTCATGTGAAGAAGAATGGCCATGAAATGAGTGACTTTCCTAAGTGCTTGAGACTATCACAAAAAGTGAGTGTTACAGAAGTGAATCTTCCTTTGACCTTTGGGTGGTTGGGAGGGTAAGGACCCATGGTGGTATATGTTGAGTAGTTAAGAGGGTAAAGACACACATATGAACTATCTACTTTGACATCCTAAGATGGTATCCACATACTCTAAAACCTTGTGGGAACTCTCTGTCTGATACTAACATATACATAAAATGTTCCTCTCATAAAAACCTATATTCTCTAGGCCCCACCATAAATAGAAGATCCTAACTACTGTCCTAAACCTTACATTGACTGTCACAATTTGACAGTGAGTTGAGTTAGTCCATTAGCGAGATTGGGAAAGAGTTTGGTATTGATTTTGGTGTTGGTGAAAGGTCTAAGGAGGTACACTATCATCATAATTAATGTTAGAGAGTGTTGTGAAGAAGAATGGCCATGAAAGGAGTGGTTGTCCTAAGTGCTTGGGACTATCACAAAAAGTGAGTGTTGCGGCAGTGAATCTTCCTTTGACCTTTGGGTGGTTGGGAGGGTAAGGACCCATGGTGGTATATGTTGAGTGGTTGGGAGGGTAAAGATCCACATATCAACTATCTACTTTGACATCCTAGGATGGTTTCCACCTACTCTAAAGCCTTGTGGGCACTCTTTGTCTAATACTAACATATACATAACATGTGCCTCTCATATAACCCTATGTTGGCTAGGCCCCACCATAAATACAAGATCCTAACTACTAAAAATGCTAGATTCTCCCCTAAAAGGTTGTTTATTCATAGAATGCCTAGGTTGATAGCCCTATAGTCTCTCATACCTAAAATATCCTTGTGTCGATGATTGTCACATGTGGCTACCCTATGGCCCCTACTATGCTTTAGACCTTTGTCCCTAATATTGATAGTATTGGGTTTTTCTTTGAAATCCTATAGTAAGTCTAAATTCTCCTTTGAAGGATGGGGAGGCATATGGACAATTTAGTCCCTTGATAAAGGTTACAAACTTCTCTCATGCCTCTTGTGTCCTCCCATGTACCTCCTTTTCCATAGGATACTTTTTCATAGCAACCTTAAAGTCATTTGGAATGGCCATGTGTAGGAAAACTGATAATTTGGGCTATCCATCCCTAATAAAATAATTTACAAGTAAGTTCCCAAGATGAAAGTATATGATCCTCTACTACAAGTGGATCCTCATGAGGTGTCTTTGTTGTGGGTGAAAACCTATCCAGTGTCACACCTATCAAATTCTATAATTCTTGTAATATTTGAGGTCCATACTCGGGCTACTCATCTTGGTGAAAACTCTCAAAGTGATATGACTCATTTTGTCCCTCATGTGAATGTGCTCCTCTTGAAGCACTATGGCATGGATGACCCTTCCTTCCATTTCCTACACCCTATTTTCTAACCCACACCTCATAACCTTTACCTCACTTCCTATCATTATTACCTTCCATCTACCTTTCATATCCCCTTTCTTAACCTCCTTCACTTTCCTACATCCTATCCTAAACCTTAATGTCATACACATTTACTTTTACTTCACCTACCTAACCCATTCCATCCTTCACATCCTTTTATCTCCCCCCTTCACTTTCCTACCTTCCAAACCCCTAACATATCCTAACTTACTCTTTCACCATTACATCCTTCATCACTTACCTCCCTATCTTATCCTAACCCATACCTCATGACCTTATACCTCTTAGCTTCCATTTTATACCACCTTCCTATCACGATACACTTATCCTACCTTCAAAAATACCAACAAGCATATGGCTAATGTCAGTGCCACCTAGGATAAAGGAGGGCGCACCCACAAAAGAAGTGTTGAATAAAAAAGATCAAAATCGACCCCACTTTGACCTTCAAAGACCATGATGACCATTGAAAGAGCTCGGTGCCAGATAAAAGGAAATGAAGGCTGACATGGAACTAAAAGGACAATCGTACTCAAGCACAGCTATTGAAAATTCCATTTTTTTTAAAATAATAAACATATCAAAAGCTAAGTCAGCTATCATAAGGGTACACCACTCAAGGAGAAGGGATAAATTTTTTTTTTTTTAAAGCAAGTCGGCTATCAGAAGGGTACACCGCTCAAGGAGAAAGGAAGAAAAGAAAGAGGTTATGCCTATAAAGAAGATCATTGATCATTTCATTTGATCAACCATCCAATTTTATTTTATTTATCTCTTTTTCTACCAAACAATGAATATGAGCTAGGGAAAAAAAATTATGAGTAGTAAAATTCATTATAAGAAGGATACAACTTCATCATCAACCAAGACAAATGCAACCTCCTATGTAAAATTCAAACAATTTCATCACTACACCGAGGAAATTTGACACATTATCACAAAATAAATTATTTTTTCTTCAAGAAAACATACTTTGAATGAATTGGTTGATTACCCTACCCTTTTTCTTCAACCAGATCTTGATGGAACCCCAATCCAAAACTATTTCCCTCCTTGTAATGCCCGATCTTTTTGTGGATGCCAAAGGTCGATGGGATGAAGAGGCAGGATTAATGTTTATCAAATGACTTGCTCTTTTATTTTATTTTTTTAATGCCTACAGTCATCAAAATTTAGATGAATGTGGACACTTTTTCTCAAAAACCACAAATTTCATTGCCAATTCCTTCTCTGTTGAAACAAAATGTTGAATTATCATTGGAATTCCGATGACTTCGGGCATTTTTTCAAAAAAAAAAAATCAAATTTGGTCACAATATACCTTCTCCATTGGAAACCTCCATCAAAATTTTAGGCCAAATGTATTAGTGTTTGTACTTGTTAAAATTTGATGTCACAAAATGCAGAGGAAAAGGAGGCATTGGTATGCTTCTATCATATGGATAAGGACATATATCATTAATTGTGAGTCCTTTGTGGTAATGTCTAATCAAGCTGAAATTCGAAAATCAATTTAGAGATATGAAAAATAAGAATGCATCATGAAGCAATCTTTTCCAGACCTTCATGCAAAGCTATCAAATATCATAACCAATGTTATGGGAAGATTCAGTAGAGAAAAATAACATAGAAAGCCATCTAGATAACAAATAACATATTGAAGAGAAATATAATGAAGATGCATCAAAAAATTTCATCCATACTTCGCCACTATCTTTCTTATTTTGAGATTTTGAACTTGATGATGTTTATTGATGAACTTTCATTTGTTCTTTAAATTTCTCTTTTTTAGTGGGTTCACGAGGTTCTCTAAAATTTTCTACAAGCTTGTAATCACTAGATAATTTGTAGGAACTCCATTCCCATTTATTTGAATCTTTGGAATACTTTTTTCCTTGTTGTTGGTCATTAATCAAATCAGGATAAGTAATTTACAATGTTGCTTGGGATTCAAGACCACATTATCTCAATGGTGCAAAATCAAGTCCTTTTGTCTGTTGTTTCTTTGCCACTAATTTTGGTTGCAGTGGTTCCACGATACCTTCCTTTTGTAGACCAAGAGGACCTTTCTCATCATATCCCTTTTTTCTGGTAAAAAATTGAAGCCTTTTCCATAGTTTTCAACTGGTAATGTGATGTGGTCTTGATTAGGATGTTTTTCTATTCCATATAAAGAATTTTGTAGATATAGATTCTTCTTCCATTTTGTCCCATTTTTGGAAGGTAGTGGGATCCCATTTTATAATGATTGTTGATGTCTTCTTTGAAGTATGTGGTCTACCATAATTATTGGGAGAGTAATTCAATTTCTTAGATACATGGTTTGATTTAGGTTGTATTCTCCCTTGCCTTTGTCCTTGAATTTCCCTTAAATCTTTTCTTGCTTAGAAGTGGAAGCTTGCAAAGATGTTGTATTAATATATATTGAAGATGGAGTAGACTCTCCATTGATTAGGAATATATTTTTAGGTCTTGGATGAAGATCGTTGCAATATATGTATCAATTTGGATCACCTTTTACTGCCACATCAGTTCCATTGTGTGGGAATTTGATGCATTGGTAGTAAGTAGAAGGTTCTACTCTCATTTCATGTATCCATGGTCATCCCAAAAGTATATTGTATGTGGAATCATGATAGAGGGCTTGACAAATCACATCCTTTGTCATTGACCCAACTCCTAGACTTAGAGTGACTGTTCCTTTTTATGAACATTCTTTATCGTCATATACCTTTATGGTGATCCGCTTTCTATAATACAAACCTTGTTTAGAGTATCCTAATTGTATGAAATCTTTTAATGTATGAATATTGAGACCTACTCCTCCATCTATCAAGACTCATTTTATATGGTGTTTATGCATGAAAGCTTCTACGTGAAGTGGTGCATTGTGTGGTTGTTTAAGATATGTGTCATCTATTTGTATGAATGTAAGGTAATGGGGGTAGAAAGGTGTCCCATAATGGATTGAAACTATTCCACATTTAGATTGGTAGGAATGGATTTCACTAACAATATCTTGTTCAAAATAGCTTTGTGTGAGGATGAAATGCACAAAATCTCAAGGATTGAAACAAGTGTGGCTATCTTTTCCAATTGATCTACAAGATCATATTCATTCTTGGTAGATGGTGATTTTTTTTTGGATGCAACACCTTGTAAAGTAACTTTAGTCCCAACCGGTGTTGAGAGGGGATGAGTGAAACAACACTTTACCATTTTTACACAATAAATTTTTTTAACTCAAACCAACACTATCTTAATAATCATCAATACACATAATTACTATAGAGGAATATGCATGCATGAAAAGATATACAATGACACCAAGATATATCTCATGGAAACCCAAATGGGAGAAAACCATGGTGTGAGTAGGAACTCATAAAATTTGTGATCTTCTAGAGTATTCCCGGTAAAGAGCCATCCCTATTAGGAGATAACAAAGAAACTATTAGGTGCCACCGGGTTAAGGTATTTTGTTTAAGGCCTCTTAGTGCCTTTACCCTCTTAAAGGTAGACTGGTTAAAGGTCTTAAAAACATCAATTAAGATGTCACATAGTTAAGGGATTTTACAAAGAGACCTATTAATGTCCACCCAGTTAAAGTACTTAAGTTGCAATGGTTAGAAAGCATAGGGGAATGATCTTATAGAGTATCTACTGATAGCTTGTCAGATTATAGTGAAAATCATGCACCGGTTGTGTCTCCTCTACACAACACTAATTTTTTGCTTAAAAACTTCAACTCTGCACTCTATCGGTCCTTTGACCCTCTACTCTGCACTCTACCAGTGCTCTGACCCTCAGCTCTACATTCTATCAGTCCTCTAACCCTCAACTCTACACTTTGTCAGTCCTCTAACCCTCAGCTCTGCACTTTGCTGGTCCTTTGACCCTCAGCTTTGCACTCTGCCGGTCTACAACACAAACTCTCTCCTTTGCTAAGTATTTTAGCACTACCTCTCACTCTGGTGTGCACTTTGGATCACCTTCTACAAGATCTGTACATTGCAAATTTTACAATCTAAAATATCTTGAGTGAATTCAAAATAATTTATACATTGTTTGTCATCACCTTCAAGTGTTTCCTTAATCAATGCAATCACAAATTATGGAGGATTTCAAATTAAAAATATCTCACTCTTTCTCTGCATTCCATGCAACAACTCCGCTAACTACTCAACCAATTTTTCCACTCCATCCCCCAAAAATGGTGACTTCTGAGCTAGGTTCAGTCATATAAATGCGAACTAGAAAATGTGCAGGTAATCACAGCTTAATTGCATGATGACTGAAGTTGACTTCACTAACTTTTAGTTTGGCATAGACACAAGCTCACCAACTCACCTTTTTCCACTACAACTCAATAACTAATCACCACTCTAAGATTTATGGTGATCACCTATCTTCCTTCTACCTCACTGGTGTACCGGTATACCACTGCACTTTATATTACTAGTTCATCCTTTGATTGCCAATTTTTTGTGCTAACATGAAGTCTCTTTCCATGTTTTCCAATGAGGTTTTGGTTTGCAGACAACCTCAAGCCTTATTTTCTAAGTCACCTTTTGTGACTTCATCATGATAAGAATGACCAACCTAAAGATCTAACCTCAACACCGATCTTCTTGAGTGATAGATCGGTTAGCTTAGTCTATCTTCCCTTGAGCTGATTTAACTTTGGTCATCTATATCTTATGTTGTTTCCATGTGTTTACAAGTCTTCACCTTTTCTATTAAGATATACCACTCCATCGATACCACTCCATCGGTCAGTGTTAGACATCAATGATAAATCTCATCAAATATATTGGTTCTCTGGATTAACCGGTTTTGTCAATGCTAATCTCCCCCTTTGGAATTGATGGCAACACTTTAGAGTCTATCTTATCAGTTGCATGCATTTTCTTCATTTCTACACCTAATCATTACTTCTACTCTGAGCAATGAATATCTCCCCCTAACACTAATAATACTCTATTTCAGTAACTTCCACTCAATCACTACTTACCAATGCTCAAACACTATAATCACATCTCCCCCTTTGAACAACAATACCAAATATGCATTTCAGTACACTTACAAGATTGCTTCCCCTAATTGAAGTAGCGCACACTTATAAATCTAGTCTTAGAAACATTTTTAATAAATTAATCATACCTGATTGATATAGAGCCCTTTTTATTTACTTTACTACAGGTAGGGGAATTACCCCTAACTTACTTCTAAGGTATTCAAAGGTATCATTCTGTATTGGCTTGGTGAAGATATCAGTCACCTACTCTTTTGTTGGTATATATTCCAACATCACTTCCTCTTCTTGAACCTATTCCCTTAGATAGTGATATTTAATAGCTATATGATTTGTCTTGGAATGCATCATCGGATTCTTGGATATGTCAATGGTACTGTTGTTGTCACAATGAATCACTTCTGGTCCAGTCAACTTTTCTTGGATACCTTCCAATAATTGTTTGATCCAAACTATCTGTGTGCAGTTGATTGTAGCAACCACATACTCAACCTCAGCTATGGATTGAGATATGCAATTTTGTTTCTTTCTTGTTCAAAACATAGTCCTATTTCTAAGAAATAATACACCTCCACTAGTGCTCTTTTTGTCATCAATGTTACCTGCCCAGTCTAAATCAGTGAAGACACTTAGGCTAAAGTCTCGTTTATGCGGATACCAGAGACCATACTCATCAGTCCCCTTTAGGTATCTAAATATTCTCTTGACTGCAACCATACGAGTCTCTTTCAGATTTGCAGAAAATATGGTAACTAAGCCAACAACTTATGTTATGTCTGGTCTACTATGTGCTGCATACTGCAACTTACCAATCATGGACTGGTAAAGTGTCTCTTTCACTTCATAATTCTCATCATATTTAGAGAGCTTGCAACCTATAACCATTGGAGTTCCAACAAGTTTGCAATCTTCCATTCCAAATGTTTGCAGAATTTCCCTTATGTACTTGGTCTGGCTAATGAATATGCCATTCTTTAGCTATGACAATTACAGGCCAATGAAGAATTTTATTTCACAAATCATGGACATCTCAAATTTGTGCTTCATTTTTTCTTCAAAACCTCTACTCATCTCATCATCTCCTCCAAATATTATGACATCAACAAAGATTTCAATTGTTAGATGTTTTCTTTCTTCTCCGGTCTACAGATACAGATTGTTGTCACTAGTTGTCTTGAACCCTATGCTTAATAGATATGAGTGCAGCCTCTCATTTCAATCTCTTGGTGCTTTTGTTAGCCCATATAGAGCCTTCTACAACTTGCATACCATATTTCTTCCATCTTCAGATGTAAACCCTTCCAGTTGCTCTATGTATACTTCTTCTTCTAAAACAACATTCAAGAATTCCGGTTTGACGTCCATTTGGTAGAGTTTTAAATTTTTGTAAGCAACATAGGCTAGCAAAATTCTGACCCCTTCTAGCCTCACCACCGGTGTGAAGGTTTCTCCATAATACAAACCTCCTTCCTGATCATAACCTTTGCAAAATAATCTTTCTTTGTTTATTATCACTTTACCTATTTCATACATTTCATTTCTAAACATACACTTAGTGCCAATTACATTTTTGTTTTCCAGTTTGGGCACTAGAGTCCATGTTTCATTTTTCTCAATCTGATCCAATCCTTCTTCCATGGCTTTGATCCGGGCATCATCTTTTAGAGACTCCTTTGTTTTTTTGGGCTCAATTATGGAGAGTAGACAAACATTCTCTCTTGCTCTTCTTCTGGTTAGTACTCCTACATCTTTGTCACCAAAGATATTTTTAGTGAAGTGATTATTTCAGACATACTTTGCTAATACTTGTTCATTTCTTGGAGCTTCTTCTACCAGTTGTGTAGGTTCTACTTCACAAGCATATTCTCTTGACACTTCAATAGGATCCTCTTCAGAAGGTTCCATCGGTGTAGTGTACTTGAATCCTTTATAGTCCTCTAGTTCACTCTTACTATCCTGTTCATTTTTCTTAGAGTACTCATCTGCTCTGATATTTGCACTCTCCACAATCTTATCGATTCTTTAGTTCAAACATTGGTATGCCTTACTTTTTGTGGAGTAACCTAAGAAGGTTCCTTCATTACTCTTGGGTTCAAATTTTCTAGAGTACTTGTCCCTCTAGATATAGAACCTACTTCCAAATACTTTGAAATAACAGACATTAGGTGAGTATCTACACTATAATTCACAGGGAGTTTTATTTGTCCCTTTCTTTACATATATTTGGTTCAAGGTGTACACAACAGTGTTCATTGCTTCTCTCCAAAAGATATGTGGAATATCCTTATGTATCATCAAGGTCCTCGCATAATCAATAAGAGTTATGTTCCTTCTTCCAGCAACCCCATTCTACTGAGTTGTTCTGGGTCACAGACATCTATCTCATAATCCCCTTCTCTTCACAGTAATTCATGAACTATTGAGATGTAAACTCTCCTCCTCTATCTGATCTGAGGCTCATGGAATTCCATGGTGAAATTAAGGTAGAAAGATGGTATAGGGTCCTAAAGGATTTTGATGACTTCACCGTCAAGGCAATTCAAGAAATCATGGGGGAAGAACACTTCAGGCAAGAATTTCGCTACAGGGTAAATTGCGACGTCCCTGCGGAATTCTCCACCATCTTGTTGTGAGCAAGCACTCGTAAAAGTGAGGTAATTCTCCTTGGGTTAATGATTTTTAAGGAGGTATTTTTAGGTCTCTTTGAGATTAATATTGGTAGCATAGATGAAAGGCTTATGATCCCCTTTCCAGAGGATTAGGGAAATAAGGAAGACAATATTCCCAAAAGGCCAGTTTTAATGGTGGGGGAAGAAGCCAAGTTTAATGAACGAATGCCCACCATCCATAGAAATGGGGATTTCCTACTACAATGGCATCACATTAAGGAGGCCCCTTACCCTAATTGGTGGATCAACTATCTTAAGGAAGAAGGGTACAGAACCCCTACGCCCACATATGTTATCCCTTTGAATAAAATTGAAGTGCTTCAATCAGTGATTATCAAAGATGAATGGGTGAAAGACATGAAAAAAAAAAATATGGGGGCCTCATGTATCTGAGAAGAATCGACTCAAACCAGGAAGAGGACCCCACATTCGGCTGTAAATGACATTGTGGACCTGTCGGACAAGGAAGATAACTAACTGAGGTTCTTTGAGAGGGATAGGATAGTTTCTTTTCTAGATAGTAATAGGAAGTGGATTGATACTCTAAGATTGTCTTTTGAGGAACTTAATCTCTTTTTGGAGTAATAGACTCTTGTAGTATACTTTAAAAAGACCCTTGTACATAATATGGGGCTGAACTATATATACTCTTAATATTATCAAGGATATATTATGCTCTGATCTATAAATACATGGTTGTTACTAACTCGAATGTATCCACAGGAATTATTTATAGCTATCTCTCGAGGCCATTGCATGTTTTTTTAAGTGAACAAAAAATGATTAAATACCTTCTCAGTCATGCTAAATTAACCTTTATTCTGATATGAACATGACATGTTTGAGAATTGCTTTGTCCATCTAGGTTCTAGCAAACTTACATTCATACAGGATATAATTTTTGAAGGAGCATGGGGTTATATGTATAACTGTCATGTCTTTTATATTCCTTTTGTTCTGTTAAGAAATATATGCATTACATTTAAAACTCATTTAACTTGTTCATGATCTATACAATCAATAGAATGGAATGTGGTCCCAAAATAAGAGATGAATCAGGGTACAATAACCTTTATGGGAGGCTGATTTCGACAACTAAGAATGGAAGGTTGAATTTAATTATTGACAATTTTTATGATAAGAAAGCCTTTATAGTGCTACTAACAATGGTCTTGGTTGTAAGGTGTGTTAAGGTGTTCCTTTTTGTAGGATTAAGGAACATGGTTGCTTCTAAATAAGCGAGTAGGAGCAATAGGAATCTTGTGCAGGCATAATCCTAGTCTCCATGATTTATATGGGTATACCCTATCCAGGAAATCTAAAGAGGAAGAGGTCTAATCCACAAAATATAGGATGTATTTAGGCTGATCTAAAAAAAAATAAAAAATCCAAAAATGTATGTAACCGGGACTGTACGTATCTTGTAGAGTATAATCAGTTAGATAAAACATCAATTTGACTTCTCTGATCTATTAAAGGATCTAGGTGAGACATGAGGTTTTCTTCGCTCCATTCTTTCCTACCGGTGCTAAAATATCGGCTTCGGCCTTTTACCGATAAAAAAAAATATAGTAATAAGATAAAAAAATAAAGAAAAAAAATTAAAATAATTCTACTTCAGATGTCCCTATTGGAAATTGAACTTGGGTCTCCATAGTGAGAACCCAGTGTTTTAACTAGTTAAGCTCAACCCCTTGGACAAGATGAAATCAAATATTAGTGATTTCCTTTCTTATGTAATTATTTATCTTCAATTTCATACTAATATTTTTAATTATTTTTATATCGAATAATTTATTTCTTTAATTGCATTATTTTATGTGCTAGTTTTCAAATAAATAAAAAAGAATAATTAAATTAATTAATTTTATTATTTATATTATTCTCAAGTGACTTTTTAAATTAAAATAAAGAAAAGAAAAAATTAAATAAAAATATAATAAATAAATAAGATCTGAAAAACAAAATCATGCTAAAGAAATAATTACAAAATAAATCCTATAAATAAGAGGGAGATGCAATAAATTCAATACCATGAAATAAGAAGAGAATAGGAGGGACAAAATTATCATACTATCTAAACTCATCATATTTATTCAAAAATAAAATAAACAAAATTTTTAAATAACAATATTTAGATTTAAGTAAATTAGTTTTAGAAAGAAAAATTAATATTAGTAATTTTTTTATTATTTAATTATTTAGCTTTAATGTTGTAACAATACTTTTACTTTTTTATTTGAAATTTGTGTTATAATTTATTTTTATTAATTGCATTATCTTAATAACTAATTTAAAATAATAATAAATTAATTCCTCTCTCTTTGATTATTTTCTAAATAAAATAAAGAAAGAAAGAATAAAATTAAAGATAAAATACAAAATTATGCCAAGCAAAGAATTAGGAAAGAAAAATCTATAAATAAGAGGGAGATGCAAGAAGTTCCATAGCACCAATAAGACTATTTTTAGGTAAAATGTAAACTAAATTGAATTGAAACAAGTGCCACACAGTGGCAAGTACTTGCCTCAATAATTTTTAGTTTAATAATAATATTTGTTATAATTATTAGAAATGTTTATTTATTGTAACTAGTATGCTATTTCTTAAATTTGTTTCGTTTTATTTTATTGTTTGAAATTTAGTGAAATTTTGGTAAGGCAAAATTTTTAATTTAAGTTTTAGCAAAATTTGTATTTGTTTAATGTAACTAATACTCATTTGAGGTGATGCATTATTAATTTGTATACAAAACAATGAACATAAGAATTATGTAATTTAAATATATAAGTGCAAACATGTCAATTAAATTTCAATTATATGCGATATGTGTGTGTGTACATGAAAGGGATGGCACGCGTGCAAGCTTTTGCAGGTGGCCGAGCTAGGGATTTGTTGCCCTAGCTCGAGGGAGGTGGAGCTACAATTCAACCATCGGGGAGAGGTTGGTGCAGGTGCTGAGGGGGAGAGGAGTTGTAGGTGGGATCAAGTTAGGCTTTGCTGTGGGTGGCATCAGTGTTTCGGGGGGCTACGGGTGGAGGGAGGTTTACGTGTGGCTGGGGGCTACGAGGGGAGGGGGTGGTCTACTTGGGGCTGGGGGTTGGGGGCTTCTATGGGCCATGGGTGGTTTAGGGGTTAGGGGTTTAGGTAGGCACTCCATCTCGGTGTGCTTTGACGGGGTGGGCCTGCTAGTCTGGTGTTCCCTCGAGAGGCCCTTCGGGGTGGGTGTCTTTCTCTTTCCTTTGTTTATTTGTCGGAGATCCGATGATGAGTAGTGGTGGTAAGGAATCACATGTTCCTTCAGTCATGGATTTTTGCACTACGGTGGGTTCAAAACCCCCACTCCGGAGTATGAAGACTTTTAACAATAAACTCTTCTCATCTGAATCGGGATCGGGGACTACTGGCGGTTCTCACATTATGAAGATTAATGGTTGCCTGGAGAGATACAGTGAGAGATCAAAGCTGGTTATTCCTCTTGAATTGATTGTTGAAGACGTTGAGTACTTTTCAAAACATTCACTTTATTGCAAGTTTTTAGGAATGAGGGTTTCTTTGAAGTTTCTAGGAAACTGGGTGCAGAGGACTTGGCGCCGGAAGGGGAAATGGAGATTATGATGTTGGAAAACAACTATTTCATGCTTACCTTCAACTGCATGGAGGTTTGTAATAGGGTCTTTGAGGGAGGTCCCTATTTTTATAATCAGGTGGGGTTGTTCATCAAGCCTTGGCATGCAGGGTTTAACCCATCGGAGGAGCTCCCAAACAAGGTTGTTGTGTGGGTTCATTTGCCTTGTGTTCCTATGGAATGCTATCGAGGGGATGTGCTACGGATGCTGGCTGCACTACTAGGGAAGCCAGTGGGATCCTCAACGCAAACCCTAGGAAGAAAGGCAATGGCTTTTTCTCGTATTTGTGTTGAAATTGATCTTAGTAAACATCTTCCAAATGCTATAGATATGAGTGTGGGCTCTTATTCATGGGTCCAGCAGCTAGATTATGAGACTTTACCTTTTCGTTGTCATTTGTACCATGATTATGGTCATTTATAGCGTAAGTGCCCTAGATATAAACCAGTAGTTTGCCAACCTCAACAATTGGCTCAGAGTCAAGATAGGGCTGGGCTGATAAAGGAAAAGCCTCTATGTCGACCGAGGTAGAGGGCGCTGATGGTTTTGTCTTAGTTAAGACAAGGAATAGGAATCAAGAACAAAAGAGGTCCTTGCAGGAGAGACAGGAGGAAGATACCTGTAATAGATTTGAGGCCTTGGACAACCTTAGCCATCAAGAAGTGAACCCAAGGTTAACTCCTTTGGACCTAGGAACTTCAGGAGGGGGTCCAGAAAGTGGTATTGAGGATTTTACTCAGGCCCTACAAGTGATTGGCAGCCAGCAAATGGAGATGGACTAGTCAGTAGGAGTCTAGCTGGGAATCACTTCGAGTTCGGAGGTAATTTTGGTTGGGGGTGAGGGCTCTTTGATAGCCTGAAATTGGAACTGATTGGGGCTAAAAGTAACAATTCTTTCATTCACTTGGGTCTACATCAAAAGAATATTAAGAAAAGTGCTACGGAGAAGAACTCAAAGGTCGGCAGGAAGAAGGATTTGGATAAAATCAAATTGATGGGACAAAATTTGGTTGAGTTAGGGTTAGTGAAGACTTTAGATTCTCACTTCTCTAGTCCTCCTAAATGATTGTTCTCTCATGGAATGTAAGGGGCTTGAATAGCGGCCCTAGACAAAAATTTGTTTGGGATTTGATGAGGAATCATTTACCGGATGTCCTACTCTTGCAAGAAACTAAACTCTCAGTGGAGAGTATGATGGGTCTGGTGTCGAAGCTCTGGGGGTGAGGTGAATGTTAGTGTATTGGGGCTGTTGGCTCCTCTGGAGGGGTGGCCTGTCTATGGAACCCTTCAAGGAATTTCTCTTTTAAGTGGATGGCTTCCAGATCTTTGCTATCAGGGGTTGCCTCTAGTCTGGAGATCAGAGATCTTATTTTGGTTACTAATATTTATGCACCTACTAATTTCTAGGGAAAATAGAACTTATGGTCTCATATTTTATATATGCGAAGGTTGGTCCCTTTCCATCCTTGGATTATGGTGGGAGCTTTCAATGCTATCTTGGAGTTGAGTGAGAAGAAGGGGGGTGTCTTTCGATTGGAGCCCTCATCTCTCCTTTTTCAGGATAGGATTTCATCGTTGCATCTTGTGGACATCAATCCTAGTAATGGTTTGTTCACTTGGAACAATAGGAGCATGAGGGAGGGTTGGATTGCAGAGAGGTTGGACCGATTTCTGGTTTCCAATTTTTGGGTTGGTGGGGGGTGGTCCACTAGTTCTGATATTCTTGACTGGAGAGGGTCAGACCATTGGCCTATCAAGCTGGTTTCTTCTTTAGCCCGGGTTGCATGCTCTCCTTCTTTCAAATTCCAACTTATGTGGCTTCAAGATCCTACTTTACCTGCTCTTGTTGAGTAGTGGTGGAGGAAGGGGAGGTTGGCCTTTGGTACAACTATGTATACCTTCACCAAGTAGCTACAGTTTGTTAAGTTCTAGCTTAAACAATGGAATTGACAAGGTTTCAAGAATGTTTTTCATGCTAAGAAAGCAGTCCAAACAAAGTTAAATGGCATCACCAGGGAAATCAGAGAGTGTGGTTTGTCTAAAGCTTTACTTAAGGAGGAGGAGAGGGTTGTCAAGGCCATAGAGGAATGGGAGCTCAGGGAAGAAATTTACTGGAAATAGAGAGCCCATATTGATTGGTCAATAATAGAGGTGAGGTGTTATTATCCTTGTAGTAGATATCTATGGAGGCTTTGCAGCTTTTTTGAACCCTCTTTAGTGAGGATTTTCAGGGGGAAGTGGAGGAGGAGAATCAGGTTCTTGCTTGCATTCCTCCTCTTGCTACTGGGGAGATGAATGAGAAACTTATGGCCCCTATATTGATGGAAGAACTCGAGAGAATTTTTTTTCAGTTGAGGAAAGGAAAAGCCCTTGGCCTAGATGAGTTCCTGGTTGAATTCTTTCAGGAGTTCTGGGATATCATCAATTTGGACTTACTAGCAGTAGTCCAAGAATCCAAAAGGAATAAACAGATGTTGAGGGCCCTAAATGCTACCTTCATTCTGCTTATCCCTAAGTGTGAGGGGGCTGACAGGTTAGGCCAGTTCTGCCCTATATCTCTGTACAATGTTATTTATAAGATCATCCTGAAGCTAATTGTAAAGTGGCTAAAGAAGTGTCTTGGGGATGTGATCTTTGAGAAATAGAGCGGTTTTGTGGAAGGGCATCAAATTTTGGATGGTGTGGTCATTTCTACGGAGACCGTTCATTCTATGGTTACCTCCAAGTAAAAAGCTATGTTTATCAAGTTGGACATGGCTAAAGCTTACGGTAGGATTCGTTGGTCTTTCCTTCAGAGGATCCTTAGGGATTTTGGTTTTGTTGAGGAATGGATTCAATGGGTTATGAGTGGACTTACATCCACTTCTCTCTTAGTGCTAATCAATGGGGATCATACCAAGTTGTTTGGTGCTTCTAGGGGCCTTCATCAAGGGGATCCCCTCTACCCTTATCTATTCATCCTCTTGGCTAAGGGCCTGTGGAGGCTGATCAAACATAATGTTGGTCAAGGTAGTAGTTGGGGGTGGAACTGGGGTAATGAATTACAACCACAGTCTCCTCTGCAATTTGTTCATGACACAAACTTGATGGGACTTGCTAGGATCAGAGAAGTTGCGAATCTGCGTAAGGTTCTAGATGTTTATCTAGCCACCTTAGGACAATTGATCAATGAAGATAAATCATATATCATTTTCTTCAACACCCCTGAAGATATTGAAAGGAGGATTGCTCTGATCTTGAGATTTCAAGTTGGCTCCTTTCCCTTGACTTATTTGGGTATTCCTATCTCTCCTGGTAACCCTCCTCGGGAGTCATGGTAGGGTATCTTGGATAAATTTCGCTCGAAGGTTGAATATTGGACTCATAGATGGTTGTCTTTTGCTATAAGGGTTCAACTGATTTAGTCAGTGGTTCAGGCTCTTTCAACTTATAGATGTATGCTTCAAGTGGCTCCCAAATGGCTCTTGAAGGACCTGGATTCTTTGGAAAGGCAATTCTTATGGGTAGGCAATCTATCCTTGTCCAAATGGAGTCTAGTAAATTGGGACCTAGTGTGTAGCCCAAAGCAATCAGGGGGTCTTGGTTTAAGGTAGGCTATTCTATTCAAGGAGGCTCTGGTAGCAAAACTATACTGGAGGTGGTGTGTTGAGCAGGATCGTGGCTGGGCTAAGATTTTGGCCTTCAAATATATACAAAGGATACCAACTCAGGAGGTTCCAAGATATCTGCTAGAGGATAAAGGCTCTATGATTTGGTATACTCTCAAGAAGGGTGCCTCTCTCACTAAGGAAGGACTCTTTTGAATCTGTAGCAAGGGGAAGAGGTCCTTTTCTGGAATGACTCTTGGGATGGGTACCCCACATTCTTGATCAATTTCCTAACCATGGGAACCTTAGCCAAAGGTTTTTGGAGGTGGGGTGGTCAAGGGTGAGTAACTTCAAGATAATTTATAGGTGTGGGAGCCTGGAGATGGAGCAGTGGAAAGATCTTAATGAGTGGCCGGTTGTTGGGATGGAGGAGGACTGTGCTGAGTTACAAGCCATTCTAGTGAATAGACACTATAGTGGCATTAAGGGTAGGGATGGACTTTCCTAGTCTCCAAATGCTAAGGGAGTCTTTATGGTAGTTAGTGGTTATAGGGAACTGTTGAACCGAAGATTGGAGGGAACTGGTGGAAACAGGTTTGGAACAATTCTTCATGGCCAAAGTGCAACTTCTTTGCATGGACTCTGGCCTGAAATAGATGCCTTACCTGGAATAATATTCATAAGAGGGGTTTCTTGGGGCCTTTGATTTGCACTTTGTGTGGCAATGGGGAGGAAGACTCCTCACATCTATTCTTCAGATGCCCCTTTTCTATGCTTATTTGGCACTACTAGTTGGGGTGTGGAAGTGTCCCTATATTCACACAGATTCATTAGTGGAATTTTGGAGCAGTTTGGGTAGACCTCCTATCTTGTCCCCCTTCCTCCAAATGGTCTGGTATATCGGGTCCATCTTGATTCTCTAGCAGATCTGGTTTGAGAGGAATAGAAGGATCTTTTGTGAGGCTAGACTGTTAGTGCAACAAGTGTGGAACAAAATCATGGTGATGATTCAAGAAACGGTGGAAGCTAAATGCTAGGTGAATTTTCATTTGGATAGAACTGAGGCAAATCTCATGAGTAGGTTTGGCTGGCAGGAGTTGTCTCTTGCCTCTACTTGTGTCAAAAGAGGTAGGTGTGCTATGAAGAAGGTCCAAATGTTGGGAAGGTGGAGGGCTCCTCAGGATGAGATTATCAATATTAACACTGATGGCTCCTCTAGGGGTAACCCAGGCTCGGTAGGGGTTGGAGGTGTTGGTATGAATTGTTTGGGGGAGGTGGAGTTCTTCTTTTCGGTGCATAAAGGGAGGCAATCTAATAATCTTATGGAGGGACTTGCTATTCTCTATGCCCTAGAGTAGACTTGGGAGTTGCGTAGAAGGAAGGTTATTTGTGAATCAGATTCACAAATTATTGTGAATTTGTTGACTGAGAAGAAAGTAAGTGGGATTCATTGGCAGCTGGCAATGATAGTTCATCAAAGTCTTCAAATTAGCTCTTTAATGGAGCAAGTCTCCTTCATCCATATTCCTTGTGAATGGAATAGAGCAGCTGATTGCTTGGCTAAGTGGGCTTCGGAACATGACAGTGACTAGAAAATTGAAGGATGGGAACATCTCTCCCTGGATTACTATGAGGTCTTGCAGAAGATTTTGGCTAAGGATATGGATAGTAATGATGTTGGCTAAGCTTGGTTGGAGCTTGAGCTTCTCTTTTTGGATCCTCAGTGCTTGGGCCCTCCTTGTAATTTTTGTGTCTTTGTCTCAATAAAGTTTTTACCCCTTTTATTCAAAAAATTTCAATTAGATGCATTTATTAACAATGTTTATTAATTATAACTAGAATTTGAAATTTAGTGCAATATTTGCAAGGAAAAAGTTTAAATTTGAGTTTTCACAAAATTCGTAATGATAACTTTGTCCTGAATTTAATTGAAAAACCTAGGAATGCAATTAGTCAATTTTTTTTACTATATTTTAGCTATTGGAATACTATGTACTAATTATTGAAACTTCAATACATGGTTATTGCTGTGAGAAGACCATGACAAAATTCTTTAGGCATGGAATTTGAAGGCAACTATTTGGCTCAGGTTTGTAAATAAGTGTGGAGCCTTTTGCTGTGCGGAACTCTTTCTTTTGGAAACAACTTTTTCGATCAAATTTTATTGATATTTTTAGCATTACCCTTCATTTCATTGCCAAATGATTGTGCAATGTGGAGTCTTAAAGAGTAAATGTCAAATTCTTCTTCTAATAGATAGCATATCGTATAGAAAATTCTTTCACCACAATTGGTTGTCACATATAGCACATGTTGAGTATATGTAAAAGAATATAAATGGGAAGACAAAGCATCAATTATTAAAGTATTGAACAACTTAAGTCACCTACATAAATCTTTTATTTATAAGCTTAAAAGTGTTACTCAGTGTTGATTAGCATTCTCTAAGCTTAATTTGTTGCTTAGTGTGTTGGGTTTTTAAGTATCCAAACCTTTGTAGAACTCTTATAATCTTTGCATCCTTCTATGTCACAACCCTCCTTTATCACTTTTTGATTTAAGTACAATTCTATTATATTTTGGTTCAGCTATTTAAAATGATTGAATGAATGTTATAAAAGAATAAAAAAAAATGAATACACACACACACTTGGAGAATATAATTACTTTTATTTATTTATTTATTTTCCACTCCCAATTATGGCACATGTTGTAGGAAGAATAAGAATATTCTAGATGAATCTCCACCACCTTGCATGTAACTCCCCCACTAAGTTTAATCAATTTGCATGAGTCCAATATTTGAAAAGAATCTCCTTTTTAATTAAATTTTCTAGATAGTGGAATGGAGGGATTTTTCTTATAGAATGATATGCAAGTTTCAAAGAAGGGAGTTGATTATGTTTTGAAGGAAATTTCTCAAGTTTTAGAAGTAGATCTTCTTTGGTAGTCTCATTTTCATTGTAGGAATTTTAAGTTGTTGTTTGAAGAATTTCTCTCAAGTTGCAAGGAAGGATCAAAAGGATAACTAATGGATTCAACATCAAGCTAGATAAACAAGGTTCTCTCCTTGTTATTTCACATTCACTTGTGAGGAATTAGTATTATCAAAAGAAAAAAATAGTTATAGATCTTCCTTTATATAAAGACATTTTTTTTATTTGACTGTAAATCTTTTATTTAGGGATAAATAATAATGATAATGCTTTCATATAGTGCATGTAAAAGATAGTTATTTATTTATTTTATTTCCCTTAAGAAAATATGCACATGATCTTGCTTTTTGTTTTTTTCAATGATTTTAGCAAAAAATTAAAATCATATTCCTTTAATTGTTTAAAATCTCTTTTTCTGAGATTAAAATTCTTCCCTATGTGATTGAATCTTAATCTTTATCTCTTCCCTCTAATTCAGTTCTCTGGTTCTTTGAATGGAAATCTGAATCTCATTCTTTAATCTCTCTGTGATTATTTGTTAAATAATTCCTTCTGTGATTATTAGTTAAACAAATATCTCTGTGATTATTAGATAAATAATTCTTTCTGTGATTATTAGTTAAACAAATCTCTCTGTGATTATTAGTTAAATAATTCTTTCTGTGATTATTAGTTAAACAAATCTCTCTGTGATTATTAGTTAAATAAATCTCTCTATGATTATTAGTTAAATAAATCTCCCTATTAGATCTCTCTGTGAATATTAGTTGAATAAAATCCTCCTGTGAATACTAGAAATGAATATTGGAAATAAACAATCCTCCTGTGAATACTGGAAATGAATACTGGAAATAAATAATCTTCCTATGAATACTGGAAATAAACAATCTGCCTGTGAAAACTAGAAATGAACTATCTCCTTGTGAATACTGGAAACAAACTCTCTATCCCCCTATGAATACTGGAAATATTAACCTCCTGTTTATTGTAAAATCAATCTAAAACAATTGTTTGATTATTTATTTTATTCATGTTCTTATTTTCATAAATAAATACTCTTTTGTTACATATATATCATTAAATAATTGGAAATGTAAACTATATATATATATATATATATATATATATATATTAAATGTATTTTAAATGATAAAATGTATTAAATAGCGAGCGCCATATTCCTGAAAATTATTTTGGGTATCGGGCGGCATGCGGGTAGTGGCGACACTTATTGTAACTGGCAGGGGGAGGTGGTACCCTCCACTTCCCCTGCGATCACTGTCACGGTAGTGGCCGGAGGGAAGTGGAGGGGACCACAGGGTCCCCTCACCATTGCAGGCCTACTTTTGTAGACCCGTAGTGGTGATGGGACCCGTGGGTCCCACTCCCACTCCCTCCATTTCATCCTTTTTTTTAAAAAGTACCATTTCAATTAAATTCGTGGCAATTTGTACAAAGTTAATATTCTTTTATATAAATTTTAGTTTAATAAAAAATTTTAAACTTAGGTAAATTTTTAGATTTATAATTAGTTGTAGAAAATTTATAAATTGTAAATTAAATTATAGCTTCTTAAATCCACTGATCAATTTATCCACGTCAATATGATTTGAAGCTAAATTCTATTGTTGGGACTTGTGAATTTATAGGCGATATTCTTGCATGTAACTTACACTACCTTTGCCTCATGCAAATTCCTTACATTGATTAAATTTATTGGCGTCTCCATCTCCATGCAAGTTACACATTTAAATGTTATTATGCAAGTTTCCTAATTGTTATTATTATGCAAAGTTATATTTCAAGTTTTGAATCATAAAAAAATTTATGATAGTTATGGTTGTTATTCCATGTAACTCATCAAGTAGTTATATCAATTAATTGAGCTTTGCAATGTCTAATTATACGCGTTAAATTCATAATTATTTTTCCAAGCATGATGTTTATCATAAGTTAGAAAATTAAATAAAGGAAGTTGGAAAACCAAAACCTAGTAGTGTTCGGTATATACAGTGCCTCTGGGTCATGCTTATGGTTAATGTCGTCATGATGAACTACTGCACTTAACACCTAATAAAGCTACATCAATGACATTCGTGGCATCGTCCCTATAAATCATCAGGGGAGTAATAAGGCACACTTGGAAGTTAAAATCCAAGGGGCAAGTAATCTCCCTTGGATCGATAATTTAATAAGATAATTCTAAAATGATCTTTCATTCGCTGAGTTAAACTATAGTAAACCCCTATAAGGATGATGAGTGAAATGCTTTTATAAAATTGATTTAATCTTGAAGAATTGTTGTCAATTAACAATTGGTTAAGGGTGATGCTTACGTTAAGAATTAGGATCTAGTTGTTTTAGGCCACAAGCAATAGGCCATCTTGAGCCTTTGATTAAGCGCTACCATCGTGGGTAGCAACTGTAGAGAAACTATTTGGGACATTGACCCTAGAAAGGGTTGCATACCCACTAATCAGTTTACATCAAACCATAGAGTAGAAAATAGAACTATGTACTTTACGCCTTGATTATGTGCCAAAGCGGGTATGTAGGCAGTCTTGGGATGGAGCTGTCCCTCGTACTCAGGCCTTCATGGGTGGGGTCTAGGCTTGGTAAGAGAAGGGTTGAGTAGAATCCTAATTTGAAAGATAAGCATAATAAAATGGAAAAAGTAATTCAACGCATACTCAGAAGGAATCCCCTATGGATTCTCTTGACTTCCTCGGGCTTTAAGCCAAATTCCAAGGTGGAATTCAAGCTTGAATTATGTTATTTAATTACTCCTAAGGATAGCGACCTCGGTGCACTTTTGTTAGAAGAGTGTAGTACTTAGTGATTGGCTCAGGACCTGAATGGTCCTGATGAGTCTAAGTCTCTGGCTAGAGCACCTCCTATCCCGATTGGATAGATGCCTATCCCATATTGGATAGATGAAATCTTATATCTCATATGGATAGATGCCTAACCTGTATGGTTAGATGCTCATCCTGGATGGATGAATACCTAATCCTAATGGATGGATGCCCAGAGTATGTGACTGAATCAAACACAATGATTAAATAAAAAAAAAGAATGGTCAAATTTGTTGGGTTAAGTATGGTGGGTTCTTACATGTGGTATCAGAGCAAAGATTCAAATCTAGGCCTTGTGCTCACTTCAATTTACACAACTAAGGGAATGTTTTGCAATGGTAGAAATTAAATTTTAAAATCCTAAACCAAGAACTAACTACATAATTTAAATTTTAGGTAAAAACCTAGAATGGGTAGAGGAAGAGGAAGGGGTAATGGAAGATGTACTACCACTAGGAGTCAAAGGGAAGAAAAACATGAGGAAAACATGAAGAAAACCATGAGGAAGACCATGAAGGGGATCAACATAACCCAGGAAATAATGAAGATGGGGTCGAGGCTATAATCAACCTTATAACTGAGCAAAGAGATAAAATCAACTTCTTGGAACAATCAATGTAGGACCTTAGGGCAAGGCAAAATGACTTTGAAAATTGAAGTGGTACTAAAAATAGAAACCTTGGTAGCAATCAAGGGAATATGATGAGTAATAGGAAAGAAAATAATATATTGGAACTCTCCAAGGATCTAAAGAAAATCACCCCTCCTAAGTTCGATGGGAGGCAAATTGGTGAAGGAGCTGAGAATTGGTTAAATAAAATGGAAAAGTATTTTGAACTAAGAGATTCTAGCGAAATAACCAATTTCAATTCTAATTGACACTGGGTCATCTGAATGTTTCATCTCACCTGAATTAGTAAGCAAATATGCATTAAAAGTTAATCAAATGGAGTCATCATGGATGGTTCAATATAGGGATAAGGCAACTAGGGAAGTAACTAAGTGTTTGTCGAGGGCAAGGGTACAATTTCTTGAGTTTGAAACAAGGGTAGATCTCTATGTGGCACCCCTAGGATTATATGATGTAATTATTGGAATGAGTTTGTTAACAGACCATCAGGCTAATGTAGATTGGTATAGCAAAGTTGTTGAATGTTTGGATGATGGAGGAAAAAGGGTAAAAAACTAAGGAAAGTTTAAACCCATTAATATAGAAACCATCTTAGCCATGCAATTAAAGAAGGAAAGAAGAAGAGGATGCCTAATCTATATGGTTGAAATTGATGAAGGAAAAGAGGAAAATACCCCAACCTTTGAAAATACCCCCTTCTTAAAGGAATTCAAGGATGTATTTCCAGAAGAGTTACTTGGCTTACCTCCTAAAAGGAAGTTTGACTTTTCTATCGAAGTACTACCAGGAGCTGAACTAGTATCAAGGACACCTTACCGAATGAACACAACTGAATTATGAGAGCTCAAAATGCAATTAGAGGAACTCTTAGCTAAGGGATTAATAAGGCCAAGTGCATCACCATGGGGAGCACCAATCTTATTTGTTAAGAAGAAGGATGGAACCTTAAGACTATGCATTAGCTATAGGATGTTGAACAAGGTCACAATAAAGAATAGGTATCCCTTACCTTGCATAGAGGATTTTTTGACCAAATGAATGGAGCAACAGTTTTCTCAAAGATAGACCTCCAGTCAGGGTACCATCAACTCAGAATTAAGGAGGAGGACATTCTAAAGACAACTTTTAGGACTAGATATGGGCATTATGAGTTCACAGTAGTTCCTTTTGGTGTAACCAACGCCCCAACTACATTTATGAACCTAATGAATAGTGTACTCCATGACTACTTGGATAAATTTGTTTTGGTATTTCTAGATGACATATTGATTTACTCTAGGAATGAGGAGGAACATTTAGTACACCTACAAATTATTTTGCAAAGGTTGAGAGAACGTAAGTTATATCGGAAATTGTCAAAATGTGCCTTCTTTGATGAAAAGATTCACTACCTTGGGCATATAATATCAAAGGAAGGAATAGCAATTGATCTAGATAAGATAAGGGAAATAGTAGAATGGCCGATCCCTAAAAACATTTCTGAGGTAAGAAGATTTATGGGGCTAGTAGGTTACTATAGGAGGTTTGTGGAAGGATTCTCTTAGATAGAAAACCCCATCACCTTATTACAGAGGAAGAGTAAAAGGTTTGTGTGGACAGAACAAAGTGATAAGGCATTCCAAATCTTGAAGGGAAAACTAACTTCAGCACCCATTCTAAAGGTACAAGATCCAAATGGACACTTCACAGTCATAACTGATGCTTCTATTGAAGGTTTAGGAGGAGTACTTGTCTAAGATGAAGGGGTAGTAGCTTATGAATCCAGAAAGCTAAAGACTCATGAAGTTAATTATGCACCCCATGACTTAGAGTTGGTAGCGATTGTGCATGCCCTACAAAAATGGAGACACTTCTTACTAGGGAAGCCCTTTGAGTTAAAGTCAGATAACCAAGGAATAAAGTACATCTTTACACAACCCCACTTAAATGATAGAAAAAGAAGTTGGTTAGAGTTTCTAAGTGAATATGAGTTTGAAATTGAATATATTAAGGGGAAGGAAAATAGGCTGGCAGATGCCTTAAGTAGGAGGAGACACTTGATGACTATAGCAACTTTCAAAACTTCTTTCAAAAGGAAAGTAATGGATGAGCAGGAACATGACCCATGGTATGAGAAAGTCAAATTGACATTAGAACACAATCCAACCGATCCTAAGATTGAAGGGTATACACTAGACGAAGATGGATTGCTCAAATTCAATAATAGAATCTATATTCCTAATTCAAGATACTTAAGGGAAGTAGTCTTGGCTGAGGCCCACAAAGCCCCTTATCTAGGGCACCCAGGAGTTAACAAACTTTATGCAGATCTAAAGAAGTTATACTTTTGGCAAGGGATGAAGAAAGACATACTCAAGTATGTGGCTAGATGTTTGGAGTGTCAAAGAGTAAATGCAGAACATAGACATCCAGCTGGATTGTTACAATTACATGATGTACCTCAACACAAGTTGCAAGTTATTAGCATGGATTTTGTACAAGGGTTACCCACGTCACCTTCTAGACATGATACAATAATGGTGGTAATTGGCAAACTCACTAAGGTGGCACACTTTATACTAGGGAAACTGATGGATGATGCACCTACCTTGGCTAGGTGTTTTGTTAAGGAAATATTTAGGTTTGCATGGAATACCAGAGAAAATCATATCAAATAGAGATGCTAGATTCACTTCAAGGTTTTGGAAAACTCTCTAGTCAGCTCTGGGAACTCAACTAAATTTTAGCACTGCATACCATCCTGAAACCGATGGTCAGACAGAAAGGACAAATCAAATTATGGAAGACCTACTTCGCATGTACTGCATGTACCAACAAAAGAAATGGGAAGAGTACCTACCTCAGGTAGAGTTTGCTTACAATAATACATGTCAAACATCTTTGGGAATGGCACCTTTCGAAGCATTGTATGGTAGACCATGTCGAACACCTTTGAGTTGGGATAGTCTTGAAGATAGAATAATTATTCAACTAGATATGTTAAAGGAAATGGAAAGGAAAACTAAGGAAATTAGACAGAGATTGAAGGAAGCCTTAGATAGGCAAAAAAGTTATGCGGACAAAAATAGGACACCAAGGGAGTTTGAGGTGGGAGAGAAAGTCTTCCTAAGGGTTAGGCCACACAAGAGTTCAATAAGATTTGGGAAAAAGACTAAGCTTGCACCTCGTTATGTTGGGCCTTCCCAAATTTTGGGAAGGATTAATCCAGTTACATATTGGCTGGCCTTACCTCCCTAGTTGAGCCGAATCCATGATGTCTTCCATGTATCTCTTCTTAAAAAGTATGTACCTGATGAGAAACACATTTTGAATTGGGATGCTTTACAGGTCTAGGAAATGGGAGGAATAATGATAGAGCCATTCAAAATCTTGGAGAGGTGCCAGTGCTAGTTGCGCAACAGAGAGGTTGATTAGTGCAAAGTACAACGGGACCAGTATGATGTAAAGAATGCCACGTGGGAAGATACTAAGGAAATGCAGTAGTTGTTTCCTTTCTTGTTTTAATCATGAACTATGTACTCATTTGGATGTGTTCAATAACTGCGTCGGGACAATGCACAAATTAAGGGGGGGAGGATGTCACAACCCTCCTTTATCACTTTTTGATTTAAGTACAATTCTATTATATTTTGGTTAAGATATTTAAAATGATTGAATGAATGTTATAAAAGAATTAAAAAAAATGAATATACACACACACACACTTGGAGAATATAATTATTTTTATTTATTTATTTATTTTCCACTCCCAATTATGGCACATGTTGTAGGAAGAATAAGAAGCTTCTAGATGAATCTCCACCACCTTGCATGTAACTCCCCCACTAAGTTTAATCATTTTGCATGAGTCCAATATTGGAAAAGAATCTCCTTTTTAATTAAATTTTATAGATAGTGGAATGGATGGATTTTTCTTATAAAATGATATGCAAGTTTCAAACAAGGGAGTTGATTATGTTTTGAAGGAAATTTCCCAAGTTTTGGAAGTAGATCTTCTTTGGTAGTCTCATTTTCGTTGCAGGAATTTTAAGTTGTTGTTTGAAGAATTTCTCTCAAGTTGCAAAGAAGGATCAAAAGGATAACCAGTGGATTCAACATCAAGCTCAATAAACCAGGTTCTCTCCTTGTTATTTCACATTCACTTGTGAGGAATTCATATTATCAAAAGAAAAAAATAGTTATAGATCTTCCTTTATATAAAGATATTTTTTTTATTTGACTATAAATCTTTTATTTAAGGATAAATAATAATGATAATGCTTTCATATAGTGCATGTAAAAGATAGTTATTTATTTATTTTATTTCCCTTAAGAAAATATGCACATGATCTTGCTTTTTGTTTTTTTCAAAGATCTTAGCAAATAGAAAATCATATTCCTTTAATTGTTTAAAATCTCCTTTTCTGAGATTAAAATTCTTCCCTGTGTGATTCAATCTTAATCTTTATCTCTTCCCTCTAATTCATTTCTCTGGTTCTTCGAATGGAAATCTAAATCTCATTCTTTAATCTCTCTGTGATTATTAATTAAATAATTCCTTCTGTAATTATTAGTTAAACAAATCTCTCTGTGAGTATTAGTTAAATAATTCTTTCTGTGATTATTAGTTAAACAAATCTCTCTGTGATTATTAGTTAAATAATTCTCACTGTGATTATTAGTTAAACAAATCTCTCTGTGATTATTAGTTAAATAAATCTCTCTGTGATTATTAGTTAAATAAATCTCTCTGTTAGATCTCTCTGTGAATATTAGTTGAATAAAATCCTCCTATGAATACTAGAAATAAAAAATCCTCCTGTGAATACTGGAAATGAATACTGGAAATAAATAATCTTCTTGTGAATACTAGAAATAAACAATCTCCCTGTGAAAACTGGAAATGAACTATCTCCCTGTGAATACTGGAAACAAACTCTCTATCCCCCTATGAATACTGGAAATATTAACCTCCTATTTACTGTAAAATCAATCTAAAACAATTGTTTGATTATTTATTTTATTCAAGTTCTTGTTTTCATAAATAAATACTCTTTTGTTACATATATATCATTAAATAGTTGGAAATGAAAACTATATATATATATATTAAATGTATTTCAAATGATAAAATGTATTAAATAGCAAGCGCCATATTCCTGAAAAATTATTTTGGGTATCGGGCGGCGTGCAGGTAGTGGTGGCAGTTATTGTAACCGCCGGGGGGAGGTGGTACCCTCCACTTCCCCTGTGGTCACTGTCACGGCAGTGGCCACAGGGAAATGGAGGGGACCATGGGGTCCCCTCACCATTGCAGGCTTGCTTCTGCAGACCCGCAGTGATAATGGGACCCATGGGTCCCACTCCCACTCCCTCCATTTCATCCTTTTTAAAAAAAAATACCATTTCAATTAAATTTGTGGCAATTTGTATAAAGTTAATATTTTTTTTATATAAATTTAAGTTTAATAAAAAATTTTAAACTTAGGTAAATTTTTAGATTTATTATTAGTTGTAGAAAATTTATAAATTTTAAATTAAATTATAGCTTCTTAAATCCACTTAGCAATTTATCCATGTCAATATGATTTGAAGCTAAATTCTATTTTTGGGACTAGTGACTTTATAGGCGATATCCTTGCATGTAACTTACACTACCTTCGCCTCATGCAAATTCCTTACATTGATTACATTTATTGGCGTCTCCATCTCCATGCAAGTTACATGTTTAAATATTATTATGCAAGTTTCCTAATTGTTATTATTATGCAAAGTTATATTTCAAGTTTTGAATAATTAAAAAAATTATGTTAGTTATGGTTGTTATTCCATGTAACTCATCAAATATTTATTTCAATTAATTGAGCTTTGCAATGTCTAATTATATGCATTCAATTCATAATTATTTTTCCAAGCATGATGTTTATCATAAGTTAGAAAATTAAATAGAGGAAGTTGGAAAACCAAAACCTAGTATCGTTCGGTATATACAATTCCTCTGGGTCACGCTTATGGGTAATGTTGTTGTGTTGAACTACTATAGTTAATTCCTAATAAAGCTACATCAATGACATCTATGGTATCGTCCCTATAAATCGTCGGGGAGTAATAAGGGACACTTGGAATTTAAAATCCAAGGGGCAAGTAAACCCCCTTGGATCGACAATTTAATAAGATAATTCTAAAACAATCTTTCATTCGCTGAGTTAAAATATAGTAAACCCCTATAGAGATGATGAGTGAAATGCTTTTATAAAATTGATTTAATCTCGAAGAATTGTTGCCGATTGATAATTGGTCAAGCGTGACGCTTATGTTAAGAATTAGGATCTAGTTGTTTTAGGCCACAAGCAATAGGCCATTTTGAGCCTTTGTTTAAGCACTACCATCATAAGTAGCAACCGTAGAGAAACTGTCTGGGACGTTGACTGTAGAAAGGGTTGCATACCCACTAATCAGTTTACATCAAACCATAGAGTAGAAAATAGAACTACATACTTTACACCTTGATTCCGTGCCGAAGTGAGTATTTAGGCAGTCTTGGGATGGAGTTGTCCCTTGTACTCAGGTGTTCATGGGTGGGTTCTAGTCTTGGTAAGAGAAGGGTTGAGTAGAATCCTAATTTGAAAGATAAGCATAATAAAATGGAAAAAGTAATTCAGCACATACTCAGAAGGAAACCTATATGGATTCACTTGACTTCCTGGGGCTTTAAGCCAAATTTTGAGGTGGAATTCAAGCTTCAATTATGTTATTTAACTACTCCTAAGGATGACTACCTCGATGTACTTTTGTTAGAAGAGTGTAGTAAGTGAGTGGCTCAGGACCCTAATGGTCCCATTGAGTCTAAGTCTCTGGCTCGAGCACCTCCTATCCCAATTGGATAGATGCCTACCTCGTATGGGTAGATGCCTATCTCGTATTAGATAGATGAAATCTGATGTCTCGTATGGACAGATGCCTAACCTGCATGGTTAGATGCTCATCCTGGATGGATGAATGCCTAATCCTAATGGATGGATGCCCAGAGTATGTGATTGAATCAAACACAATGATTAAATAATAAAAAAAAAAAGAATGGTCAAATTTGTTGGGTTAAGTATGGTGGGTTCTTACATTCTAGTTATTTTTGACTATGGAGATTCCCATTCTTAAGCTTTTGGGTCCTTGCACTCATAAGATTTATTGTCATAGATGATTATTACCTCTATATATATCTATATATATTCTGAATGCATAGGAATTTACAATTTTTCTTTTTGCTTCATATTAATCCCATAACTTAGTATTTTGCTATCACATAGAAAATGCTTTCACCACAATTGGTTGTCACATATAGCACATGTTGAGTATATGTACAAGAATATGAATGGGAAGACAAACCATCAGTTATTAAAGTATTGAACAACTTAAGTCACTTACATAAATCTTTGATTTATAAGCTTAAAAGTGTTAAGCTTAATTTGTTGCTTACTGTGTGCAGTTTTAAAGTATCCAAACCTTTTCTAAACTCTTATAATTTGTGCATCCTTCTAGTTATTTTTGACCATGGAGATTCCCATTCTTAACCTTTTTGGTCCTTCCACTCCTAAGATTTAAACTCATAGATGATTCTTAGCTCGATATATCTCTATATATATTTTGAATGCATACGAGTTTACAATGTTTCTTTTTGCTTCACATTCATCCCACAACTTAGTATTTTGGTAACTAGATGTTGTGTTGTCTTTGTACCACACTTATCTTGTTTATAGTATTGAACCATTTTTTTATCCACATCATGAATCTCACCATTGAGAAGAATAAATCATCGCAATAGATAAATAAATAATCATCATATGTTTTCCATATGACTAAAGGTTTACAAATAGGTGTATTTATGGCACCAATAAGTTTGTCTAAATTAATTGTAAAGAGAAATTATAGGAGAAAACTAATTTTTTGGAAACCAAAACTAGATAAATAGCCATAGAAGGATGATTGCTACAAAATATTCAAGAATTAAAATTTAAAACCAAGAAATAATATTGAATTAAATAATGAACAAATAAAATTCAATATTATTTAAACACAAAAAATATATGTATATGTATAATAGTTGAAACATGTACAGCTATGAGAAGAGCATGAGAAAAATATTTAGGCATGCAGTTTGAAGGCAATTGTTTTGTTCAGGTTTGTATATAAGAGTGGAGCCTTTTACTATGAGGAACTCTTGCTTTTGGAAACAACTTTTCTGAAATTGATAACCATAATGAAAAGTCATTGTATCACACTCTCATAGTGAAGATGAAAATACAGTCATATGAAAATACATGAAAGGATATAAATGACATCATTGAAAGGTTTGATGAAAATACTCTTGTAATGAAATTAGAAGAGAAAAATGACATCGTTGAAAGGTTTGATGAAAGCATTATCTATAGGATTTCATTTATTATTTTGAATATAATCATTTTAGTTTTTTAGTAGACAATCCATAGTATTGAATGCTTGATAATGCTACTTCCATGAATATCTAAACTTAAATCCATTCTATAGCATATGAGAAAATCTGCAAGGTCAATCATTCAACGTGCATGAGTCCTCAGAGAACACAATTTTTGGACAAGAAGATTTGTCAATTTGCTCTAGTAAGGGAACTAAAGCCAAAAATTGTAGAAAAGGTTTGACAAACAAGTTGAAAAAATGATCATATCTTGATTATTTAAGCCCAAATACCTTTGCAGTTTATAGAGAATTAATAGGGCCAAACTTGCCTTCTTTCTATTGGAGTTGAGAAAATACAACACCACAAGAGCCCAAATGATCTTTGCAAGCTGAAAAACCTATTACAAGGAGAAGCAATGAAGCAAATCATAGAAGGTAAGAATACATAGGAAAAATATGCTCCAAAAGATGAGAGCTCAATAATCTCCAAAATGTATTGTCAATAATAATCCTTCTTCATACAATGAAAAGAAAGAACTCTACCTTTAATAGGTCAAGAAACCCTGAAAAGGGAAAACCTAGGTTTGCACATAATAATTAATTATATGCACCTAAAGTTAGCTTAAGTGTAAAAGAGATAAAGGGAACTTAAATAATTAAACAAATAATGTTTAATTAATCAAGTAAATACCCAAATACTCTAACACTTTCTATATGGGAACCACAGGACCCATAATTGCAAGCATTGTGAATCCTCCATTTGCTCTATTTATATTCATCTATTCATCAAAGACTTTTCAAATGGAAACATTTTCAGGTATTCTACAATGACATACTCTGAATTCAACTCACATGTTCTTATGCAAATAAACTTCTCCTGAAGGTAGTTGGTAAAGTGAATTTGAAAAACAACTTGGGCAGATCCACAGATCTTTGTTTTCATTTTACAAAACTTGGAATTTTCCCATAAGAATTTGGCTCCCAAGTTTTAATTTTTCTTGGAAACTAATAAAAGATGTGCTAACTTTTGACTAAGATGAAGAACACTGATATGGAACTAGTCAAAGAAAAATGAGCATTTGAAGTTATGATATACAAGGAGAATGCAACCATGATTAAAATAGTCTTAAATATTTCCAAAAGACATTTCATAAAGTATATTAACAAAGAGTAGAGTGACATCATTGAAAGGTTTGATGAAAATACAATCATTTGATTATTACAGTAGAAGTTAAGGAAGGATTAAAGTCGATATATAATTTATCGCAAAGAATAAATTCTATAAATGAATAAAATAGTTTGCAATAGTGTTAGAAAAGATAAGAAGCGGAAGATGATGAAAATTTAGAATGGAGTCTTAAAATAATTTCTGGGAAGTAAACATTTTATCATGTTATAGATTCCATAAGGAAGTTCAAACTATCTCAAACCTAGAGCAAATCTTTAAGCAAAACTGAATAAAAAAAGGATGTTTAATACATATGAGGTCATTGGGTTGTCCTAAAAACATAATTGTGTACTTTATGATATGTATCTTGGAGTGCACTAATTATTTACTTTTAAAAGAAAAACTATGTAGTTTATTATATGTACAATATACTTGAAAAGGTTTTGATTGATACTATTTGTGCTATAGGTAAGTGACCTGTAAAAGTAACAAAACAAAAATTAGTTAATGGTTTTTTATACAAGTTATCAAATTTTGAAATATATGAGTACCTATATGATATTCTTTGTATACCTGACTTGAAGATTCAATGACTGGCAAATGGTTCTCCTCGATTTTCATAATAACATTGTCTTGATTGAGTGTATAAGTTCCTTCTTTTTGTAAACCACATACAACAAATATTGTTTTACTTTTATCTTTCACATAGTCTTCATAAGTGGTTTCTTGTAGCTATGGAAATAGGTGACCGAATATATCCTTTTGAACAACACATTCCAAGTTATTCTTGTTTTCTTTTGTTAGAATGCATTTGAGGGAATGTGTAAATTTTTATTCAATGTCTTTATTACACTTGTTGCATTGACCAACATCATTTTTCAAGGTGCCAAAGGTGGTGTTGTTGTAATTGCATGTGGAGCAACTCGGCTGGAATGGTATGGAGAAAGCATTGGCAACTCATAATACTCCATATACCTATGATAATAAATGTTAGAATTAATTTATTTTGTATTTGTTAAAAGTAAAATATATCGTACAAAAGAAAAAGAAATTGTATTTTATTGAAGCATAGAAATATGTACCTCATATGTGATAGTTCTTATACTTAATATAAGTATAGGTCCAATAGCCAACAAGATGAGAGGGGGGGGGGTGAATCATACAAACTTAATCATCCATAAAAACATCAGATTCAACCTCAGTAACATATATATCAGTAATATAACCAAAACTGTTAAACATGCAAACTCAAAAGCATATGAACAATATAAACCTCATAACACCAGATTTAACGTGGAAACCCAAATACAAAAACACCACTATGGGATTTCAAACCCACTAAGAAATATACTCTTCTAGAGTATGCTCGGTTAAAAGCAAATCCTATTAAAGATTACAAACACATTGCTAGATGTGACTCGGTTAAGGGATTTCCCTCAGATCTGTTAGGATCTTCACTTTGTTAGAAGTGACCTTGTTAAAGGATTTCAAACACTCAATCAGAATGTCACCTTGCTAGAGGGTTTACATATAAGACTATTAAGTCCACCCAGTTAAGAGATTTTCTGTCACTTTCACAAAATAACAGTATTAAAAATCTATCTGCAACTTCACATCTAAAATGCTAAAGTAGATTCCTATTTGTTCAATACAATCTAGACATAGAACTAATCTTGTCTATCTACTGGGCTTCTATACTTTGTTATTCTAACAGGTCTTCAAGCTTCTGTGCTCAGTAATCCCTATGTAGCATCCCTATGCATACACTTGCCTGCATGCATTGTTTATCAACAGTTTCCTATTTATAAACAATTAGGTAACCTCTTAATCTCCTTGATCACATTTCCCATGATCAATCATACCCATCAGATCTTCAATCTTGTCCAAGTTCAATGCATCTTTTGATCTAAAAATGTTTTACCCTGCCTTGGAACTTGCATAATAGTCTTGGAACTTGTGCCAGGGTATTGTGGTTCAATCTAAGCTATAAATCTTCATGCCGACTTTCCATTGCCTTAGATTCATTAACAAACTCCTTCCACGGATCACCGATCATTTGATCCACTCCAGCTCATTGGCTTCCTTCATTAAATACTGCATGTAAACATTTAATGCATTCTATTATAGCTCAGTTACAACTCCGTGAATACTAAACTCCACTCGGTAGACATTCTGCCTTCATTAACCAATAGCAATAACCTTAGGGTTTACCGACTAGGTTCTTTGCTTGATAACATAGTATAGTATTAACCTTTACAATTTACAACATATGTATGATGTTAAAACAATCTAAAACATCATGATCTCATCATTGTCTGACTTGGTAGTAGTTTCCCATTGAATACCTTATTCATCCCCTTATTCATCATATTCTTTCCTGTGTCTTTTACCAACATCTTTATAATCTTCATATCATACTTCTCAAGCTATGGCAACATCATACTGAATTAGAAAATTAATTTCTTGACATCAATGACAAAATAATAATAACAAGATAGTAAAACATCTTTAATCAGTTATATCCATAATCATCAGCAACCTTCTCAATATCCTTAAGAAATGCCAACAATCTCTCATTGTCTGTTATAATGCAATATTGCCAACAATATGTTGTATTGAGAAACACTTGTAGATGTTCTTTTTTGTCTATGTTTGTGAGTGACCCAATGTATGTTGATTTTCCATTGTGGAGTGGAGCATCTTTTATATCTGGTCGTTGAACAATGTTTTTGAATAGCAGCAGAGGATAGTCTTTTATTTAGACACGTTGCTCGATGTGTACAAAGTAATGTAGCAGATTTTGGAGGATAGACATCTTTCAAAAACCAATTATATTAAGTATGTAATTTGAAAATTTTAAAGTAATTAGTTATGAAATTTGTAGTATGTGTTAAATAGAGAGGTTTAACAATATACCTATGCATTATCAAATTTTGTTTCTCCATCTTTGAGATCTCAGATGTATTGAAATGGCTTTCTTTTTGTTCCAACAAAAATGACACCAAGTGATCCCACTATGTATTGGTCCATGCTTTGCACATGAAGTCTTATTGTTGTGTTTGGAATGAATTTATATTCGTTGCAAACTTGACCAATGCTGTCTATGATACTTGCTTCTGTTAGTAGCAAGATACAGTCACAATCACCATGATCATATCCAATTTTTGGAGAAATTTGGAAATTAGTTACTTGAATGCTATTTCCTTGAGATATCTTATGTTCAATTTTTTGAACCAAATGTTTTGTGGCATTTGATGTTATTGTCATCTCTACTTTTTGGTCTGTCAAGTCTGCTCAGAGGACTTCAATTGGATTCTTGATTTTGTCAAGGTTTGTTCTATATGTCACAACTATATCTCCTTCGAAAATGTCTCCACTTATATGTGCATTCAATTATTTAGTTGAAATAAATTTTTGAGTTTCTTTCTTTTCTCTATAAGGCAAAAATGAGGTTTTCCTAATAAAAATTTTTAGTAGATGAAAATATGTTGAAAGCCAAAATAAGGATTTTGTAATAAAATTGTGTGATAGTAATTCCTTTTTAGTAGAATTTGTTTACAAATGAAAGAGTTCTATGGAAACTTTTAAGAAAGTGTTTGATAACTACCTAGTAACAATAATCTTTCAGAGAGTGAATTCATGACTTGTATGCAGTGGAGGGCTTCCAAAGTTTATCAAAGAGCAGAATGGAAAAGCCTTCTCGAGAGAAGCATTTATCTTTGCTAGGGAGCATGCTTGCAGACCTTAGGGTAGTTGATGCAAATATAAAAACAATGACCTAACATTGTAATGATAGTCCAATAATAAGAAACAAATATTTCACGAGGAGATTTTCATTATGGACCCATGATAGCAAAGTGGGTACGGGAATAATGAATAAATCCATTACAACATCTGGAGAGCAAGATATTATAGATTATCTAATGTTAAAAGTAGCAACTGGATAGAATAGTGTAATGAACAGTGGTAAAAGAAACTTCAAATGGTGCTATTGGTAGTGGTAAAAGAAATTAACAATACAGGTGTTTTAACCTATACAACTTGAAATAATATTGGTCAGATAAGTAATTACTCTAATAAGTAATTAATATAATAACTACTATTATAGCTTGTTAGGCTAATTAATTTGATCTGTTGAGGAAGGACAAAATGAGACAGTGATTGAATAAAGGTGTTTGAGCCTTTTTTTGGGACAATCAAATTCCCAAAGAAAGGAGAGTAAAGGATTGATCCAAGATCTTGATCATAAAAATAACATAAGAAGCATGTGAAATGAATAGGACTCATGGCAACATGATCTAAATTAGAACAATTATATAATTGCTAACAAATTTTTGACAATGGCAACAACAATCATTAGTCTATAAGAAAAGGAATAAGCTTCAGATTATGTAATGCAAAAGTGTCTTCGAGTCATTGTTGACAGTTTAAAAATTTCAATTATATCTTTCAAATAACAGTGATTGAAATGAGCGAAAAGATGTTATAACAATTTGTTTATAAGAAAAGTGTAATTAAACTAGATAGGTTTTACAACTATTGTATTTGACAAAGGTACAAAAGTTTTCATTTGGAATGAGTAGAAGTATTTGTGTTAATGTTTGTATACCCTTAGGTTAAAAAAGCATTGAAGCAAGAACAGGTATCAAATGTTTCACTTGAGAATAGCAATTTATATACATGGTTGTTCTCATATGACATTGGATGACCTAATTGACCAACATTCTTTTGCTATGAGATTCTGGAGCATCCTCTTATGCAACATGTAATGAGAAATATTTGTCGCAAAATCAAAGAAATTGCATCTGACAAGTGAAACATGTGTACCTGTTTGTGTCTGTGCTTGTGTTTTTAGGTTCTATATAGAGAAATGTATAAGAAGAATGCAGGGATCTTATAAGTAAAAGAGAGTCTTATTGATGGATACAATCTGAGTTTACAATGTTATAATAGTGTATTGAGGAGGAATAGTAATAAGGAAATTTAAAAATTTTAAACCAAAATTAAAGACAGTTTTGAAAACAAAATGAATCAGTGAGAAAAAAGTTTACTATATGACTAAATTTAAAGAAATTAAATTTATATGAAATCATAATGAGAAAGGTTTAGATTAAAAGTAAAATTAATTGAGAAGTCCAAACAAAAACCAAATTAAGAACTAGTACACATCATGTAACTTGTGAAAGTTGCAAAAGGCCAATGACTAAGGTGGAGAAGTTCATGCTTTTGTTTGTTTCAATCCTTTTGTTGGTTTTCATTTCTATGGTATAGAAAGAGTTAGTAAATGTAAGTGTTTAAATATTCATAAGAAGTAGAAAGCAATTAAATATTGATGTGAAAACGTGAATTAAAAATTATAATAACTTAAGCAATGAAATATTGATGTGAAAACATGAATAAAAAGTTATAGTAACTTACATTGATTGTCCCCTCTTTTTTCAATAAGTTAAGGTATATACATATGCAATTATGATCAGTCCAGTATGCATCGGTTTTACAGATTTTTAAATTTCTTTTGTTAATGTTTGACCATGCATGGTCAATAAGTGATTGTTCAGACGTATTATTTTTGTCAAGTAAAAATTTAATTTTTTTTTTTTTTCAAAGAATGCTTCTAGCTGATTTGTCTTTTTGTTTTTCTTTTGCATGTTGATATTTACGTCACCAATAATTAGTATGTTTTTAGATAGATCAGTTTTATCTAGTGCTTGTTCTAGAATTTCTATAATTGAAGACACATTTGTTTTTGGTGGTGAATACAAGTTTAATAATGATAGTTGATTGTTCTTAATGAGTAATTCTATTTTTAATATTTCAATTTTTTGTGAAGAGTATTGTTGTGAATGTTTTATTTTTATATATTTTTTAGTTGATGTAAGAAGTCCATATGTATAATACATAGTAATATTTTGAAATTGTTTGAATTTTTATATATTGGGAAGTTAGGTATGTGTGTTTCTTGTAAACATAATATGTTAGATTCTAATAAATCATATTCATTCGTAATATCGTCGATATGTGATTTGAAGTTTCTAGTGTTTAGTGAGAAGATAGTTAAAGTAATGTTTTTATCAATTGGAATGGGTTTTGTTAATGTGAGAGCCCATTTTGCTTCTGTTTGTAGTCGATGCATGTCATTTGTAATTTAATTTTGTATTTTGAAGTTGCATTTTGCAATTGGGTTTAGTATGTATAGTGATTGAATATCTCAAAAACGTGAAAGTGTTGTATACACTAGTCCATGATGGTTCACTTGTGATGGATCAAACATAGGTTTGTCTAGTGTAAGTCCTTGGGACCTATGAATCGTTCGTGAACATGCTAGTTGTACTAGAAATTGTTTTCAAATTGTCAATTTTGATGGATTTTTTTGTATTGATAGAGGCTATGCAATTCATTGTATTAGTACCCAATGTTTTGAAATATTTTTATTATATAAATGTGCTAATTTTGTTGATTGATTTTGATTAGTATTTGTTTCATTTAATTGAATCCATATTGTATCCATTTTGTTAGTATTTGTATATGCTTTTAGTATTCCATTAGCACCATTCACTAGTCCATCTTTTATGTCATAATTTCCTGCATATAATTCGACCAACATGTCTATTTTCAATACTAATTGTTGCGACAGAGTCTTTTTTTGATAACTTGTTGTATTGCCATAATTTTCATCTATTTCATCTATTGCATTTATTATGATTGGTTCGCTAAGTTGCATTGATAACATTTTCATGTTGTGTTGTTCTACTTTCTTGTTAGTGGGGAAAAGATATGGGAATCTAGCATTATTCGGGGGTGTCTTAAAGCAAGTGGTATTGATGTAATCTATGTTATCATTAGTTTGGAAATTAGTTTGTATTTTGTTTTGAATTGAAATGAAGTGCTTTTTTTTTTGTCACATAGTTGTTTCCAATTCATAACATTTGATCATTTCTGTCCAAAAAGTATATGGGAGTTTTTCCTTGTTCAGTATAGGTGGCCTGAAAATGTAACTATCTTGTATTGGTCATGCTTGGTAGAAGTCTCCACTGAAAATTATGTCAACACCACCAAAAAAAATTGTTGGGCTATGTTTTATTTCTCTCATTCTCTTTTCAATGGAGTATAAGAAACAACTTCCTATTAAAGACGCTTCGTCTATAACCAATACTTGTAATTATTGAAAATGTTTCTGCAAACTATCTATTGTTTGATTGCTAAACTGAATGATGGTGGATTTGTTAAATGGCAATAGCAATGCAGAATGTATTTTCGTACCTCCTACATTGTATGTTTCTTTGCCTGTGTAAGACATAATCAATCCTTTTGGCTTAAGAGGATTGGAATCTGGCGATGAATTGTATATACGAAGTAGCATCTGGAAAATCACTTTTTCTATAAAAGTTTTGCCTGTTCTTGCTCCACTAGTGAGGAAAAGGTATAGTGGTTTGTTTTTGTCCATTTTTTTTCATTGCAATGTCCTTGAAAATTGCTTGTTTTTCTTTATTTAGCATTTGTCTTAGCTTATAATATTCAATATTTTCTAAAATGTTTGGATTTTGTACAATTTGAAATTCAATATCAATTTTTTTTGTGTTGGAATTTTGTTGTAGGTAGAACAAGTCTGAAGTAAGGTCATATGTGTCTGCATTATTACTTGTTTTTGTTTCTTTGGTGAATTGATTTTAAATTGCAATTTCATTTTATTTTTGTTCTTCAGATTTTCTAAATCTCCCCATTTTGAATTGAAATTGTATGTATATTTGTTTTTCGTTTTCTTTGATTTTGTTTTTATAGTAATTATATGCATCATGAATCATTTTGAAATCTTCTGTAAATGAATTTTCATTATTATGAAAAGGTACATATAATAATAATTTTTCTCTGTAACAGTTTTCAGGATCAATGTGTTTGCTAGATTTGACAAATCTGATTACTGCAGCTTTTTTCGCTGTATTATTTTGCCTTTACTAATTTGGTATGCTGAAGAAAATTGTGCTAGGTAAGTGTGCTTCAATAGGTGTTGACATGTGATGTATTGATCTATAAGTGATTTACACATTATTTATGTTGAGTCATCATCTTCAATGCTTAGTCGTGGTCTTGGTTTTTGATTAAATGTGCAGTCTTCTGGCAGAGATGTGTTCACAAATATACATTGTCACAAACTTGAACTCAAGGGTAGTGATAAAATTATATGTACCACAAGTTGGGTCGACATTTGTTGTAGGTTTAGCATTGTATTTACTAGACTTCGAATAATTTATATGGCATCAATTTTTGTTGTTTCATGCTCTTTTTGTATTTGTCTAAAACTTGTTGTCATAGATTTGTCTACTTTAGTCATGTATGATGAACAATATGTTGCTGCAGCATATGCATTTAGTACAAATTGTGCATCAGTATTAGCTTGCAATAATTCTGGTATTTTCTTTGCAAAACTATTATTCCAAACATGTGTAGGATCTCTTTTAAGAAATATTGTTAAGTTTGTTAGAGTTGACTGTATTGCTTTTATATAATTTTGTTCATCTATATTAATTATATTCAAGAAATTTTGGAAAGTAATTGTTTCATCATAATTTTCTTGTTCTATAATTTTGTAGATCTTCTTTGCATTATTTCTTATACTATCATCCATTGGTTCTAGTGGTTCAAGTATTATTGTGTTTCGCATAGGTGGGATGGGAAAATTATATCTACAATTTTTTTTTTGTTTTGTTTACAACTTTTCATATGATAGTGTAGATGTAGTTTTGCCAAATTTTCATTAATGTTTTTTGTATTGCATGTAATATACTTGTCAACAAATTTTTTGATTTGTGAGTTGTTTGATTTTCCATAAACGGGAGCATCTTTAATCCATATTAGTGCATGATCATGTTCATTTCCCCTATTTTGGAATTCATTAACAAAAAGGAAATCATTGACATGTCCTAGAATTATGTCATCTGTACTTAGTAGTTTTTTAAGAGAACTCATTCTTTGTCTATAATAATGGGTGTAGGCGACGAGATTGTTTTAGATGAGATAGTTAAGATAAGGTTCATGTTCATCTTGGAATTGCCTTATTCGTTGTTCTTTGTATAATGTAATGATTGCACATATCAATGGTTGCCATGTATGCTCTGTACTTGAGAATGTCAAAAAGAAGGTGGGAGGTCCTAGTTGCCTTATCATTGTAAATATGTTATTTTTAATTTGATGTAGGTAAACTGGAGATATACAGATTTGTTTGAAGTCCATATATCTGATGTTTGATTTTAAAATCTTGTCTAAGTTTGGCTTGTATTTAACATCTTTTGCAAGTAGAATACATCCTCTTAATTGTCCTTTTCGAATTTGTATTGATATACTAGACAATATTTGCTCAATGATAATACAAATTGCTTTGAAGAAAAGATTTGTAGTGTGACTTACAAAGTCACCACTTGAGTGTAATGTCTCCCATTGTGCAATTTTTGGATATGTGAATGTCTTTGTTATGTCTTGATCTTGTGGATCACCAAAGAAAATGGTTGGGAAGTTCATTTCTTCAGCATATTTATCCTTGAAAATACCAAGTGGTTGATTTCCTTGAGCGGGAGCTATTTCGAATATTTTATCTTGTAAGTTGTAAACTATTCAAGATTCTGTAAATCCGTGTACAAGAGTGTCTATTTGTGTTTCTAATTCATTGGTGCATTCACTGACTTCAGTATTTGATTCATTGTCACTTTTTCTACTTTGTATTGTAATCTCATTTTTGTCTCGTTTAATTTTCTTTTCTCCAACTTTTATCTATTGTAACATTTTCTAGATTATATAGATGTCTACGACATAGAAGTGTTAATGCTTTCATAATTCATTTTGGATTAATAATTCTGACTTGATATGGATTCTTATATTCTAGTTTTCATTTTAGTGCAATAAAAATTGTGATTGTATCATTTATTGGTCGCGGGAGTAATTTTTGTATTGTGTTTATATTTATGGGAACATTAATAATAGGACCAGTTAATCCAATTTGTGATCTTTTAAGTCCCCATTGTCTTATTTGTGCAAATGCTAGGTGTGGTGATATAAGTCTCTCTTCAAGTTTTGTTATAGACGACAAAATTGATAATTTTTTATTTTGTCTTATAAATGTTGGAGTTGTGAAGCTTGGTAATTTGCCATTGTTGTCTATACTTTTTGCTCTAGGGAAATTTTGATAGGTTTCTTGTTCTTTTTTGTTAAGATTTTTAAGTTTGTGTTTGAAATTTAATCTTTCACAAACATAGCACTCATACTAAGGGGTATCTTGTATCGCTTCAAAATAAATTGTTGTTGGAATTTGTTTTGGTCTTTTTGCATTGTTATTTAAAGTTGGTTCCTCTTTCTGTTTATTGTTACGTATTGTTTGTTTAATTTTATCAAGAGATATTTTTGTTTTTGCATTTGATATCGTATAATGTGCATTTGAATAAGTTGGTTCTTGAGGTGTTTTAGTTTCATTTATGGCTAGGTTAGTATTGTTTACTTTAGTGTTACGTATTGTTTGTTTAATTTTATGAAGAGATGTTCTTCTTTTTGGATTTGATATTGTATAATGTGTGTTTGAATAAGTTGGTTCCTGAGGTGTTTCAATTTCATTTATGGTTAGGTTAGTATTGTTGACTTTTTTTGCTTCAGATGTGGTAGTTTGATGTTTTCTTTTGCATAGTTATTGCATAAGTGTTTGTACTAGTGGTTCGTAATATACATGTGTAGTATTTGTTTGAAATGATACTGTGTTAAATATTTTTTTTATACTATTGTTAGTTGTGAAAACTTGTATGAGTTCTTTAGTTGTTGATGACCACAAACAAATTGTGATTTCCATTATTTTGGATAACCAATGTAAGGAAAATTGTCCTCTTTCAATTTTGCCTTTTGAATATGGCATTGGCAATTTAATAATATAATCTTGCCAATTTGCAATAGATGGAATTGATTCTAGTAAATGTTTTCTTAAGTAGTTTTCTATATAATAATTTAGTTGTGAAGGAATCTATTTCATTGAATTCCAAAAAGATAGTGCAATGTATAGTCTTAAACATTGAATATTGAATTCTTCATTCAATAAATATTGGATAGAGTAGAAAAGATTATCACCACAATTTTTTGTTGCAACAGTATTCTTTTTTACTCCATTTTTTGCCATTTCAGGTGCAATTATTTTCCAAAACATTTCCAATGATGTACAAGAATGTGACAAGTAATTTGACAAGATTGGATATAGAGTTGAACCTTTTTTACAAATTAAAGGCTCGTAATGACCACAAAGAGGGTTTTCGTCATGAAATAGGATAGAGTATGCATGTTTGTCATTGCTTTTATTGAAATGTAAATATTTTTTCTTTATAATTATTGACCACAAAGCATTTGATATGTTTAGCCATTTTGACAACCGTCATATACAAAATGTATTACCCCGCACTCCTCTTTCTATGTTTTCTATTGTTGGTGATGCTAATAGTCGTATTTTATTTAAATATGTACTCACATCCCTATTTAATGGATGTCGTTCAATGTGTCGGGCTGCAGTTCATGTTTTAATGCTTGCAATGCATGACAATCTCAGTTGGAAAGTGAAAGCAAGAAGTAGTTGATGACTTCGTTTCTCAACTCGTTTGAAGTGTATGGAAAATGAAGTAAAACTTGAAGACTATCAAATAGACAATCTCCTATAGTATAATAAAATGACTATAGTCAAAATAAATTTGCAGTTGCTAGAGCAATATCAATGTGTACTGAGTTTTGTTGTTTATGTTTGTATAACTTTCAATGTTCACAATGTGAGCTATTTTCATTTCTTCATTATTTCATATTATTTTCTTAACCTCATGAAAAGATTTTTTTTGTATTGGTTTCGATTGTCTTTATGTACTAGTTGATTACTTAGTTCAAAAATGTTGTCAACTTTTGTCTTTCTAGGAAATCATTGTGCAATATGTGTTTCAATTAGTGGCTCATAGTGTATATGTTTATTTTCTGTTTTGAACAATATTATATTGAATGATTTGCTGATTCCTTCTTTCTTTCCGAAGACTTGTTCAAGTCATCTAGTAGTTGAAGACCATAAACAAATACTAGTTTTGAATATGATTGCTACCCATTGTAAACAAAAGTGACCTTCTTTTATTTCTGCATCTACATAAGGCATTGCCAATTTGATAATATATTCTTTCCAATTATGAGTAGATGAGATTTTTTCAAGTATATTTTCTATTGAGTAATGATCTATGTAGTTATTCATATTTGTAGCATTACCCTTCATTGCATTGCAAAATGATTGTGCAATGTAGAGTCTTAAAGAGTAAATGTCAAATTCTTCTTCTAATAGATAGCATATCACATAGAAAATGCTTTCACCACAATTGGTTGTTGATAATGTTTTCTTTTGTATACCATGAATTGCAAATTGTGGTTCAATTTGTTGCCAATAATTTTCTAATTTTTGACAGAAATTGGAGAGCTAATTTGGGATTATGTTGTTGCAACATATATTACTTTTCTTTGAAATTAGAGGTTCATAGTGACCACAAATTGGGTTCTCATCATGAAATAGAATTGAATATGTGCATGTTTTAGATTTGTTAAAGTGTAAATATATTTTTTTCCTAGCAGTAGACCATAGCGCTATTGATATGTCTAACCATTTTGGTACCCACCGTATGCAAAATGTATCACCCCAAAGTCCTTGTTCTTTTTCTGGTAATGAAGGTGATGTAGACAATCACTTTTTCTCTAAATATTTATCAACATCATGTATACCATCCATTTAATTCAAAATATTTGGATGCAATTCACACAGAAGAGCTTCTAAAGCATCTATATCATTTATGGATATTGATGACATGAAGTAATCAACTATACCATTTTGTAATTTAGTTGAAGTATAACAGAAACAAAGAAAAACTTCTAAGTTATCAATCAAACAATCACCAACAGTATAATAGAATGGTTGGAGTCTAAACAAGTTGGCACTTTCCAAAATAGTATCGATGTCAATATTGGATGTGGTTTTTGTATTGGTTTTTCGTATAGGTGTCAACATCAATCACATGAGCCATTTTTTATCTAATACAACGTAGCTTTTGCTAATGTAATATATATGCAATATATTACACTATAAGTCCAAGTAGTATGACAATATTATTGAGAACATTAATATAGAACATCATATATATACAGTAAGAATATACAAACAAAAGTCTAAACCATTGACAATATTATTGTATTTGTAAAACTTTGAACATGAGTACTACACTCCTATATTGTTTTCCAAAAAAAGAATAAATATAGAAATAGGAGACAATGTACTTGATATATGCTATATGAACTGAGAAGTCTGAATGCTAGTACTGGTACAATATGTGAATATTTAATAAATGTTAGTTTAAATTTTACATTGTTTCGTAAATAAGTAATTAAAATTAGGAAAAAAGGTGAAGATTTTTTTTTTCTATTTTAATGATTTCTTTTTCAATCAAATCACCTATCCATCAAGCTATTCTATTGTTTAAGGAATATTTTTATAATTTTGTTGATATGTTTTGGATGTATAAATCTTTTTTAAGGACCTAGTGAGCCTCTAGTTACCAGATTCCTTTCTTTGTGGTTCTTGGGTGCTTTACCGAAGTTACCTATAGCAAAAAAATGTTATTTACAATTACAGATTATATCTTCTACACTATTTGGGGTATAAAATTATAAATTATACATAGTGTAAAAGACATAATTTAAATATTTAAATATCCTATGAATTTTTTTATTTTTTATATAATATTGAATCATTAATTTGACTTGTAAATGGTTGTCACATTTATGTTAAGGGGTTTTGTTAACATATACCATTATAAACCACCCCTTGCTGCCATCATGTTTGCACATCTTAGCATAATTAATGCCAAAATAGCTTGAACTCTATACACATAAAAAATGATAATATATTAATCCTTTAAAATTGTAAATTATAGTTTAAAAACTGTTTTTCCTTGGTAATTGATTCAGTCTTAAAACTGTTTAATCATAATTCATATATATTGTTGCTACCATCATATTTGTACATCTCAACATAATTAATGCCAAAATAGCTTGAACTCTATATACATAAAAAAAAAGATAATATATTAATCCTTTAAAATTGTATTTTCTGAGAGCATATTATTGTTTAAAAAGTGTTTCTCCTTGGCAATTGATTCAGTCTTAAAACTGTTTAATCATAATTCATGTATATTGTTGCTGCCACCATATTTGCACATCTCAGCATAATTAATGCCAAAATAGATTGAACTCTATACACATAAAAAAATGATAATATACTAATCCTTTAAAACTATATTTCCTGAGAGCATATTATAGTTTAAAAAGTGTTTTTCCTTGGCAATTGATTCAGTCTTAAAACTGTTTAATCATAATTCATGTATATTGAGCCTGTTGCCATTGATTTTTTGTATGCTTCCACAATTTTGGTTGATTTTGTACTTGATCTTCGAATAACTATCTGATGATTTTCAATCAGTGGATGAGTTTATGATTTTGATTCATGACCATTATAACTATTTCCAAGTTGGACTCTTTTAGATGGTGAAGACATCACAGATTTATATTTAAGATGGTATAGAATCCAAATTGGATGGTTAAGTGAGGAACCTATCTTATTTTGTTATAGAATTAAGGAAAAATTTCTCTATGGGAATTTCAATGCTTCCATGGTTGAGGTCGAAGCTGCTAATGCTAGCAATTTCATAAAATTCTTTCCAAAGGGCTATGACACAAAGGCAAGTTGCAGACCTAAGATAACATGAATTTTATAAAGTCTGACAAAGGTTTTAAACATAATTTGTTTTGTATGACACAAAATATCAATCTTCTTTCAGATCAGTGAAAAAGGAACCCATTTGTCGGGAGGCCAGAAGCAAAGGATTGCAATAACTAGAACTATCCTAAAAAAATGAAGTATATTGATATTTGATGAAGCCACAAGTGCTTTGAAACATAATTTTTTTGTCTAACACAAAATATCAATCTTTTTTCAGATAGGTGAAAAAGGAACCCAGTTGTCAATAGGCCAGAAACAATGGATTGCAATACCTAGAACTAAAAGCCAGGTATATTGATATTTGATGAAGACACAAGTGCACTGGATCAAGAGTCAGAGCAAATTGTTCAATCTGCTCTTGAATCCATAATGCTTGGACGTACGTCAATTGTAATTGCCCATTGTTTATCTATAATCAGGCATTATGATTGCATTGTATTTTTTTGCATGGAAAAATTAAATGAATTAGTTTCGAATGGTACATCATTAGATTATGCAAGGGTTTTAAGTCTCCAAGAAAACAAATTAGAAGAGAAAAATGACATCGTTGAAAGGTTTGACGAAAGCATTATCTTTAGGATTTCATTGATTATTTTGAAATAATCATTTTGGTTTTATAGTAGACAATCCATAGCATAGAATGCTTGATAATGCTACTTCCATGAATATCTAAACTTAAATCCATTTTGCAGCATATGAGAAAATCTTCAAGGTCAATCAGTCAACTTGCATGAGTCCTCAGAGAACAGAAGTTTTGGACAAGAAGACTTCTCAATTTACTCCAGTAAGGGAACTGAAGCCAAAAATTGTAGAAGAGAATTGACAAACAAGTTGAAAAAAGGATCATATCTCGATTCTTTTAAGCCCAAATACCTTTGCAGTTTATACAGAATTCATAGGGCCAAACTTGCCTTCTTTCTATATGGGAACCACAAGAGCCATATTTGCAAGCGTTGTGAATCCTCCATTTGCTCTATTTATATTCGTCAAAGACTTTTCAAATGAAAACATTTGAAGGTATTCTGCAGTGACACATACTCTAAATTCAACTCACATGTTCTTATGCAAATAAACTTCTCCTGAAGGTAGCTGGTAAAGTAAATTTGAAAAAGAACTTGGACAGATCCACAGATCCTTTCTTTCATTTTACAAAACTTGGAATTTTCCCATAAGAATTTGGCTAAAAAAAGATATGCTAACTTTTGACTGAGATGAAGAACACTGATATGGAACTAGTCAGAGAAAAATGAGCATTTGAAGTTATGATATACAGGGAGAATGCAACCATGATTATAATAGTCTTAAAGATTTCCAAAAGATAGTTCATAAAGTATATTAATAGAGAGTAGAGTGATTAATCATTGTTTTCCAAGCCCCATGAATAGTAAAAAATAGTCATAAGTGTCTTTTGAGGATAATAAGGCAACATCTATCCAATACCCAGAATTTACCATTGACCATGTTTAAAAATTAATTGAAAAAAAAAAACTTGTTATATTTTAAATTTTAATGATAAGTTTAATAAGTGTGGGTGATGCATAGACAATGGCCACTAAAGAGGGTTTATAAGCATATATAGCCATATGTTGGCAATATTACATTATAATAGACAATGAAAGATTGTTGGCATTTCATAAGGATATTGAGAAGGTTGTTGATGATTATGGATATAACTGATTAAGGATGTTTACTGTCTTGATATTATTAATTTTTCATTGATGTCAAGAAATTGATTTTCTAATTCATTATTATGTTGCCATATCTTGAGAAGTATGATTTGAAGATTATAAAGATGTCAGTAAAAGACACAGGAAAGAATATGATGAATAAGGGGATGAATAAGGTATTCAATGGGCAACTATTACCAAGTCAGACAATGATGAGATCATGATGTTTTAGATTGTTTTAACATCATACATATGTTGTAAATTGTAAAGGTTAATACTATACTATGTTATCAAGCAAAGAACCCAATCGGTAAACCCTAAGGTTATCGCTATCGGTTAATAAAGGCAGAATGTCTACCGAGTGAAGTCTAGTATTCACCGAGTTGTTACTGAGTTGTAACCGAGCTATAACACAATGCATTAAATGTTTTCATGAGTTATTTAATGAAGGAAGTTGATGAGTTGGAACTGATTAAATGATTGGTGAGTCATGCATTAAGTTTGTTAATGAATCTATGGCAAAGGAAAGTCGGCATGAAGATCTACAACACAAATTGAACTGCAATACCCTAGCACAAGTTCCAAGAAATATATGCAAGTTCCTAGGTGGGGTAAAACATTTTTAGATTGAAAGATGCATTGAACCTGGACAAGATCAAAGATCTAATGGCTATGATTAATCATGGGAAATGTGATCAAGGAGATTAAGTGGTTAGCTAATTGTTTATAAATAGGAAACTGTTGATAAAAAATGCATGCGGGCAAGTGTATGCACAGGGATGCTACATAGTGATTACTGAGCACATAAGCTTCAAGACCTATTTGAATAACAGAGTATAGAAGCTGAGCAGATAGACAAGATTAGTTCTATGTCTAGATTGTATTGAACAAATAAGAATCTGCTTTAGCATTTTAGATGTGAAGTTGCAGATAGATTTTGTTACTGTTATTTTGTGAAAGTGAAAGAAAATCTCTTAACTGAGTGGACTTAACAGTCTTATTTGTTAAACCTGCTTGCAAGGTGACATTCTAATTGAGTGTTTGAAATCCCTTAACAAGGTATCTTCTAACAAGGTGATGATCCTAATAGATCTGAGGGAAATCCCTTAACCGGGTCACATCTAGCAATGTGTTTGTAATTTTTAACAGGATTTGATTTTAACCAAGCATACTCTAGAAGAGTATATTTCTTAGTGGGTCAAAAATCCTACAGTGGTTTTTCCCTCTTTTGGTTTCCATGTTAAATCTGGAGTTATGAGGTTTATGATGTTTATATGCTTTTGAGATTGCATGTTTAACAGTTTTGGTTATATTACTGAAATATATGTTACCAAGGTTGAATCTGATGTTTTTATGGATGATTAAGTTTGTATGATTCCCCCCCCTCTCATGTTGTTGGCTATTGGATCTGTACTTATATTAAGTATCAAAACTATCAATTGGTATCAGAGCTTTGGACTCCGGAAGGAAAGTTTAAAGGCACTTGAGTTAAAGATCCAAAGATGTATAAGAGGGATGCACCGAAGCTAAACAAGTCAAGTTTCTCTACATGGCAAAAAAGGATGAGGATACATCTATCAGGAGTTGGAGATTATGTTTTATACTATCTGGAGAATGATTTTGTTACACCGAGCACCTACCCATTGACTATGGAAGAGATAAAGGCAAAGCAAGAAAATATTCAAGCAATGATTGAAATAACATCTGCATTGACTGACTCAAAGTTTAATGATCTAGAAGGCTGCAATGATGCAAAGGCTATGTGGGATAAGCTCATATCAGTATACGGAGGAGATGAACATGTTCAAAGAGCAAAAGTAGATAGTCTAAGAGGACAACTTGAATCTATGAGGATGAATGAAGGTGAGAACATAACTTAGTATAGTACAAGACTAAAGGAGATTATCAATCAAATCAAAGGAGTAGGTGGAACTATTGAAGAAAAGGATATAACAAATAAGTTGTTAAGAACCCTTCTACCAGCTTATGCAATCTAAGTCTCTGCAATCAATGAATTGAGGTCTGTACCTAATATGCCAATTTCTTTAGATGCTACTATTGGTAAGCTACATGCATTTGAGTTAAGTAATTTTGATAAGTACTCTGAAGGAGATCACAGTGGAGCAAGTGAAATATTTCGTAAGAACATGGAGGCAGTACACAAACTGTATGAGGAAATCAGAAAGCAAGAAGAGTTTGAAGCACTATTAGCCAAAAGGTTACCGAGAGGCAAAGGTAAGTATAAAGGAAAACTACCTTTGAAATGTTTCAATTGTCATAAGATAGGACATATGGCTTCTAACTGTCCTGAAAAATATTCTACTGAAAAGAGATATTACCGAGATGATAGACAAAAAGACAATCATTATAGAGGACACCGAGACTTCAGAAGAAGAGATAGAAAGACATGCCTAATAACTGATGAGGAATCCAATGATGATAAATCAGATGAGATTGATACAGAGGAAGTATTTTATGTGGCTATCAAAGAAGGATCAGATGAAGAAAGTTATGAAGAAAAATGCCTAATATCTCACATAAACACTAATGATTCTTGGATTATAGATAGTGGATGCTCACATCATATGACATGAGATAAACACAAGTTTTTTATATTAAAATATTATGATGGAGGCTATGTCAGATTTGGTAGTGATGCACCATGTCTGGTGAAAGGTAAAAGATCTATAACACTTCTTGACAATGCAAGATGCAATGATGTTTATTGGGTTGAAGGTTTGAAATAAAATTTGTAAGTGTAGCACAACTAAACAACACAGGTTACCGAATAGAATTTCAAAAAGGAATTGTCAAAGTTCATGACAAGAATGGAAAGTTAGCTACTACTGGGACACAAACAAAAGGTAACACATTTCACCTTGACTCAACTCATAACAAGTGTTTACATGCAAATTTAGATGATACTTGGTTATGGCATAAAAGGTTTTGTCATGTAAATTTTGATAATCTGATCAAAATAAGCAAGAAGCACTGAGTAAGAGGTCTATCAAGTCTTGAAAAACTTGAGAATGCTATGTGCCGAGGATGCCATATGGGTAAGATGACAAGATCAAGAGTTACAAGTAAGTCTTACACTTCTAAGGGAATTTTAGATCTAGCGCATTCTAATCTTTGTGGTCCTATGAAAGTTCAAAGTTATTATGGTGATAAATATTTCAAATTATTTGTGGATGACTATTCAAGGATGATGTCAGTAATGTTTCTAAAAGAAAAATCAGAAGCTTTTCAAATGTTTAAATGGTACAAGGCAAGAGTTGAAAATTAAACAGGAAGACAACTGAAATGTCTTAGATCAGATAGAGGAGGAGAGTTCACATCTAATGAGTTCAACTTATTTTGCAATGATCATGGTATTAAAAGACAAGTCTCTACACCAAGAACTCCACATCAGAATGGAATAGCTGAGAGAAGAAATAGATCTATTGTGGATTGTGCTAGAACACTAATGATTGAAAAGAAAGTACCACAAACATTTTGGAGAGAAGCAATAAGCACTGTTGTTTACACCTTAAACCGAGTTCAATTGTAGAAAGGTACTTTGAAGACACCATACGAAATCCAGTATGATAAGAAACCTAATGTAAGTTATTTTAAAATATTTGGAAGTAGATGCTATGTTCATAAAGATGATAGAAATGGCAAATCTGATCAAAAAAGTGAAGAAGGAACATTTCTAGGTTATTCTTCTAGAAGCAAAGCATTTAAATGTCTGATCAAATCATCTAACAAAATAGTAGAAAGTGCAAATGTCAAAATTGATGAATTTGCAGAAAGAAATGATGAAGGAAATTCCAAGGAACCAGAAGACTATGATGAATTTGTCTATGTCCAACCGAGAAGTCTTACCGAGGAGACTGTTGAAGAAAATGAAGAGAATATCCAGTTACCGAGTGATGAAGAAGATCATACAAAGCCTACCGAGCCTATATTAGCCAAGTATGTTAGAAGACATCATGCACCAAGTTAGATTATAGGAGATAAGGATGATCCAGTGATGACAAGGAACAAACTTAGACAGAACACATGTTTGATATCTGAATTTGAACTGAGAATAGTGAAAGAGGCATTTAACAGTGAATATTGGATAAATGCTATGATAGAAGAGATTGATAAAATCAAGAAGAATGACACATGGACACTAATCCCAAGACCAAAGGACAAAAATGTAATCAGTACAAAGTGGATTTTTAGAAACAAGCTAAATGAAAAAGCAGAAGTCATTCGAAACAAAGCAAGACTAGTTTGCAAAGGTTATGCTTAAGAAGAAGGAATTTATTATGGTGAAACTTTTGTATCTATTGCTAGACTTGAAGGAGTAAGAACATTCTTGGCCTATGCTGCTTTCAAAAATTTCAAGGTATATCAAATGGATGTCAAATCTGCATTTCTGAATGGAATATTAGAAGAAGAAGTTTTTATTGAACAACATGAAGGATTTGTTGAAGACAATAATAAAGATCAGGTATGTAAATTGAACAAAGCTTTATATGGTTTGAAACAAGCACCTAGAGCATGGTATGAAAGATTGCACTCTTATTTGATTAAGATTGGTTTTATAAGGACAAGTGAGAACAACAATATGTACATGAAGAATGATGATAATGGAATACTGATCTCAGCCATATTTGTTGATGATATTATATTTTGTGGAAATGACTCTTTATGCAAGAACTTTGGAAATGAAATGAGAAAAGAATTTGAGATGTCATTAATCAGTGAGATAAAGTATTTTATAGGTTTACATATACTGCAAATGAAAAATGAGATTTTCATTACTCAATCCAAGTACATAAAGGAAATCTTGAAGAAATTTGGAGTGGAGGATTCAAAAATAGTAAGTACTCCTATGACTACCAACTTTAAATTATCAAAGAATGATGAATCTGCATTTGTTGATGAGACACTTTACCGATCCATGATTGGAAAGCTACAATATGTTGTTCATAGTAGACTAGACATAGTACATGCAGTAGGTATAGTTGCAAAATTCTCTGCAGATCCTAAGGAAACACACTTGACAGCAATCAAAAGAATCTTTAGATACTTGAAAGGCACTGAGGATTATGGCTTAGTATATCAGAAAGGAAATGATTTTGATTTAAAAGTCTATACTAATGCTGATTGGGTAGGCAACATTGATGATAGAAAAAGCACAAGTGGAGGAACTTTCTTTTTAGGAGAAAGACTAGTGAGTTGGCTTAGCAAGAAACAAGGATGTGTTTCATAGTCAACAGCAGAAGCTGAATATGTTGCTGCAGCATTGAATTGTACAAATAGTAGATATCTTCACCAAGCCACTACCAAGGGACACTTTTGAATATCTCAGATGTAAGTTAGGGGTCCTACCCCTATCTTCTACTCACTGACCGAGTTTGGTGAACGCATCAATCTGATGACTCTACCGAATATCTTTTGAGACTTGATGCTGATTTGTACACTTTAGGATGTTTTCTAAAGGTGTACAGGAATTATTACAGGAAATATTATAGGCAACAAGAATTGAAGACAAAATGCTCTGATCGAGACTAAATTGATACACAACAGTAGGAAATCACTTCATACAGACAGAAATTATGTTTTACTTCTTTACTTTTTTGCATTGTTGTCAAAGGGGGAGAAGACTAATATCAGGGGAGAAGACTAACGAGAAGACTGGAGAAAATAGGAGAAGTCTAATGTATGGGGGAGAGCATTTTAGCATTTCATAATCATAGCAATCCGAATCTTTTAAGGTCAAATCAATTGGTTTTTCCATCAATGCCAAATGGGGAGATTGTTGGCAATATTGCATTATAACAGACAATGAAAAATTGTTGGCATTTCATAAAGATATTGAGAAGGTTGTTGATGATTATGGATATAACTGATTAAGGATGTTTACTATCTTGATATTATTATTTTGTCATTGATGTCAAGAAATTATCTTTCTAATTCAGTATTATGTTGCCATATCTTGAGAAGTATGATTTGAAGATTATAAAGATGTCGGTAAAAGACACAGGAAAGAATATGATGAATAAGGGGATGAATAAGGTATTCAATGGGCAACTATTACTGAGTCAGACAATGATGAGATCATGATGTTTTAGATTTTTTTAATATCATACATATGTTGTACATTGTAAAGGTTAATACTATACTATGTTATCAAGAAAAGAACCTAGTCAGTAAACCCTAAGGAACCTAGTATGTAAACCCTAAGGTTATCGCTATCAATTAATAAAGGCGGAATGTCTACCGAGTGAAGTTTAGTATTCACCGAGTTGTTACTGAGTTGTAACCGAGCTATAACAGAATGCATTAAATGTTTGCATGAGTTATTTAGTGAAGGAAGCTGATGAGTTGGAACTGATTAAATGATTGGTGAGTCGTGCATGAAGTTTGTTAATGAATCTATGGCAAAGGAAAGTCGGCATGAAGATCTACAGTGCAGATTGAACCGCAATACCCTAGGACAAGTTCCAAGAAATATATGGAAGTTCCTATGCGGGCTAAAATGTTTTTCAGATCGAAAGATGCATTGAACCTGGACAAGATCAAAGATCTGATCGCTATGATTGATCATGGGAAATGTGATCAAGGAGATTAAGTGGTTAGCTAATTGTTTATAAATAGGAAACTGTTGATAAACAATGCATTCAGGCAAGTGTATGCACAAGGATGCTACATAGTGATTACCAAGCACAGAAGCTTGAAGACCTGTTTGAATAACATAGTATAGAAGCCTAGTAGATAGACAAGATTAGTTATATGTCTAGATTGTATTGAACAAATAAGAATCTGCTTTAGCATTTTAGATGTGAAGTTGCAGATAGATTTTATTACTGTTATTTTGTGAAAGTGAAAGAAAATCTCTTAACCAAGTGGACTTAACAGTCTTATTTGTTAAACCCTCTAGCAAGATGACATTCTAATTGAGTGTTTGAAATCCTTTAACAAGGTCAATTCTAACAAGGTGAAGATCCTAACAGATCTAAGGGAAATCCCTTAACCGGGTCACATCTAGCAATGTGTTTGTAAACTTTATCAGGATTTGCTTTTAACCGAACATACTCTAGAAGAGTATATTTCTTAGTGGGTCAAAAATCCTACAGTGGTTTTTTCCTCTTTGGGTTTCCATGTTAAATCTGGAGTTATGAGGTTTATGATGTTTATATGCTTTTGAGTTTGCATGTTTAACAGTTTTGGTTATATTACTGAAATATATGTTACCGAGGTTGAATCTGATGTTTTTATGGATGATTAAGTTTGTATGATTCCCACCCCCCCTCTCATCTTGTTGGCTATTGGATCTGTACTTATATTAAGTATCAGAACTATCACCATAGTCCACAAATTAGGGCATAAATATTTCTCAACAAAGTGATCAAAGATAACAGTGAAAGGATACCATTGAGATTGATAAAATCAGAAGAAATGGTAAGGACAATACCCTTCAAAATATGAATAATAGGGTTTTGTGTTATTCTCTTTTTGTTATGATGATATAATATCACTAGATAGAATACATGTCATAGCTATGATAAATGAAGGCCAAGGATTGTAGAAAAGTAGCAGGGTAGCAACACCAACAAGCCAAATCTAATATCATTCATGATGATTACACATTTCATGGTTGTGAGAATAGAGAAAAAAAATTTTATGAATGATTTAATTCATTTAGTTGATCCTACTTATATTTAAAAACATTAAAAAGAGAAAATGAATTTATGGTCCATAATTATATTATTTCCATTAATGTTAAATTTATGAAATTTCCTTCTTACTCTGTATTTGAAGATGAAGTAATTAACTAGTTGCTAAACATAAATACAGAAAGGGAAGGAGACATTGTAGTTACTTGATATATGCAATGTGTGTTGAGAAGTATGTATACAAGTACTCATAGAATTTGTTATAACAAAAGAAACCAAAGTCATGTGAGAAAGTTGAAAGTTTTAGATATCATTTAAGTTATGGTTATTAAGAATCCAAACACTAATTTTGATTCTTCACACATTGCAAGCGCTATAATATATGAGTATTACAAAGAGGAAAAATAGAGCATAACAGGGCAACCAAGGTACATGAACAACATGAATGGGAGATGTGAAATTCTAATTGCATTGTTAAAACTGTATCTTTTTTATTTGCCACTGACAGATAGTAAAAACAAGGATGTAAAGAAAACAAAAAATAGTTCTTTTTGAAGGGAGTCCTTCAGTAATTTTAAGTGTAAATGATAAATAATAGTATGATATAATAGTAGAATTTATGATTATGGAAGTATTTCAGTTCATGTAAAGGTAACAAAGCAATAAGACAAAAATTCTAGAAGCATAGATTCAATGATCATTAAAATTGGAGTCTAAAATTCAAAGTGGGTTAATGAAATAGGGTAGTAGAATAGTGCTGAAGGAATTATGTGTAATGAAACAAGGTAGTAAAAGTAGCTTGCAGGTGTGAGAGGTAATAATAGTGGTAAAGGATTTTTGATCTTGAAAGGGGAAAATAAGCACTACAATATGACCTAAACTACCACAAAAAGATTATTTTTTTGTTTGATAATTTATGTAACTATATATAGTCAATGATTGATTTTAGGACATGCTTAGAAATATGTAATTGTTAATGATTGTTTAGAAATATTACAGGTTATACCACTTGTCATGAGTGCATTAATAATGACACATGGATAACAACACTATGCAAGAAACTTGGTGTTTGGTGGCCACGCGTATTCTCAAGGTGGAAAATTTTATGATGTTAATGACTATTTAGAAATGTTACCAGTTACACCACTTGTCACGAGGAGTGCATTAATAATGACACATGGATAACAACACTATGCAAGAAACTTGGTGTTTGGTGGCCACGCATATTCTCAAGGTGGAAAAATTTATGATTTTATCACATATAGGTATCTTGGGGCAGACGGTGGAGGCAGTGAAAAATTGAGGTAAACAGAAATAGCCCTTCTGTGTGGGAGACATTCAAGGTATGTGATATCTATTTCTAAATTTTGGTTTTACATTTTTTGATATGCATAGAATATTTAAGCTTTCAAGAGCAGGAAGTATAAATGGATAAAATTAGATGATTCTATGTATGTGTTAATGTTGACAGCTATGGCAGGTAAAAGAAGGAAGTTATCACCTTAGAGTGTTCAATAAGCAATTCATTACAGCCCAAAATGGTGGAGGAATTGTGAATGTTGTTGCAACAACACGTAGCACTTGGAAACTTTCCAAATCATAAGGAACAATTCCAACCCAAATAGAGTATAGATCAAAGCTTTAAATGGAATATACATCCAGGTATTATTTACCCATCTTAGATATCCTTTATACAGGTGTATAAAAAATTGTGTTTATTAAATAATGGTTTACTCTTGGCAATAATAAAGAGTAACAAGTAGTTATGCATAATATGTTTTTACCCATTTACCATATACTTCTATCATTTTCTTTGAACAATACTATTTAGATATATCATATATGTAATGTTTTTCTATAAAATTCTAAAATCTTTAACGACTAGTGCTCATTTATTCATAGAATAGAAGGCATGTGAATTAATTGAGATTGTGTACAGGTAAAATTCCAAGATCAGTTAACTGCTGACTTCCAAGGTGAGCCAGGGTGGGGGAATAATGTTTCAACTTTTGAGATGACCATTGTCAAAGGATTGCAAGGTGACTATCAACTCACAAATTCATCAGTCTATGATGAAACAGATTCAACAAGCAATAAGTTAAAATTCTATAGCCTTTTCAAAGCATTTAAAAGAGATTTTTTAAGTAATTTTAGTTATTGTGTAAATTGTGCTCTATTTTATATGTTTGTTTTATTTGCTTGTAGGAATTGTTATTTGTGTTTAAATAAAATGTAGATTTATTTTAGAATATAATTTATTATGGCATGCACACGACAAAAGCATAACAGTAATGATTTTGAAATCATAAAAAGAGTATTCTTGAAATAAAGGAAAAAAGGTCCCTTGAAAGTGTTGTCAGATCTTTACGATCTTCTTCCTAGTACAATGGCAAATGCTTGAAATCAACAGCTAACCCAAGCATAGAATCTTTTTCTTCTTTCTGTCTGAATGAGATCTAGCTTCTACTACCTATTACAATGATGAAAACTGTTTATTATTTATTGTGAGGCTTCAATATTTGGAATAGACAGTATCAATAAGTGTTTGTAAGAAGGAAAATCCACTTGCATTACTGTTAATTGAAAGTATGTTGAAGATGTAACAGAATATCAAGAAGGTTTTATATTAAAAGATGTGTTTAAAGAGTATCGGGACTGTATTTCAAATATTTGTTTATTGACTTTATATGTTCTACACTATTCACTATTATCATTTCATGGAAATAGTCTCCTATAATTTTATTTTGTCTGTACTTTATATTCTATTTGATAGGCTGTATAAATTTAGCATGTGATTCAGGGAATTTGATGAAATAGTGGCCAGTAACCAGCATCTGATACAAGTCATTCATTTTAATTGTGTAAATTACTAAAGTTAAGCCTCCTCATTTCTTCTTTCCCTAATCTTTCATTGATGTCATGTGTTTATGAGATCAAGGAGATGGAGAACACGATGAAAATGGTAACATGCCAATGTATAATAAAGTTCATGAGTCTGCTAAGCCTATGGCCTATGGAAGTTTGCCCTGAACCCATGCAAGTTTGTCCAGAACTTATTCAAGCTAGTGGGAAGACTAATGTAATAATTCAGATTCAAGCCAGTGGGAAGACTAATGTAATAATTGAGATTCTTGATATCTTGATTGAACTCAAAAGAGTAGAAGAATGTTCTATAGTCTTTCTCTTTCTAATGCACATTGTTGCTTTGCGGAAACTAATTTGAGTATTAGGGTTCATTGTTTGAGCAAATTTCATATTATGGGCATTTGCAGAAAGGTCAGAAAGACAAGATTCAACAACACATATAACTCATTTTGTAAAAAAGTTGTCATATCACCGTGTTCACTAAATTAGATGTGTCTGAGTGGGTAGACCTTCAGTATCAAATGGTTAAATAATAAAAGGTAATTGTTTGCAATAGATACTAACTTAATGCATAGAAAATATTTCTATAGAAAGATGAAATTGATTAGTGCATCTTAAAATCCAGGTAAAAAAACCTAATTTTGAGACAGAAATGAAATACATATGCTTCCTTCTTTGTCCTCATAACAAAGGCTGAGAATCGACAAGCCCTAAAAAATGTTGACATAAACAGGCAAAAGAAGAAACCCATTATACATCCCCTGCAAAAGAAGAGATATTATGCTGCATCTAAGAAACCCATGTATAATAGGCAAAAAAGTTAAAAAAATAAGAGAAAGAAAAATATTTGTTTATGATTGGTCTAAATAAATTTTTTTAATAACTATTTAAGCATAACAAAACATGTATGAAAATTCCATAAAATCCTAGCGAATTAGTCATTACTATGGGGAAAATATGTAATGTATGAGGGGCATATTCTGTGTTTAAAGGAAAAAAATATGTAAGTGTATGGGTGAAAATTTTTACTGTGAAGAAAAATTTATTTAATTGTATTGGCGAATTTTATCTACCATTTGAAAATTGTTTAATTTTATTGGCTAATCTTTCCTTATTTATGAAAAAATAAATATTTTATTGGCGATTTTATTGCCATTTTCGTTATCTATTAATAGCCACTTTTTAAGAGTTGTGATTCATCATATGGGCCAATGGAAAATTGCTGAAGTTTTATTTTGGCCCAAATTTCTGAAGGAAATGTAGTTTTCTAGAAAGCCTTCCGAATGGAGACACGTATCGAATCTTAACCCCCGCCTTAACCTTAATCATCGATTACAACTGATTAGTAGGTTATGTGGATGGTTGATAATGTTGTATGGTCCTAATCATCATTTATTAATTTCTTATCACTAACATTCTTTAATTGCGATCCACTCAGTATGCACGACTTCCAATTTGGTAGTGGCACTGACGATTTAGTACCCCTGTCCTAATCAATTTCTAATCTTAGTTTGACCTTGGTTAGTTATCATATTATAGTGTTATAATCAGGTATTTTGATTTTAGTGCATACCTGTTAATGTGGTTTTCGCACCAGTTTGTATGCAAGTTTATTAATTCTCCTATTTTGTGTTATTAATCTGGAGCTAACAATTTCATTAAGTATATAATGTATGCAAGTATGACTCTTGTTTGCAGGAGATTTTAGGTATAGTATCACATGGGTACGAGGTTCATCTCTAGCTGAATTCACAAGTTTGAGTTTACCTCTTTGATCCTTAGAGTTGGATTAGGTGGTCAAAATACCCTTGTTTGACCATAGTTGTTCTCAAGTGAGCATTGTCAGTCGTCAGTATTCCCTTTGGTTGTGTTGTGGGTTGTCTGATCATTTGACTTTCTTGGGTTGTGTGTTTTGTGTGTGTGGTTAAATTGAGTAATTAATCCTTAATCGTTAATTTGATTTAATGTGTGTTTAAGCATTAGTATTTTGGGGACTAAATTAAATAGGCTCCCTTTTCATGTGATTAATCGTTAATTGAATTGCTCAATTTAGGTTGGTAGCAAGTTCAATTAAATGGTTAATTTTAATGTTAAATTTATTATGTTTATGTTGTTGGAAAAGAAAGAATTAAATTTAATTGAAATAAATTTAATTTAATCTTGTTGGCTTTTTGAAATAGAAAGGTTAATTTCAGTTATTTGAGAAAATCAATTTTTAAATTGAAAGGCAAGTTTAATTTATTGATATAGTTTAAAAGATTTTTTTCTGGAGAATTATTTTAAATGAAATATTTTAATTCCAAAAATAAAATTTTGGTCAAAACTTTCCCATTTAACTTAGGTTTTTGGAAAAATATGGGAGGTTGATTTTTTTTGGAAAATATTTTTTGATGGAAAATTTGGGGATTTTGTCAAAGGAAGGAATTTCTTGAGCCTGCGGGTTGGGCTCGTTACTAAATCTTTCCAGGATTGCTCCCTTTCCAATCTTCAGATTGAATTTTGGATTGCTCTCTATAAACTTGGTAAAAAAAAAGTAAATAAATAAATAGAACAAATTTTGGGGGTTTGGTTGTTCTTGATAAATTTTTATTTAACTCCTTTGAAGGTTTCCTGTTCAAGTTTTTAAATTGAAATTTAGTTTGGGGTTCTGGCGGATTTGATGTTATATATGTGTAAATCAATCTTGTCTTGCCAAGATGGTGTTTGATTGAAAGAAATTTTCCTCTTCCGGATTATTGTGTAAATGGAAATTTAAAAAAAACCCATACTTTCTGAAAAACAATTAATTTTTTTAAGGCTTTGGGAGACTGGTTTGTTTTACTGTGTACTTCATAGTAAGTAAAGTTAAATATATTAATATATATATATATATATATATATATATATATATATATATATATATATATATATATATATATATATATATATATATATATATATATATATATATATATATAATAACCCGCCTGGCGGGGATAAACCCCCACCACGGTGAGGTAGCACACTACCAAAGGTAGCGGCTACTACCATTTGGTAGTAGCGCTACCAATGGTAGTGTGAGCTACCATGGGGCCCACATGGGGTCCATGTGGGTACCACCTTGTCTCCTTTTCAATTTGGAAATTGTTAATTTTTTTTTTTAATATATATTTTTTTAATACAAAAAAAAATATAATAATTCAATATTATAAACAAATATAATTTTAATAAAGTTTTTTAATTATGATTAATTTGTTATTAATTATTTGTATAATAGAAAATATACACTGATTAGTATTCAAATTCTATTTAATTATTAATGAATATTTTTCTAATTAAATACTTGATTTGTTAATATGGTTATTAATTATTAATTTGTTATATTTTATTAATCATAGATTACTAAATATATATATTAATTAATAGTTAATTTGGGTATTTTTCTTCACGTGCGTAGGGAAGTAATTTGTGGATTTGGGAAATGCTTGCCCATTCTTGGTTCTTTTAAATGTATATTACCTTAATCAAAAAAGTTTAACTTGGTTCTGGAAAGATGAACTTGGGCAATTATTTACGAACCAGCAGGACAATGATGTTTTATTCGAAGATTAAATATCACATTTATACAATTGATATTTCTTTAATTATATTCATGTGAATTTGGTTTAAAAACTCATAATGACGTATTTATGTATGTTTGATGCAAATGAACCTCAGTGAGTTAGAAAACCAAGAACAACCTGTACCTAGATGAGGTACATAACTGCAATCTAACTTAGATCATTTAGAAAACTTGATCGACATTTATTGTTTAAATATATTTGGGAAAAGATTGTATTTACCAATTGTTGCCTATGCAAGTTTCATTTCTTTATTTGCTTTTGCTTAATTAATGGCAAGTCTTGATTTGTTTGATTGGACCCTATCATATGGATTGGCTTGGGGTACTTGATTCTATCCTCGGTCTTGAGTTTGGCTGTTGTATTGTTGTGGTGTGGTAGTTGGTCATATCTTTTATGCGGGTGTTGAATGATGAATTATGGTTGACCATAGTTGGTAAGGTCTCTAATTAGAGTACTGTCAGTCAATGCACCTCTTATGAAGTCATGTTTGACCAAATGGTTGCTTCCTCCTTTTTGAACTCCGTTTGCTTGATCATGCATTTTTCTTGGTTTTTGAGTTCGTTTGAGTATGGTCTAGTGTCGTATGGGAAAGTGGCTTTCACTTGGGGGCCGTGCCCAAAGTGGCTATTGGGTAACCCATTGAAAGTGTGTCTAAAATGTGATAACCTAAGAGTATATTAGAGTGTTGGTTAATGATTCACTAAGTAATATAATTGTGCCTCACACATGCAATGAGTGCTAACACAGACTCGACATGTTGTGAGAGCGCCTGAAATGGCGAACCATCATCCTTCTCGTCACGAGAGGATATGTGGGTCCACATGAGGCTTGGATGGGCCGGAGGTTCGGATTAGGTTTCTAGGGTAACCCAGTGGAAAAGGTAACCATATGAGGTTGTGTGATGACACTTGTCCCATATGTTTGCTAGTACGTTGTTGTGTTGTCTTGATAGGATCACTTTTGTGGAGTCGTCTGGTTGCTTATGGCCTTGTGTGTACTTGATTTCATGCTAGACCTTGGGTTGGGATGTCTTAGTTTTGTGGTTGCTCCAGTGGACCTTTGTATTTGCTTTGATTATGTTCAGTTGGATCTTTTTCTATTCAAGGATCATTTATGTATTTATTGACTAATGTTATCATTGTATATTGGTTATGTTCGCCTTGATGGCAGGATTGTAAATGATGTGAATCTCATGTATTCTTAACATATTTAATGATCAGAGGGGTCTTGCAGTTGAGAAGACCCAGAGATGTAGCCCTTTAGGGGTGAACTCTGATATCAATTTGGTGTTATTTGATGCTTATATTCTTATTTTTCATGTTTAGTTTTAGCATGTATGGATGACATTATGTTAGAATGTATAAAGTGGATAAGATGAAATTAATCGTAAATGCTTGTATGAAGTTGTCTTTTCAAAGCAATAATTGGATCATGAAAGAATGTAGATTAGAATAATAGAATGTATTCCATTATTGATAATGAAATTAAGTATGCGTGGGAAGAACCCATTACTTTTTGATGAGATTAAAGTGTGTTATGAAATTAGATGCATGGCTTATATTTTAATGAAAAGCTTGAACTTAAGGTATGAATAAATCTTATTGGATGAACCTTATCTTGTGATCTATATTTTCATCTTACTAAAAGAAATTATCCTTGTTTAAATATTATCTCATTATTAAGATAATTAGCTTATTGGATTAATTAGAATGAATTAAGTAATCATGTTGGGAAACTCTTTAGGTGTTAGTTGATGTCTTCCATTGTGTTAAATGAACTTTGATGTCCTGTTGTATCTTACTGTTGTGTTTAACTTTAAAAAAAAAAATTATTTGCACTCTATTCTTGTGTTTTATCGTATCCCTTCGGGGTTTCATAGCGGGGGATTACATTTGGTATTAGAGCCCAAGTTGAAAACATTGGGATCTTTGGTGTCACATGTGCCCTTAGTTGGTGTGAGGTGTATCGACCTTATGTGTATGCTTGTCCTCCTTTTTGTATGTGTGTGATTGAGCAGATCTTAACTTGTGTGCAATGTGTGTGTTCACACATTGTTTTCACCTTCTTGATGTTGTTGTTTTTGAGTGATTATATGTGCCTTGTTTTCTTATTGATGTTTGGTCTATGATTACTCTTATTCAGAAAGAAAGCCATATGTACCTTCCTTATTGAGTTTTGTACTCTTTGGAGTAATCCATTTGGGTTGGTGTGTGCTTGTCTTGAATCTGAAAGTATGAAATATGCATGTTTAAGATTATGATCTAGCTTAGTGTTGTCCACTTGAAGGACTAGTATGGTAGATATTGAATGCTTATTATGTAGCAAATTGAATGATTATCACCCTTCCTTCTCTCTCTATAGAAATTATAATATTAGTTTTCTTTTTGCATGAGAAAGGTTGTGACTTCTTGAACCCTTGTGTGAGCCTTATGATTCTTATGTGGTTTTAGATAATAAAAGGGCTATGGGTTTGAAAGTTCATATTGGTTATTGTTAGAAAACTGTATATTTATTTTAAATAATTCTCCATGTGTAATGTAGGAGTAACATAATTAAATTCTATCTTAAGTAATGTGCATCAATATGTGAATAGTTGTTATGTGAAACTGCTTTGTTTGTAAAAGAAGTATAAAAAGGGAACATGTTATAGTAGCTTCAAGAGTGTATTAATGTGTTCCAGGAAAGATTGTTTTATGTGTTTCATTAAACCAGTTCGATTGAGGATATATTTTAATAATGCTCCATTGAACTTGCTTTTGGATATATGTAATTGCCTGATTATGTTTAGAAAGTGCAAATGAAAAGTTTGTTTGATGTGCATGCATTAATATGTATTATTTTGTTGATAGCTCCTCACTTACCTTTTGATCGTAATTTTATTTTCAATGATAGGTTTCAAATTATGATATCTGTATGTATTGTATTAAAGTAGTGAGTGATCACAAGAGGTCTGGTACTATCAAAAGGATTGCCTGCTTGATCTCTATGGTTTGGAAAACTAGGACATTTTGTTGCAACCATAATAATTGGAAATGTCATGTTAGGCCTATTGGCAGTTTGTCTAAATGGTAGTGAAACAAAAAAAACCATGCAATTAAGATGATAGACTTATAGTGAGAGATTTTATAATGTAATGTCACCTTGTTGATCTTGTGTCTATGTATGAAATAGTTTAGTTATCAAACTCTCTTTCCCTTCTCTTTGCCTGGATTATAAGATTTTTAGAAATGCCACTAAGGATGCATTGAATTAAAAATAATTTTTATAACACATATGAAATTGTATGTTTGCTTTTGGGCTTCTAATGGAAAGATGAAAGTCTTAAGCTTCAGAAAGAAAATTGCATAGTTAGTAATGTGAATATGGATGCTTAGTGAAATTTGAGAAAGATATAGGAATGATGTTATTTCCTTATGTAATTGTGAATTGTTAATAATTTCAGTACTTGTATCTAGAATAAACTCTATTCAGTTATTCATGTGAGAAGCATTATTTAAACCTTCCTAGAGTAGATGATAGCGTACTGAAAAGTACTCCCCGTAAATGTGAATAAACTAGTACTGGTGTATTCATTTGTATTTTAAGAAATGAATGCTTATTATATGTGCCCATGGCTTGGTGAAGTAATCAACCAGGGAGGATATGTTGCTTATGAGTATGGGAAACCATACTATATTTGTGATGTTGCTTATTTGTTCCCCTACTGAGTACCAAACCTTGGGTTCTTCATAATTCAGTATGTTAAGGGGTAGTATTTGAAGTCACCATTCCTTGAATAGTATGGATCGGCATACGAGTAATGTTGGTGCAAAGCGACTTTACCTTCTCTATTTTGAGGAATGATATAGTTATACAATAAAACTGTATCAAAGGTGTACTCAATACTTTCCCTTTTGATAAATCTATTTATAGGTTTATGTGTGACAACCAATTCCTCTCCTTTATTTGAGCATTTTGATGGTGATTCTTGAGCATGGTGGTGGTGTAGTTTGGAGGATCCCTTGCCTTGTCTTCATGAAAGGTAGGTTTATCCACATGAGCTGCCAGTTAGTATGTGTTGGTGGACATGTTAGTGGACCTTAGTCATGTAGACCTCTGGCTTATGGCGAGTATCCTTATAGATAAGTTTCTATGCGGGACGTGACCTGTATGTGCTTGTTTTTGTGAGGTACACTACCATGCAAGATATGTCCATTGCGTGTCTTCTCCGCTTAGGGTATTGCCATGCCACGTGATGATGTGATGCAGGGTAATGCCGAGTTGCACACTACCATGACATGTGGATGTGTGACTTGGCCACACCACATGATGATCTACTGCGATAGTTTTTTGATTGTTTCTTCCTTCCTCGTTGGTGGCTAGATGCTAGTCACATAGTGATGTTATGTGCAGTTGTGATATTCTTTTTTATTTCTTTGTGGCCCAGCAATTTATTCTACTTTGACTTTGAAGGTTTAGCCGTGATCTTGTGATCTTTTGCTTACTTGATTTGGTGTTGCAATTCCAGATTATTTTATTGCCTTAGTGCTGGAATTGATGATTTATTATCTTAGTTCATCTGTACTTTGGTGGCTAAACTAGTTTATCCTTATTGTTTTTGTATGCTAGTTTTGTGTTGAAATGTGAAATTCCTCTCCAAGGACATATGAGACGGTCTTGGTAGAGTGTGTAGGAGGAAGTAGATGTAAGCAACCTTGAGGATGGGGGTATGTGAGGTTGTGATGCAGCTAGGATCCACTACCTACCTATGTGTGGTGACTATCTCTTGGAGGCTAACCACCTTACCCAACAAGGGATTTTCACAAAGGTCTTGTATGGAAGGTAGCACCGCTATGGTGTGCCCTAGTACTATCAAGCCTTTGAGTGAGTTATTGGATATTTATGATCATATTATTGTTCTAAGATTAGGCATAGAGATGTTGATCATGCATGTTATCTTTGACCGAGCATTAGACATCATTACATGTGGCCTTTTGAGTTGTACATTATAGTTATGTGGATGATTATTATGTGTAATCATGCAGTAAATTATGTTAACTTGTTAGTGTGTTATGGGACATAGTCATTGGAAAATGTATTTATATGCTTGGCAAGTGTAAACAATTATGTTCTATATGTTACTCTTATTTATTGAAAGTTAACTTGGTTGTAGAAATTGAATTTTGAAGCTAGTTCTATGAGATAAATTTTTATGATGAGGATGGATTAGTAAAAGAAATTGATCATGATGGCATGTTTTCTTGTCATATTTGATAGATGAGTATGGTAATTATTGTTTACCTCTTTTAATGCTTTAATTTTGTGTAATGAAAGGGAGAAAATTCTTGTTTCTCTGCTATGATGGTGGATAGTTCCTAGAATATTCTAAGAAATATATCGATTTAAATGTATCTTGCCAATGGGTAATGGCATTTGTAAAGGATTTAGCAATAATGTTTCATTTATTTATGGAAAGATTCCTATGTGCAATTTAATATTTGTTGAATGAGTTTTAGGGCTAATGCGTGCAACATGTTCTCCATCTAGCCCAACGACTTCCAGGAGTAAGTCAGAACCTAGGGGGGGAGACTGTAGTACTCCTGCCCTAATCAATTTCTAATCTCAGTTTGACCTTTCTTAGTTATCATATTATAGTGTTATAGTCAGGTGTTTTTATTATAGTGCATACCTATTAATGTGGTTTTTGTACCAGCTTGTATGCAAGTTTATTAGTTATCCTATTTCATGTTATTAATCTCGGGTTAACATTATCATTAAGTATATATATGTATGCATGTATGACTCTTGGTTGCAGGAGATTTCTGATACACTATCACGTGGGTACGAGGTTCGTCTCCACCTGAATTCACAGGATTGAGTTTACCTCTTTGATCCTTAGAGTTCGATTAGGTGGTCAAAAGACCCTCATTTGACCATAGTCATGCTCAAGTGAGCATTGTCAGTCGTCATCGGTATTCCCTTTGGTTGGGTTGTGGGTCATCTGTTCATTTGACTTTCTTAGGTTGTATGTTTTGTGTGTGTGGTTAAATCGAGTAGTTAATCCTTCATATTTAATTTGATTTAATGTGTGTTTAAGCATTAGTATTTTGGGGTCTAAATTAAATAGGCTCTCTTTTTATGTGATTAATCGTTAATTGAGTTGCTTAATTCAGGTTGGTAGCAAGTTCAATTAAATGGTTAATTTTAATGTTAAATTTATTATGTTTATGCTGTTGGAAAAGAAAGAATTAAATTTAATTGAAATAGAATTAATTAAATCTTGTTGGCTTTTTGAAATAGAAAGGTTAATTTCAGTTATTTGAGAAAATCAATTTTTAAATTGAAAGGCAAGTTTAATTTATTGATATAGTTTAAAAGAATGATTTTTGGAGAATTATTTTAAATAAAATATTTTAATTCCAAAAAAAATTTTGGTCAAACCTTTCCCATTTAACCTAGGTTTTTGGAAAATATTTTTGGATGGAAAATTTGGGGGTTTTTCCAAAGGAAGGAATTTCTTAAGTTGGGCTCCTTACTAAATGTTTCTAGGATTTCTATATGAGGTAAGATTCTGGTTTATATCTTTGATTTCCTTGTTTATTAGAGTTGTTTGTTCTTTTGGAAGGAATTTGGTTGTGTTGTTGAATATCTCATTTATTTGGGGAAAATGAAAGAAGTTGTAGATTAATTTCTGAAATTAAATCCTCCTTTCTCCCTTTCCAATCTCCAGATTGAATTTTGGATTTCTCTCCATATCCTTGGTAAAAAAAACATAAATAAATAAATAGAACAAATTTTGGGGGTTTGGCTATTCTTGATAATTTTTTATTTAACTCCTTTGAAGGTTTCCTGTTCAAGTTTTTAAATTGAAATTTAGTTTGGGATTTTGGCAGATTTGATGATAAATATGTGTAAATAAATCTTATCTTTCCAAGATGGTGTTTGATTGAAATAAATTTTCCTCTTCCAGATTATTCTATAAATGGAAACTAAAAAAAAACCCATACTTTCTGAAAAAAAATTATATTTTTTAAGTGTCTGAGAGACTAGTTTTTTTACTATGTGTACTTCACAGTAAGTAAAGTTTTAAAAAAATAAAAAATAAAAAAATTTTAATAACCCACGTGGTGGGGATAAACCCCCACCACGGGGAGGTAGCACGCTACCAAGGGTAGCGACTACTAGTATTTGGTAGTAGCGCTACCAATGGTAGCAGATTGCTAACAAATGGTAGCAGTGCTACCAATGGTAGCCGCTTGCTACCAATGGTAGCGTGAGCTACCATGGGGCTCACGTGGGTACCCCCCCACCCCCCTCCCCCTGTTTTCTTTTAAATTTGGAAATTGTTAAAAAAAAATTAATATATTTTTTTTTAATGCAAAAATAAAATATATATAATAATTCAATATTATAAATAAATGTAATTCTAATAAAGTTTTTTAATTATAATTAATTTGTACATTAAGTAATAAATTATGATTAATTTGTTATTAATTATTTGTATAATAGAAAATATACATTGATTAGTATTCAAATCCTATTTTATTATTAATGAATATTTTTCTAATTAAATCCTTGATTTGTTAATATGGTTATTAATTATTAATTTTTTATATTTTATTAATCATGGATATATAAATATATATTAATTAATAGTTAATTTGGGTATTTTTCTTCACGTGCGTAAGGAAGTAATTTGTGGATTTGGGAAATGTTTTCCCATTCTTAATTCTTTTAAATGTATATTTTCTTAATCGAAAAAGTTTAACTTGGTTCTGGAAAGATGAACTTGGGCAATTATTTATGAACCAGCAGGACAATGATGTTTTATTTGAATATTAAATATCACATTTATATGGTTAATTATTATTTAATTATATTCATGCGAATTTGGTTTAAAAACTCGTAATGAAGTATTTATGTATGTTTGATGTAAATGAACCTCAGTGAGTTAAAAAACCAAGAACAACTTGTACCTAGATGAGGTAGATAATAGCATTCTAACTTAGTTCATTCAGAAAACTTGATCGACAGTTAATGTTTAAATCTATATGGGAAAAGATTGTATTTACCAATTGTTGCCTATGCAAGTTTCATTTATGTATTCTCTTTCGCTTAAGTAATGGTAAGTCTTGATTTGCTTGATTGGACCTTGTCATATGGATTGACTTGGGGTAACTGATTCTGTCCTTGGTCTCAAGTTTGACTATTGTATTGTGGTTATGTCGTAGTTGGTCATATCCTTTATGCAGGTGTCAAATGATGAATTGTGGTTGACCATAGTTGGTCAGGTCTCTAGTTAGAGTACCATCAGTCAGTGCACCTCCTATGTGATACTTCTGATACTTAATATAAGGATAGATCCATTAGCCAACAAGATGAGAGGAGGGGGTGAATCATACAAACTTAATCTTCTATAAAAACATCAGATTCAATCTCGGTAACACATACTTCAGTAATATAACCAAAACTGTTAAACATGCAAACTCAAAGCATATAAACATCATAAACCTCATAACACCATATTTAACATGGAAACCCAAATAGCGAAAAACTACTATGGGATTTCAGACCCACTAAGAAATATACTCTTCTAGAGTATGCTCGGTTAAAAGCAAATCCAGTTAAAGATTACAAACACATTGCTAGATTTGACCCAGTTAAGGGATTTCCCTCAGATCTGTTAGGATCTTCACCTTGTTAGAAGTGACCTTGTTAAAAGATTTCAAACACTCAATCAGAATGTCACCTTGCTAGAGGGTTTTACAAATAAGACGGTTAATTCCACTCAGTTAAGAGATTTTCTATCACTTTCACAAAATAACAGTAATAAAAATCTATCTGCAACTTCACATCTAAAATGCTAAAGCAGATTCTTATTTGTTCAATACAATCTAGACATAGAACTAATCTTGTCCATCTGCTGGGCTTCTATACTCTGTTATTCAAACAGGTCTTCAAGCTTCTGTGCTCGGTAATCACTATGTAGCATCCCTGTGCATACACTTGCCCACATACATTGTTTATCAATAGTTTCCTATTTATAAACAATTAGCTAACCAATTAAACTCCTAGATCACATTTCTCATGATCAATCATAGCCATCAGATCTTCAATCTTGTCTAGGTTCAATGCATCTTTTGATCTGAAAATATTTTACCTCGCCTAGGAACTTGCATATATTTCTTGGAACTTGTGCCAAGGTATTGTAGTTCAATCTACATTGTAGATCTTCATGCTGACTTTCCTTTACCATAGTTTCCTATTTATAAACAATTAGCTAACCAATTAAACTCCTAGATCACATTTCTCATGATCAATCATAGCCATCAGATCTTCAATCTTGTCTAGGTTCAATGCATCTTTTGATCTGAAAATATTTTACCTCGCCTAGGAACTTGCATATATTTCTTGGAACTTGTGCCAAGGTATTGTAGTTCAATCTACATTGTAGATCTTCATGCTGACTTTCCTTTACCATAGATTCATTAACAAACTATATTTATGGCATACCAATCATTTAATCAGTTCCAGCTCATCAGCTTCCTTCATTAAATAATGCATGTAAACATTTAATGCATTCTGTTATAGCTTTGTTACAACTCGGTAAATACTAAACTTCACTCAGTAGACATTCCGCCTTCATTAACCTATAGCAATAACCTTAGGGTTTACCGACTAGGTTCTTCGCTTGATAACATAGTATAGTATTAACCTTACAATTTACAACATATGTATGATGTTAAAACAATCTAAACATCATGATCTCATCATTGTCTGACTCGGTAATAGTTGCCCATTGAATACCTTGTTCATCCCCTTATTCATCATATTCTTTCCTATGTCTTTTACCGACATCTTTATACTCTTCAAATCATATTTCTCAAGAGATGGCAACATCATACTAAATTAGAAAATCAATTTCTCGACATCAATGACAAAATAATAATATCAAGATAGTAAACATCCTTAATCAGTTATATCCATAATCATCAACAACCTTCTCAATATCCTTATTGAAATGTCAACAATCTTTCATTGTCTGTTATAATGCTATATTGCCAACAATCTCCCCCTTTGACATTGATGGCAAAACCAATTGATTTGACCTTAAAAGATTCGGATTGCTATGATTCTGAAATATTGAAATGCTCTCTTGCTATCATCAAACTTCTCCCCCATACATTAGACTTCTCCTCTTTTCTCAGTCTTCTTTCCAATCTTCAGTCTTCTCCTCTTTCTTGGTTTTCTCCCCCTTTGACAACAATGCCAAAAATTAAAGAACTAAAACATAATTTTTTTTGTATGAAGTGAATTCCTGCTGTAGTGTGTCAATTAAGTCTTAGTTAGAGCATTTTGTCTTCAATTCTTGTTCCCTATATTGTTTCCCATAATAATTCTTGTACACCTTTAGAAAACATCCTAAATTGTATAATGCAACATCAACTCCTGAAAGATATTCGATAGAGTTATCGGATTGATGCATTCACCGAAATCGTTCAGTGAGTAGAAGATGGGGGTAGGACCCCTAACTTACTTTTGAGATATTAAAAAGTGTCCCTTGGTAGTGGCTTGGTGAAGATATCTGCTATTTGTTCCTTTGTGCTAACATATTCCAACACCACTTTCTTCTCTTGAGCTTCTTCTCTAAGATAATGATATTTGATAAAGATGTGCTTTGTCTTAGAGTGCATAATAGGATTTTTTTAAATGTTAATGGCAATAGTATTATCACAGAATATAGTTACTGGCTCGGTAACTTTCTCATTTATACCTTCCAACAGTTGTTTGATCCATGTAATGTTGGTACAATTCAATGCTACAACAACGTATTCAGCTTCTGTTGTTGACTATGAAACACATCCTTGTTTCTTTCTAAGCCAACTCACTAGTCTTTCTCCTAAGAAAAAAGCTCCTCCACTTGTGCTTTTTCTGTCATCAATGTTGCCTGCCCAATCAACATCAGTATAAACTTTTAAATCAAAATCATTTCCTTTCTGATATACTAAGCCATAATCCTCAGTGCCTTTCAAGTATCTAACAATTCTTTTGATTACTATCATGTGTGTTTCCTTAGGATCTGTAGAGAATCTTGCAACTATACCTACTGCATGTGCTATGTCTGGTCTTCTTTGAACAACATATAGTAGTTTTCCAATCATGGATTGGCAAAGTGTGTCATCAACAAATGCAGATTCATCATTCTTTGATAATTTACAGTTGGTAGTCATAGGAGTACTTACTGGTTTTGAATCGTCCATTCCAAATTTCTTCAAGATTTCCTTTATGTACTTGGATTGAGTAATGAAAATCTCATTTTTCATTTGCAGCATTTGTAAACCTATAAAATACTTTATCTCACCGATTAATGACATCTCAAATTCTTTGCTCATTTCATTTCCAAAGTTCTTGCATAAAGAGTCATTTCCACAAAATATAATATCATCAACAAATATGGCTGAGATCAGTATTCCATTTTCATCACTCTTCATGTACATATTGTTGTTCTCACTTGTCCTTATAAAACCAATCTTAATCAAATAAGAGTGCAATCTTTCATACCATGCTCTAGGTGCTTGTTTCAAACCATATAAAGCTTTGTTCAATTTACATACCTGATCTTTATTCTTGTCTTCAACAAATCCTTCAGGTTCTTCAATAAAAACTTCTTCTTCTAATATTCCATTCAAAAATGCAGATTTGACATCCATTTGATATACCTTGAAATTTTTTAAAGTAGCATATACCAACAATGTTCTTACTCCTTCAAGTCTAGCAACAGGTGCAAAAGTTCCACGATAATCAATTCCTTCTTCTTGAGCATAACCTTTGCAAACTAGTCTTTCTTTGTTCCGAATGACCTCTCCTTTTTCTTTTAGCTTGTTTATGAAAATCCACTTTGTAACGATTACATTTTTGTCCTTTGGTCTTGGGATTAGTGTCCATGTGTCATTCTTCTTGATTTGATCAATCTCTTCTCTCATAGAATTTATTCAATCTTCATTGTTAAATGTCTCTTTCACTATTCTTGGTTCAAATTCAGCTATCAAACATGTGTTCTGTCTCAGTTTGTTCCTTGTCATCACTGGATCATCCTTATCTCCTATAATCTGACGTGGTGCATGATGTCTTCTGACATACTTGGCTAATACAGGTTTGGTAGGCTCTGTATGATCTTCTTCATCACTCGATAACTGGATATTCTCTTCATTTTCTTCAACAGTCTTCTTGGTAAGACTTCTCGATTGATCATAGACAAATTCATCATAGTCTTCTAGTTCCTTTGGATTTCCTTCATCATTTCTTTCTACAAATTCATCAATTTTCACATTTGCACTTTCTACTATTTTGTTAGATGATTTGATTAGACATTTAAATGCTTTGCTTCTAGAAGAATAACCTAGAAATGTTCCTTCTTCACTTTTCTGATCAAACTTGCCATTTCTATCATCTTTGTGAACATAGCATCTACTTCCAAAGATTTTAAAATAACTAACATTAGTTTTCTTATCATACCAGATTTCATATGGTGTCTTCAAAGTACCTTTCTTCAATTGTACTCGGTTTAAGGTGTAAACTGTTGTGCTTATTACTTCTCTCCAAAATGTTTGTGGTACCTTATTTTCAATCATCAGTGTTCTATCACAATCCACAATAGATCTATTTCTTCTCTTAGCTATTCCATTCTGTTGTGGAGTTCTCGGTGCATAGACTTGTCTTTTAATACCATGATCATTGCAGAATAAGTTGAATTCATTAGATGTGAACTCTCCTCATCTATCTGATCTAAGACATTTCAGTTGTCTTCCTGTTTCATTTTCAACTCTTGCCTTGTACCATTTAAACATTTGAAAAGCTTCTGATTTATCTTTTAAAAACATTATCGACATCATCCTTGAATAGTCATCCACAAATAATATGAAATATTTATCACCATAATAACTTTGAATTTTCATAGGAACACAAAGATCAATGTGCACTAGATCTAAAATTCCCTTAGAAGTGTAGGACCAGCTTGTAAAGCTTGATCTACTAATCTTACCCATCTGGCATCCTCTGCACATAGCATTCATAGGTTTTTCAAGACTCAGTAGACCTCTTACTCGGTGCTTCTTGCTTATTTTTATCAGATTATCAAAATTTACATGACAAAAACTTTTATGCCATAACCAGGTATCATCTATCTTTGCATACAAACACTTGTTACAAGTTGAGTCAAGGTGAAATGTGTTACCTTTTGTTTGTGTCCCAGTAGCATCTAACTTTCCATTCTTGTCATAAACTTTGACAATTCCTTTCTGAAATTCTATTCAGTAACCTGTGTTGTTTAGCTGTGCTACACTCAACAAATTGTATTTCAAACCTTCAACCCAATAAACATCATTGCATCTAGCATTATCAAGAAGTGTTATAGATCCTTTACCTTTCACCGAACATGGTGCATTATTACCAAATCTGACATAGCCTCCATCATAATCCTCTAATATAACAAACTTGTGTTTATCTCCTGTCATATGATGTGAGCATCCACTATCTATGATCCAAGAATCATTAGTGTTTATGTGTGATATTAGGGCTTTGTCTTCATACCTTTCTTCATCTGATCCATCTTTGATAGCCACATAAACTACTTCCTTTGTATCAGTTTCATCTGATTTATCATCGTTAGATTACTTATTAGCTATTAAGCATGTCTTTCTATCTCTTCTTTTGAAGTCTCAGTGTCCTTTGTAATGATTATCTTTCTGTCTGTCATCTCGGTAATCCCTCTTTTCAGTAGAATCTTTGTCGGGATAGTTAGAAGCTATATGTCCTATCTTATCACGATTGAAACATTTCAAAGGTAGCTTTCCTTTATACTTACCTTTGCCTCTCAGTAACCTTCTGGCTAATAGTCCTTCAAACTCTTCTTGCTTTATGATTTCCTCATACAATTTGTGTACTTCTTCCATGTTCTTGCGAAATCTTTCACTTGCTCCACTGTGATCTCCTTCAGAGTACTTATACTTTCTTTCATTGAAATCATTAGATTCATCAAGATGAAAAGAACTAAATGTAGATTCAACTTTATTTATCGAAGATCCACTGTTATCAAAGTTACTTAACTCAAATGCATGTAGCTTACCAATAGTAGAATCTAAAGAAACTGGCATATCAGGTATAGACCTCAATTCATTGATTGCAGAGACTCAGATTGCATAAGCCGGTAGAAGTGTTCTTAACAACTTACTTGTTATATCCTTTTCTTCAATAGTTCCACATGCTCCTTTGATTTTATTAACAGTCTCCTTTAGTCTTGTACTGTACTGAGTTATGTTCTCACCTTCATTCATCCTCATAGATTAAAGTTGTCCTCTTAGACTATCTACTTTTTCTCTTTGAACATGTTCATATCCTCCATACACTGATATGAGCTTATCCCACATTGCCTTTGCATCATTGCAACCTTCTAGATCATTAAATCCTGAATCAGTCAATGCAGATGTTATTTCAATCATTGCTTGAATATGTTCTTGCTTTGCCTTTATCTCTTCCATAGTCAATGGATAGGTGCTCGGTGTAACAAAATCATTCTCCAGATAGTATACAACATATTCTCCAACTCTTGATAGATGCAGCTTCATCCTTTTCTACCATGTAGAGAAACTTGACGTGTTCAGCTTCAATGCATCCCTCTTATACATCTTTGGGTCTTTAACACAACTGCCTTTAAACTTTTCTTCTGGAGTCCAAAGCTCTAATACCAATTGATAGTCCTGATACTTAATATAAGTACAGATCCATTAGCCAACAAGATGAGAGGGGGGGTGAATCATACAAACTTAATCTTCTATAAAAACATTAGATTCAACCTCGGTAACACATACTTCAGTAATATAACCAAAACTGTTAAACATGCAAACTCAAAAGCATATAAACATCATAAACCTCATAACACTAGATTTAATGTGGAAACCCAAATAGGGAAAAACCACTGTGGAATTTTGGACCCACTAAGAAATATACTCTTCTAGATTATGCTCGGTTAAAAGCAAATCCTGTTAAAGATTACAAACACTTTGCTAGATGTGACTTGGTTAAGGGATTTCCCTCAAATTTGTTAGGATCTTCACCTTTTTAGAAGTGACCTTGTTAAAGGATTTCAAACACTCAATCAGAATGTCACCTTGCCGGAGGGTTTTACAAATAAGACTGTTGAGTCCACTCGGTTAAGAGATTTTCTGTCACTTTCACAAAATAATAGTAATAAAAATCTATCTACAACTTCACATCTAAAATGCTAAAGCAGATTCTTATTTTTTCAATACAATCTAGACATAGAACTAATCTTGTCCATCTACTGGGCTTCTATACTCTATTATTCAAATAGGTCTTCAAGTTTCTGTGCTCGGTAATCACTATGTAGCATCCCTATGCATACACTTGCCCACATACATTGTTTATCAATAATTTCCTATTTATTTAACAATTAGCTAACTGCTTAATCTCCTTGATCACATTTCCCATGATCAATCATAGCCATCAGATCTTCAATCTTGTCTAGGTTCAATGCATCTTTCGATCTGAAAATGTTTTACCCCACCTAGTAACTTGCATATATTTCTTGTAACTTGTGCCAGGGTATTGCGGTTCAATCTGTGTTGTAGATCTTCATGTCGACTTTCCTTTGCCATAGATTCATTAACAAACTATATTTACGGCATACCAATCATTTAATCAGTTCCAGCTCATCAGCTTCCTTCATTAAATAATGCATGTAAACATTTAATGCATTTTATTATAGCTCGGTTACAACTCGGTAAATACTTAACTTCACTCTGTAGACATTCTGCCTTCATTAACCAATAGTGATAACCTTAGGGTTTACCGACTAGGTTCTTTGCTTGATAACATAGTATAGTATTAACCTTACAATTTACAACATATGTATGATGTTAAAACAATCTAAACATCATGATCTCATCATTGTCTGACTTAGTAATAGTTGCCCATTGAATACCTTGTTCATCCCCTTATTCATCATATTCTTTCCTATGTCTTTTACCGACATCTTTATACTCTTCAAATCATATTTCTCAAGATATGGCAACATCATACTGAATTAGAAAATCAATTTCTTGACATCAATGACAAAATAATAATATCAAGATAGCAAACATCCTTAATCAGTTATATCCATAATCATCAACAACTTTCTCAATATCGTTATTGAAATGTCAACAATCTTTCATTGTCTGTTATAATGCTATATTACCATTATGAAGTCGTGTTTGACCAAATGGTTTTTTCCTGCTTTTTGAACTCCGTTTGCTTGACCATGCATATTTCTTGGTTTTTGAGTTCATTTGAGTATGGTCTAATGTCATATGGGAAAGTGGCTTTCACTTGGAGGCCGCACCCAAAGTGGCTACTAGGTAACCCATCAGAAGTATGTCTAATAAGTGATAACCTACTATTATATTAGAGCGTTGGTTAATGATTCACTAAGTAAGATAATTGCGCCTCACACATGGGATGAGTGCTAACACAAACTCAACATGTTGTGAGAAGGCCTGAAATGGTGAACTATCATCCTTGTCTTCACGAGAGGATGTGTGGGTCTACATGAGGCTTTCATGGGATAGAGGTTCAGATTAGGTTGCTAGGGTAACCTAGTGGATGGGGCCGGAACCTATGAAAACCTGCCATGGTAACCACACCAGGTTGTGTGATGACACTTGTCCCATATGTTCGCTAGTGTGTTGTCATGTTGTTTGGATAGGATCACTTTTGTGGAGTTGTTTGGTTGCTTATGCCCTTGTGTGTACCTAATTTCATGCTAGACCTTTTTTTACGATGTCTTATTTTTGTGGTTTCTCCAGTGGACCTTTGTATTTGCTTTGATTATGTTCAATTGGATCCTTTTCTATTCAGGGATCATTTATGTATGTATTGACCGATGTGGTCCTTGTATATTGGTTATGTTCGCCTTGATCACAAGATTATAAATGATGTGAACCTCATGTATTCTTAACTTATTTAATGATCAGAGGGGTCCTGCAGTTGAGTAGATCTGGAGATGTAGCCCTTTAGGGGTGAACTCCGATATCAATTTGGTGTTATGTAATGCTTATATTCTTATGTTTCCTGTTTAGTTTTAGCATGTATGGATGACATTATATTAGAATGTATAAAGTGGATAAGATGAAATTAATCGTAAATTCTTGTATGCAGTTGTCTTTTCAATGCACTAATTGGATCATGAAAGAATGTAGATTAGAATAATAGAATGTATTCCATTATTTATAATGAAATTATGTATGCATGGGAAGAACCCATTAGTTTTTGATGAGATTAAAGTGTGTTATGAAATTAGATGCATGGCTTATATTTTAATGAAATTCTTGAACGTAAGGTATGAATAAATCTTATTGGATGAACCTTATCTTGTGATCTATATTTTCATCTTACTGAAAGAAATTATCCATGTTTAAGTATTATCTCATTATTAAGATAACCAGCTTATTAGATTAATTAGCGTGAATTAAGTAATCACATTGGGAAACTCTTTAGGTGTTAGTTGATGTTTTTCACTGTGTAATCTGAACTTTGATGTCTCGTTGTATCTTAGTGTCGTGTTTAACTTCCAAAAAAAAATGTATTTGCACTCCATTCTTGTGTTTTAGCTTATCCCTTTCGGGGTTTCCTCGTGGGGCATTACAGACAATATTACCAATTTCACACACTTGTGCATTTATGGGAAAGATTTACAAAGAGATATGAAAGATTTAAAAATATTTAAAGCACAAAGGAATTAAGACGGTTAGAGAAGGAATTGCACAATGGTACGAATAAGCATGACCACATCGACACAAACCTAACATCCATCAATTTATAATTTTGAATATATTACTTAAGACCATTCGATGATCGTAGATCAATGGTTGAAGTTTTATTTTGGTCTAAATTTTTGAAGGGAAACATTGTTCTCGAGAAAGTCTATGGAATGGAGACACGTATCAAATCATAACCCTGCATCTTAACCTTGATCCTCTCAATTACAACTAGTTAGCAGGTTACATAGATGGTCAATATTGTTTCACTATCCTAATCGACATTTATTGATGTCTTGTCACTGTCATTCTCTAACTGTGATCCACTCAGCATGCATGACTTCCAATTTGGTAGTGGGATCGATGATATTACCAATTTTGCACACTCGTGTATTTATGGGAAAGATTTATAAAGAGATATGAAATATTTAAAAGAAAATTAAAGAAAAAAGGAATTAAGAGGGTTAGTGAAGGAATTTCTATTTATAGATGATCTATGCTTCTTTCTTCTTAAATTCGCCTTTAAAATTTTGCTTCTTTTTTTAGGTCTTTAAGCTATATAATTTGATATTCATATTTCTGAAGATGGACTCTCCTATCCAGTTGAGAAGCACATCTAAGAAGGACTAGTCAAAGATAAATCCCTCACTTCAGTTTGTACTTCAGTTTGTAAGGAGGTTGGGTTTTTTAAAAACAAGGCTGTGAGGATGGTGTTGGGCTGATATTTTTTACGAAAATGATAGATATTGAGTTAAAATAGACATTACGTCCTCTTTGTTGGTGTCTCTTCTATATCTTAGAGGAGACAAGGTAGATATGTTGATGATGTTAAGGAAGATCTTTAAAGAATAATTATTGGGGGATGATGTTCAAGTTGTCATATTTTTATAAATAGGGGTGTGGATCCCTTGGGCAAGTGATTTACACAAGCTTTTCCAGCTAGGCTGAAATGTGGCCAGGCAATCTTTTATTTTGAACCTAAATGCTTAGCAGTTGACGTGACATAGGAAATGGGCACAGATTGTTAGGGATTTACTTTGTAAATGACTTCTCCTAGATTAATTTCTAGACTACGGATGGATTGATGAATTCTCAAAGCTTGTCCTCTTTGGATAATTCTACTTAGATGAAGGGGAAGATCCTTAGGGTTACCTTGTGCAGGAGCACCTTGCAGATTTTGATGACCATCTAAGAAATGAAGGCTCTTGGAGGATTTGTTAGGTTATTTGAATTTTTTTGTGTTGTAATATATTCTTTCAAGACCACTCATTGTGTTTTTATCATCCATGTAAGGCTTTTATGCCATTTTTGTAGTGTGCACTCCCTTAGACCTATTTGGACAACCATGATAACATGACATCCAAAATGCCTACATGAGATGAGAAATGTATTTTATCTTCTATGTGGCATATTTTTAAGGTTTATGATGTATTCTGATAGGTCTCATAGGTAAAATTCATAAGTTCTCAAGTTTGTGCAAAGTTATCAAGTTGAATGATGACTTATGTTTTCAATTTGTTGTCAAAATGTAACTAGCCTCCCTCCAATGGCTAACTAATTCAAATTTATATTGAATTTAGTTGAGGAGGTTGGAGAAAATTTTTTTAAGCCCTTGGAGGTTGAAGGGAAGAGTTGATGATGAAGTTTGGATGTAATTTGGTGATTAGATTCAATAAACAATTAGAAATTTCCTTAAATATGTTGTAATAGTGCCTTTTATGGATTTTGTATGGACTCCATCTATAGTCTAAGTCATTTATTTGAAGAGGAATATGTGTTTATTATATTTTTATTTTTATTTGGTTGAAAAATGTTGAATAGCAAGGAAGATATCTGCATTTTTGTATTAGGTGGCCTAAAAACCCTTCCAAAACAAGGGTTTTTAAAGAAATGCTCTCTTAACCCCACATTCGTCAAGCCAAATTGGCTCAAAATTTGAGGAATGGTAGAGAGACCATTTAATTTAATATTATTAATTTTTTAAAGTGGTCTGTTGAGTTTGTGGAGCTTGGTACCATGCCCTAGGCTAGGCATCCTCATGTGACTAGCCTGTTTTGACCGCTAAAGTTGGTGCAGGGATAAAAATATGAATGATGGACCCTATATAACTATGGATTTTTTGTTTTGGGATGTTTTCAGACCTTCTAAAACTATTGGTGTCATTTTATTAGGCCATGGGAGTGTGGTTTCTTTGTAAAAGTTGCCTAAAAGCCATTTTAGCCCTCTTGTAGCAGCAGTATTTGACCTAGCAAATGCAAGAGTTGGGTTTTGAGTTTTGGTAATGATTTGTGTCATCATTGGAGGTCTCCAAAAGTTTCAATATTATATGGTATACTTAGGAGGATTTCTTATTTACACCCCAAAAGTTCAAATAGGGCTAATAGGAGTAGGCGATAGTAGTAGGTTGATTATCCTTATTGATCTGCACACACAAAAAGGGTGTTTTTTTCTTCTTGTGAATAGTGTTCCTTGAGTTGGTAAAGTGGTACTGTAGGTCACACACCTATTTCCAATGTTGTTTGAGTTGTAAACCAAGTAGCCATAAGGTGGCAACAGGAGAGTTGGTATTAAGAACAGTCTTGATATGAGAATTTTTATCTCCATGAGTTGTTCATGGACATAGCAGGTTCTTATTGAGAAAGGGGGAGTGTAGAGGAGTCCTTTCATGTTGTTGTTGGACTGTCCAAGAATACAAGAGAATGTTGAGATCTTAGTTTAGGGTTTGGTGGATTGAGTTTGTCTGAGAAGCCTTTGTTCCTTGGGGCTCTCCATCATATTGGTATCAGAGAAAGTCTGATCAATGGGAGGATATATTTTAGTGTATGTTAGTAGAAGAGAGCCAAGAAGAGGCTAGAATAATGCCTCCAAATGGAATGTTTGCAGAGGTGGCTAAGAATTCCAAGAGATGGAAGAGATGATCAAGACCGAGGTCAAAGAGGCACTCAACGCTGAACTAAAGGAATTGAAGAAAGGAAAAGGGCCAAGTGAGGAGATGAATGAAGAAGGGGAACAAGAGGATGAAGAAGAAGAACACCCAAGGAAGGAGTTAAAGATACCTATTGATTAGAGACTATTCCTTGAGGCCCTCAAAACAATAGGAAAAGACTCTTTAGAAGCCAAGATGGAGATTCCTACCTATTGTGGGAAGATGAATGCCAAAGAACTTGTATATTGGATAGATGCCTTGAATAATTATTTTGAGTACAAAGAAGCGGTTGAGGAGAAGAAGGTGAAGTTTGCAAAGACCAATCTAAAGGGTGTTGCCTTAACTTGGTGGAACTACACTCAAGGTGAAAGGGTGAACATGGGAAAAAGTATGATTCATTCTTGGGAAAAGATGGTGTCCAGACTCAAGGACCAATTCATGCCTACTAATTATGAGGTGCAACTATATAGGAGAATACAAAACCTGAAATAGAAGGATTTGGATGTGGCTTCCTACACAGAGGAATTTTACAAATTGAGTTTGTGATCAAGGTACCATGAAGATGAAAAGGAAAAGGTTGCCAGGTACTTGAATGGGCTCAAGTTCAACATTCAAGATGTGATGAGTCTAAGGACTCCTAAAACAATAGATGAATGCTTTCAAATAGCTTTGACGACTAAATATAAGTTGAGGAGAAAAGGTGAACAATGCGGTAGAGGAAGAGGAGGCAAGAATTTTAGAGGAAAAGGAAATTTTGGGGGAAGAGGACAATCTAAGAAAGCCCAAGGTAAGTCTAGCCTACAAGAACAAAGAGGAGACTTAGGTTCAAGAAGACGATTTAGAGGAAGAAGACCCAATGGAAGGGGTATATTTGGTGTACCAAGGAGAGGTCTTAGTTTTTTCATAGGGAGATGCCTCAATTGCAACCAAGTAGGACACACTGCAAGAAAATTTCCTGAGAAAGACTCAAACTCTCATGGAGGAGAGAGAAGGAACTAGCTAATTCAAGAAGATGATTGCCAAAGTGTCAATTCTCTAATTGGAAGTGCAGTCCCAACCCATGATGGAGAAATCTTGATGATGAGGATAACTATGTTTAAGATACCTCAAGTGAAAGAACCCCCTCAAAGGAAGATAATATTCAGAACCATGTGCAAGGCCTATAGTAAGTTATGGAAGATAATTGTTGATTCAGGTTCTCCTAAAAATTTGGTTTCCACAAAAATGGTAGACAAACTGAAGTTGAAAAGTTTACCTTATTCTAACCCTTATAAGGTGTCATGGTTGAGTAAGGGGCATGTTGGTTCTAAAATCAATAGATCTTAGATCCTTGAGAAATAGCCACTGACTCATAAACAAACTTAGGATTGGTTTTGGCCAACGAACAAGATTGAGCACCAAGGCTGCAATCTTCTACTCTTCAGGCTTTGCAGGACCTAGGTGGGTATCCTTGTTGCAATGTTTCACAATATTTCAACTCTACATGGACAGATATTGCAGTGTACAGTAGATGCTTTCAATGAAAATATACCAAGGAAAAGTATGACATACTACGAATTCTAGCTTGAACCTTAGTTTGTACTACTTTGCTTGCATTGAAAACTGGTTCTAATCTATTCTACTCCTAATTTAAAAAATATGAAAAATGAAATATAAAAGGTGAAATAAGAATATTGAAATAATCCTAAAACCCATAAAAGTATGACCACTACCCATTCAAGGAGATACAGAGTCAAATAACAGGTTTAAAGATAGAAAATATCATACTATCAGCATTAGCATCCAATGTTAAGCATTCAAGACTTGCTTAAATGCTCAGACATAATATATTCACAACTTCCTCACAAAATGTCTCATACAAATATTGTTATATTCAAGACAGAATTTAATTCATTTACTCGAAATGAAACCCATCAAGGCATACACATTCTCCATTACAGAAGACAAATTGAACATGTCCTTAACATTAAAATTCATACAACACCATACAACAGATTTGAGAAAGAAAAATGAATGTCTTTTTTATTGATTTTTAGAATAAAATGATACATTCATGATAAATTATTATGCTAAATTTTTTTAAAAGACTATCTGTCATAATATTGCTTTAAAGCTATCCTAGTACATACTATGCAAATTTTCAGAATTAGAATTGTTCTTCTTGGCCCTGAATTCCTCGTTATTACACAAGGGATAAAAAGAAGCCTCAGGCCAAGAAGACACATGTCAAAAGTATAAGTCATTACAATTCACCCTAAATCCTCTCTGTCCTTGCTAACATGCATGCACATCCCTTTGTTGTAGTAAATGTGGGGCATGCTGAGAAGGCATCATTCTGGAAACGTTTGGCTGAAGGTCTGTAAAACTATCCCTTAATTGGTACCTTGACACATACTTTTGTTAGCATATGAAGTACACCTTGGTGCCTGGTAGTGAGTAACCTGGGTAACGGTCCTTGATGATTGAATGCTTTGGTCAGTCCTCGTCAAAATTAACACCCTGCATAAAAATTAAAGTATCAAAATAGGAGAAATAGACTAGTCTTCTCCCTCTTCAACCTTCTCTTCTTCCAAGGAGCAGTACCTTTTATGCAGGGCTTCAATTTTGCCCAATGGCCAAGTAAAATCCCTCAAACTCTGCAACCTATTTATTGTTTCCTTTGTTTTATGGGCTGGCAAAGTTATGGCATCCAAAGTAAATCTATGGTACATGAAATCTACCTCCATGATTTTATCAATGATATTAAAGTATGAGTCACTTTGGGCGAGATTAGTAGCTAAGGAAGTCAAAATTGCTTTAATGGCATCTTGGAAACCTTACTTCCACTCCTCTAGGCTCTTGATCTGCCCTTCGCCTATCACAATTATGGGGATATCCCACTTCTTCAAACCTTGGAAAGAATCAATCATTTTAATCAATGTCCTTTTGTCATCTTCAATGTTTGGAAATTCCTTGGTTAATAAATTGAATATTTTCCAAGTTACACCTACAAATTTGGGTGGACAGGCCACATTCTTGATTGCTAGCATGACTTCTTTTGAAAATTGACCTTTTGGCATCCAAGTAGCCTTGATTGGCTGAAAAAATGAACTAATTTCCTTCAATTGGCTGAGGAGTTGTGAAGTGAAAGAATATGAGGTGTGCACCTTGCTCAATTTTTCAATAAATTTATTTGCCACCTTCAAAATTGAAGCCTTTCTGATTTCAAAATAATTATTCTTAGCTTCATCCTTGACTCTTTGTAACACTATTTATTATTTCCAATTCTTCAAGCCTAATTCATCCTGAAGAATTTGTAGTCACCTTCTTTATTTGCTCCTTCAATGCACAATTTTCAAAGAATAATTTGTTGTAATTGGAATTGAGTGCCACATGCATATCCAAATATATTTTCTCAAGATCATCTACTGCTAATTGAGCAAACTGGACTACATGTGAAGTGATTTCCATGACCTCTGATGCAGTAGCATCTTCAAGGGTCCTGATTATTGCATTCCCTATCCTTTGTTGTCCACCTTGTAGAACCATAGGCTTCTGGACATTAAGGGCCTTTAACCATAGAGAAAAAGACTTTAGGCCTATGCTCACCCTAGGCTCATGATCTTTGAACTCTTGCAAAATTGGGGTACTTCTACCCCATAATCTGGTCTAACAAAAAGATTTTCTCAAAGTCCTAGTCAACGACAAGAAGCATGCCACTATTTCTAATCATTTCCCTACCTTCCTCAAGGGTGCATCTGAAACTATTCCTCTCAAAAAAAATTATTTCCTCATCAGATAAATCCTTCAATTTTCCCCTTAGCCAAAAATATTTAGACTTAGGAGAGTTCACAAAACTATCATCTGCTATGAAATTTTTTGAGGCAATGATCCTTTCATCATCTACCTCCTCAATAGGGATTGTACTCAAGATAATGGCTCTATTTGAGTCATTTAGAACCTCAGTAGCCTCATCTTCATGTAATGTTTCTCAAGGGGGACAAGGGGGTGGCACACTAGTATCAAAATCCACTTATACATCTACAAAATCCAACATTTTTTCCTTTCCCTTTTTAGCTCTCCTAACCTATTCAGTTTCCTACCCGGAAGTGCTAGGAGATTCTATTTCAATTGTCACTATATGCCCCATCACCTTGTATACTATAGGGCTATGGTCTATAGTCCTTGTCTCAAATTCAACCCCTTTTTCCTTGGCATCCCTTCTCTCTATTTCCATATTTATTATATCATCTGCCTTTCTTAGCATGAAAGACATCCTCAGAAAATCAGCCTGGAATTCCCTATAAAAACCTTCAAAATTGGGATCCTCTTGATTTCTCTCTCGTCAAGCTTCTTCATGAGCTCCCATTTTTTCAATGCTATTATTCTTTAGCAGGGTGAGCATTTCTTATTAAATCCTCTCACTCATAAAAAAAATGAAAATAACCCTTCTCTTTTATCTTGTTCACTCTGAGGTCATTTACGCATCCCTCAAGATCAAAATGTCAAGCTTGAGAAACCTTCAACCTGTAATTCTTCACTAGAAAATCCTCCACCTTTTACATGATATCACATCCTACAATGAACTCTTCCAAAGTGATCACCTTTGGGAGGACTCTTCCTTTCTTATCTATTGGTATTTGTGTCCTCTCCATCCACATTAATATCCAAATTAATTCAATGAATGCTAGCCTAGGAGAGATAAAAAGTGGCAAAACATGGGATGCTTTCTCACACCCGTATACCTTGATAATAGTGCACTTGCCATACAAAATTAAATCTCCAAAATTTTGGATGAAAGCCCCGTTTGGGTACACCATTCCTTCACCCTTACATCTCCTTATCCTCAAAATTTAAATTATATTCTTTGGCACCCTAGGTAGCCTTACTCCACGCCTTGACAATATCTTTGTGACAAAATGATCAAAGAGGACAGAGTAATTGCCAAACCTGAATCCTTTGTCCCACACTTGGGTCCATCTCTGTATTGGCCATGGAAGGCCTGTGTCTGGATCATCTATCCTTATTGCTAATTCTAGACCCCAATAAGTCCTATTCTAATAAAGAATCATATGACACAATAAATAATAGTGCCTAAATTCCAGCTTCTCTTTTTTATTTCTTGCTTCCATTATTCCATCATGAAGCTTGTCATGAATAATAGTTGCAAAATCATACAACTTATTTACTGAGGGGTCCTTGATATTGATGAAAATCATCATGAAATCCATGGGCATTTGAATAAGACTAGAATCAACTCTAAGAACCTTCCCTAATGCATAGTAGGTATTAACAAAATAGGGCTCAAAACATTCTAATCTGAAAGACACCCTCTCAGATGGCAAAACATAATTTTGTGAATTTTTGAAAATTTTCCTCATGAAATGAGGAAATAATTCCTTTATATACTTTTCCTTTTTATACTGGTAATTCCTTTCTAGATTACTTTTGTTTATTTCCTTGAGGGCAGACTTGTCCAAACCAAAACAATCAATAATAGCTCTATGCAAAATATCCGATAGGAGATAGCCATCTTTTGATCTTACAGTCCTTCTTCGGGGATCATAGGCAATATATAGCTCTTTTATTAGCATTGGTTATATAAAAACATTTGGCATTACTAGCTTCCCCTAGTTTAGTATCCAAGGATTCAACATCGAGATAGGTTTATCTCTATTTCCATAAAAAGAGTAAAATACATCCCACCCTCTCTCTTTCGTAATTGCATCTCTGGATTCTACCTCTTTGTCATTTAAGGCAATTATGATTTTTTCATTCATAGAGGACCCCTCAAACAATTCTAAAAGGTCGTAATGGAGGCTTCTTTTTTGTCTAGTCAGACTCTTTGTAGCTTCGTCTAATCTTTGTTCAATTTCATGTTGCAATTCCTATGGAGTTGTTGCAGGAGCAAGAGGCATAGTTAGCACTATTTCTAGTTGCTATACTTGATTTGATGGCTCCCCTTTAGATTATTTTCTAGGTCTCTTATGATTTTTGGGAGTTGGCCCTTTTACAGGAGTCATTTCCTTCACTAGCCCTTTTGCAGCAGTAGTTTTCTTCTTTGTAGGAGTAGTTTCCTTCAGTTGCTCAATAGGGTTGTCGTTCTCTGGGGCTTGTTCCTGAGGAATTTGGATTTCCTCAATGAGTGGGTTTTTAGTAAAACAGGAATTTTACGAAGGAGGATGGGCTTCAATGGTAGGTTCTTCAATGGAATCCTTTTGGGTAACACTTCTCCTCTTTTGAATTGGTTTCCTGGCTTTAGCAGGAGGGGTAGGCTCATCTCAAGACTCAATGTTAGAAACAATTGTGATAGTGTTTTGAACTATCCTTTTCTTCCTCTCGCAACCTTTTCCTTAGCAGGGGATATTGCTTTGGCTTCTTTATACATATGCATGGCAATTTGAGCAGTTGGTTCAATAGGAACATTTGCAATTACTAGCACGGGTGGAATTACATCAAGGAGAATGAAATCGGTAATCTTTGGCATTGCAAAGCTAGTGCTAGCTTTAGGGGTATTCTTAGAAGTGGGAGTAGCAAATTCTTTGAAAGGGGAGGCCATTTTAATTTTAACATGTAGGAGAGCATGGAAAACTAAGCACAAACACAAACCTTAAATACTCTAGGAAACACACAAAATTTGTGCATATCACAACTATAATAGCCTAGCAAATGCACAAGGATGGTGAATAATTAACTTATTGGTTTTCCTTGCTAGGTTGAATTTGCTGGAGGGCATGTTGCTTTGCTGAAATTAGCTCCTCTTCTCACTGATGGATGCTCGGAATTCTTCTTTGGATGCAAGCTATGAAAGACAATGAATGAATTTCTCTTTTATGGTGATGCTATTAATTTATTCGTGTTGGACAAAGCAAATTGCTAGTGCCAAGTTTGAATTTCATTCGTTGATTAGGAAATAAATGGTCAAGATTTCCTTTGACCACCTTCAAATGATGACATGAAATTTATTAGACTGTCCTGGCCACCTCATATTTTTCAAAATTCATGTCATTTGAACCTTCTTTATGATTTTGTACCATTCACCATCTATGCAAGATAAGGCTTCCTTAGATTTCTATCTATTTCCTTATCTCACAACACCTTTTACTATCTTGAAAATCCTTATACGATAAGGTTTTCCATGTATTTACCTTTGTTTTCTATCCTGCCACACCCAAAAGCATTCCTGTCACCCTCATGGGATAAGGCCTTGCCATATTTTCTTTCTCAACACACCGTCATCCTTATCCTGTGGCATATTTGTCAATGTTGTTCCTTCTTGCAGGATAAGGCCTTTGTATATCCTCTAAGTATCCTCTTATCCTGCAATTCTCATAACTCCTTGTTATCTCCTGCTTGAAGGTGCATTCCTTGTATCTTTTTCTTCATGCAGGATAAGCCTCTTAATCTTTTCCTCTCTTAACCCGCAATCCATCTCTTATTCCCACAGGAACACACGAGATAAGAGATACTATCGATCTCACCTTGTAATCCTTATCTTGCGACCATCACTAAGTCGAAGAAATTCCTCACGGGATAAGGTTCTTTTTAGTTACCGTGTTACCTCTTATCCCACACCACCTTTGCATCAACCCATGAACATTGCGGGATAACTTTACCTTATAACTCTGAGTTGTTTCTTGTCCCATGTGCCCATCTAGGCATTTTAAAACCATCATGAGATAAGACTTTCCTCTCTTCTTCCTTATCTTTACTTATCTCACATGGTCACATTACACAGTGAGAACTGCTACCATATTTGCGAACATTCCTTATCCTACGTGAGCCTTTTGTTGTTATGAAATCATTGTAGGGTAATGATCCTTTTGTTACCTCTGTCTCCTTCTTATCCCACGGGGCTTAATCACGGCTTCAAAATCATCACAAGATAATTGTTTGATCTTTAAGCTTTGTGAATCCCTTATCTCACGCGATCAAGACCTCTCACAGAAAAGCCTGTGGGATAACATTTCTTTGTGTTTCCTTTGGTACGCTTATCTCACACAACTATGAAACCAAAGTGAGCACTTAGGTGGATTATTTTTAGTATGTGGAGACTAACAAAGGGTAAAGTGATCATCCATAGGGGCTTTCCTAGGGAATTTTTAAAAAGAAAAACTATGGCGACATCCCAATACTTAGGCATATAATAAAAAATTAAAGTGACAGGCTCAAGCGGTAACTCCTAGCGTGGGGCTAGTGAATGAATGATAAAGGACCCTTGTGATGACAACTTAAAACCAGATCACCGATAGATATAAGTCAACTACAAAATGTAACATTAACTAGGGGAACAAAGGGAAAACCTTAACAACTCTAAAACCCTTTGTAAAAACCCTAAACCTTAAGCTCCAACACATAACCAGGGCACAAATAAAGATCAATTTTAAAATCTTCCAACAATAGCTCTAGCTAGGGGACATTTGACCACCTAGGTTAAAACGAGAGTCCAGATCTCTGGGAGAGCAGATGAATCAAAAAACATAGGAATATTTACAAAACCCTAATCTAACCTATATATAAATCCTAAACTTATTGTGCATGGAAAAGATAAAGAAAATAAATGCTTAAGGAATTGTCCATGCATTCCTAGTTCCTACATTTCACCGTTCATATCAGTGAGGAAGTATGAATCCTCACCATTCTTCTTTGCAACAAAAAATATCCCCAACAACAAGGATTCAAATTTTCCATGCTTGCCTTTATCTTGGACTCTAGCATTCCAAAGTAGTACCAGATCATTAATCTCAAATTTTCTTTCTAATGCCTTTTTTATCAAATAGGTACTTATTTTTTTTGTTGCAACCTTAGGTTCTTCCTATGAGAATCTTCTCTGCTTTCATCAAATTTTGCAAGTGTCTCCATTCTTTCTTCCAGTGGATCTGACATTTCCTAGTTATTTTCATGTCTGAACTTGTACACAAGCAACAAATTGTTTATGAGCATCCTTTCTTTAGATCCATACACTAGCTCAAAAGGAGATGTTCCTATAGTCTTCTTAACAATGATCCTATCTACCCATAGTTCCATTTTCAACTTAGAATCCCAAGCTCTCTTATTTTTCCCAAGTGTTCTCTTGATGATCTTTATGATATTCTTGTTGCTAGACTCAGCTTCGCCATTTCCTTGTGGATGGTATGGAGATGCATACAAGATGCTTATCCCATATGATTTATAAAATTCTGTGAACTCCTTAGATCTGAAGCACATGGCATTGTCCATGATGAGTCTTACTAGTACTCCAAATTTGGTCACAACATTGTTTAGCAAGAAGTCAATAACCACTTTACTGGTTGCTTGTCTTGTGGGAATAACTTCCACCAACTTAGTAAAATAGTTTGTAGCAACCAATATCCATTTATGTTCACCACTTGATTTCTCAATGATTTCTCCAATAAAATCAATACCCCACTGATCAAAAGGGGTTTCTACTTGAATAGGTGTGACAGGTAGTTCTCTAGCATATTTTATCTTACATGAGAACCTCTGAAAAGGCTCACACCTTCTTACAAAGGTGTGTGCATCCTTAAATAAAGATGGCTGAAAATAGCCTGCCCTTAATACCTTGTGAGATGTGTTATTTGCTGTAAAATTTCCTCCACATATCCCATCATACACTTCTCTTAACACAAGTTTAGCTTGTTATTCATCTAGACAAAATAATGAAAAAACACATTTGTCTCTGTAATATAGGTCTCCAACAGTAAACACATACTTCTGTGATCTCAGTTTTAAGGTTCTTTTTTGGCTTTCTGTGAAACCTTCTAGATACATGGAGTCTGTAAGAAAAGGAATAATATTAGTATGCCACGGGGTTCTTTGTAGGATTAAAATGATACCTTTTGAATGACATAGAAGATTTATCTGGATAGCCTCTAAGTTCTCCTGAGCCATAAGCTTTGCTAACCCCATTCCTCAGACCAACTTAGCGATTTGAAACTCAACATGAAATTATTGGATCTTGTTAATCCATCTATACTTTTTTCTTGTTGTCTCCAATTGGACAAAGATGTCCTTCACTGCAGCATTAGGCACATAAGCTATGACCTGGGCATCTACTAGGTAAGGCCTAAAACTTTTTACAACCTTGACTAAAGAATATGCTTTCTTTTTCACAATGGCATATTTGAGTCCGATTGTCTAAAGGGATTTTCTATAGAAAGAAATAGATTTCTCATACCCTTCATTCTTCTTTTGTAACATAACAAAAGTCATAGTGTGAAATGAAGAAAATAAAAAAACTTGGAAAGATTTGCTAAAATCTAGTTCCTTTAAAATAGGAGCTAGCTTAATGGCTCTCTTGATGGCTACAAAGGCTTCTAGAGCTTCATTTGTCTAGTTGATCACAACCCCTTTCTTCAGAATCTTTAAAAGGGGTTTTACAATCTCAACAAAATTAGATATAATCTTAAGGACAAAGTTTATCTGGCTGAAGAAAGATTGAATGGCTTTCATAGTTTTGGAAATAGGTATTCTATCAATAACAACCACTCTCTTAGGATCTATTCTTACCTAATAGTTTGCCTTCAGTTATAGGAAAGTGGTATTTTTTAGGATTAATAGAAATCTCATATTGTACTACCTTGACAAATACCTTTCCTAAGTGCAAATAATGCTCTTCTGTCCTGTTAGAGAATGTTGTCAAATAATCTTGATAGACAACCATAATGGTGTCTATAATGTCTGAAAAAGTTGCATCCATAGCTCTCTGAAATGTTGTTCCATCATTAGTCAGTCCAAAAGGCATTTTGACATAGAAATAAGTTCCCCATGAAGTAGTGAAGTCAGTCTTATATTGTTTTGATTATTTCACCTTCACTTGGTTGTAATGAAAGAATCCATTTATCATCCATAACAACTCACAACATGTGACCTTTTGTAGCATTGCTTCCATGTTAGGCAAGGGGTAGTTATCATTTAATGATGACACATTTAAATTTTTGAAATCCACACACAGTCTAATGTCACCATTCTTTTTCTTGATAGGAACAAGGTTAGAAACCCATGAAGAATGCCTGATGGGTTTGATAATACCACCATCTTTGAGCTTCATTAGTTCCTCTTACATTTTGGGTCTAAGAATTGGGTTAATTAGCCTTTTCTTTTGTTTAAAGGGCCTAGAAGTTGGGTCCATAAGAATTTCATGTCTATAGGCTTTCAGGTCATCATATGACCATGCTAAAAAAACCTTATATTTTTGGAGCAAAGTGATCAACATAATCATGATTGTCAAACTAATTCTTTTACCAATGTAGACATTTCTAGGAGATGAATCAGTTCCTAACTTAATTTCTTCAAGATCCTCTTTATTTACAAGGGACTTCTTCATTGTTTGGTTATCTTGACTATCAAACACTCTTTTAGATCTACCAATCCTTTTGGGATCTTATTTGTCTTTAGCTGCACTATCTCATTCCCAAAAACTATATCTTTTCCATCTATAGTTTCTACAAAAGTATTAAAGTTAATTTTTTGAGTCTCATACTCATCTATTTAATGCAAGAAATTGAGTAGGTCATCATCATTATTAAAAGCTTTCCAATTGGATATATTATCGGGAATGGCTGGCCTAGTCTTTACTTCCACCTTTGAAACTCTAGCCAAGGTGATATCATCACTCTATACAGAGACATTTGCTAAAAAATATGCCATAATGTTCTTCTATCTTTCTATCCATTTGATATTGAAGACATAAAAAAATTCCAATGAATCCTAGATAGTTGTTCCATACTGCTTCAATCTATCATTCTTAGAAGAGTAAATTGATCTAAACTGAGATACAATCAATTATGAATCTCCTTATACTAATAGTTTCTTTATCCCATGCTTAGTGGCACGATTTAAACCTAGGAACAATCTCTCATACTCTGCGACATTGTTAGTGCACTCAAAAAGTAGTTGGAAAGAATACTTAAAAGTCTTCACACTAGGTGCAATAAAAACCACTCCAACACCCAACTCCTCCTTGTTGTGAGCTCCATCAAAGCACATGTGCCACAGATCCTCTACTATTCTAAATTTTAGCTGTGACAAGGTTTGCAAGAGATGACCAAATAGGTTCAACTTTGAAGTTCCCCATATCAAATTGAAAGAACATAACCATGTTATTTAGGCTAGCTTTTTCAATAGTAGTATCAGACCTGGGTTCTCTATCTAACTTGACAACTTTCCTATTAACATGGATTGTAGCATAGGATAAATGTATTTGAACATTAGTCTCAACCACTATTGTCCATTGTCTTGAAAAAAGCATACCATAATCTGGGGGGACATATACAACTGTCACATCCACTTTGTAAGAAGCTTCTAGGAAATTTTCTTTCTTGACTTCTAAATTTTTATGGTTGCCTATCATAGGGACAATTCTATTATCCATGGCATAACACTTCTCATAATTTTCGTGAACATTCAAACCGAGTTCCTGCATGACCACCACAGACATGATATTAATGGCAGCCCTAGAATCAATCATACAATTTTTTACATGCCTACCATTTACTATCAAAGTCATATAAAAGGGATCTAGTTGTGAACAAACTTTAGTGATAGTACTTCCTAGAATGACCTTAGGAGATTGCATTGTGTCAGAGTGTTCCCCTTGTGTACAATTAATATCATCTTCTAAAACAACAGTAGTATGCAAAACATCTTGGGGCACACTAGGAACTCCATTTATTAAAGCTAAAGCATTATTTTTATGCTCAGGGATCTTCATCATTTCTAACAAAAGAACAAAAAAATTTATTTGAGACAATGTTTGCATCATATAAAAAAAAGGTGTTGTAAAATTACCTAGATTGACCTCCTTTTGAATGATCACCTTTGGTATCTTTTCCATCTCAGCCACAACTTCTTTCGAGGGAACTTTAGCTATGACCTCCTTTTCAGTATTTTTGAATTTTGTGATCCCTTTTGGTACATATTGTTGGGGAGGGGTGGTCTTTACCACCTTATTCTTCTCTTTTATAGATGGTGGAGGAGTTTTTTTCTTAAGTTTCAATTGCTTACCTTTTATGAACATTCCACCAAGTTTTCCTTGGTTGGGAAAAGAACCCCTTGGTCTTAAATTGTACCCTCTTAATTTGAGTGATGACAACCATAGTAATTATTTTAATTTATTCCTCAAAGGGTCTCCTCAGACTGGTCATTAGAAGAATTTACCCTATGTTCTTCCCTTTTCTCTTCATTAGAAAAATCTTCCTAATCATGGCTGCTATTCCACACTCTCTGAATGTCTACTATTTATGATTTATTTTCTTCAGAGGATAAGCACTCAAACTCATTATCAACTTGACAATAAAACATATTCACCATGTGATCAGTGAATCTGTCTTCCTTGCAACTAGCATAGAATGGGGTCACATGCGAGAATCCCCAAGTTCAAGTATCCAAAGCTCTCCTCAAAATCTGAATTATCATATGTAGAATCATCATGTGAAGAATCATCATATGTAAAATCATCCTCATCAACAAAATCTAAAAAGGAGTATAACTGAGATGCATGATCAACCACCACTGTCGCAATGATAGCTCTAGTCTCCAGGTCTCTAATGAAAACTAATTCAGATGTGAACTCCACAATTCTCTTTGTTGCACCACATTTTATTTGATAGATCGAAAGGAGATTGTTTGTCAAATGGGGTACACACAACATATCATTGAAGGAGTTATCCCCAGTGGCAATAGTTCCTCTCCCAATAACATTCATATATGTATGATTTCCCATCAAAATTTGCGGCATGGTGCAAGGCTCAAATGAAGAGAACATAGACTGCAAATATGTCATATTATGAGAAGCCCCTAAATCTAGAATCCATCTCCCTGAATCATGACTTGTAGTAGCACAAAGAGCTTGTCCTTTTCTTTCCCCAAAAGAGTGAGTCTTCCTACTTGTTGAAGCTATGAATGCTTTCCCTTTCCCTTTTGAATATGAGGAAGTGGAAGTTGATGAATCCTCCTTCTTGTAGGAATTAGGAAAATCAATGTTGTGTGTTTTGAGGATATGTGTGAGCTCATCAATCTTCTTATAATGACAATGATGCTCCTCATGACCAACCATTTTAAAATAGGCACAAGTTGGTCTCTCCTTCTTTGGTGAATTTTCTATCTTGGAAGAGGAGGAATCACCTTTTTGTGGAGAAGGTCGTGCTTTGTCCTTAGGCTTTGATTGCCATTTCTTCTTGTTTGAGTTTTCCTTTCCTTGATTTCCTTTGTTCCCTTGATTTTCCACTAGTGATTTAGACTTAGAAGTCTTAAGAATACCCATGCTTATCAACTTAGTTTTTCCCATCATCAACATTTCGGTGAAATTATCAAATGTAGGCATTGTGTAGCTTGAACCCATTGTCATCCTATGGGTTTGAAAAATAGAAACAAATGTTGCATATTCTTCTATAAGTTTTCCCATTAATTTGAGGATCAATTGAGTATCCTTCTTGTAAATGCCACAATATTTCAGGTGTGCCCTCAGATCTTTTGCCTTAGTAACATAATCTTGTATAGTATCAAAGTTCTTGGGATATAGCATGGTGAGATCACTGTCATTCTCATATCCCCTAATGTCATCAACTTGACTATACAAGTCTTGAAACTTTTGCCAAGCATCCTTAATTAAGGTACATTTCTCAATATCACAGATGAGATCCTTTGATACATGCTTTCTTAAGGTACCAATTACTATGATTTTTTTTAGTGATCCAGTCCAAGTGAACAACATGATTAGCCTTAGGATCAACAGGAGCAACAATAGTTCCATCAAGTCCTTTTTCCATAGGTTTACTCCATGCATCAATTTTCCAAGTAGCATAGTTATGAGGAGTTAAGAGAGGAAACTTAGAAGCACCCGTAGCAACAAAATGGAAAAAACACAAGCACAAAATCACAAGAGATACCCCCCCAAATTCAATCAATCAAAGTACCCCCCAAATGATGATTTTGGAACTTTATATGTAGTGTGTGTACAATAGGCCACTTACAAACAATGGCAAGGTGGACTTCTGATTTATTTTTACAAGTGCCCCAATAGGTTAATAACTACAATGAAAAAGACCTAAAAGATAGATATATGCCATATAAATGCCAAATTGGCCAAAAAAGACCATATGCTGAAAGTAAAATTTCTACTCAAAATCACTACAAACTAATAGAAGATTATGAAATTACACAAAAAATTATTGACTTTAAAAAAAAAAGACACCTGAAAAGGAGTTCGTATGACCCCAAACGGAGTCCCAAAAGTTGCATAAACAAGGATTGGATAGGTACAGTCACCAAGAAATAAGATTTTTGAAATATTTGTCTATCTAAATCAAAAAATAATGCCAAAATGAGAAAGTAAACAAAAAATTAGCCCATTTCAAAAAACAATTGCACCAAAAAAGTGTTAGCATTTTGAGTTTGTTGGCATTTTGCATAGAAATTGCATTAATGATATGTTGTCATTGATGTCAATTGAACTGGTAATGGTATTCATGTTATTGCTGATATTATTGTTTTTTATACTAGCTAGTAGCTGGTAAGAAGAGCTTTGTGGAAGATGTTGTAAACCGGTATGTAAAGTTTATGAGTTGAACCGGTGTAAAGGGTTAAACCTTTCTAAGAAATGTAACCGGTAAACCCTATCAGTTGTTAAACTGTAACCAATCAAGTTTGATGGTTTATTATTTGATAAGTGGTAATTATGAAGACACGTGTGATCATTGTACGAGGATATGTTCAAATTGTTTTGGAGCGTTTGTTTTTGTCTAGGGAAGGAGAAAAGTGGATTGCATCTAATGCACAATGTGTGATGAGTTAAAAAGTCTGATGAAGTGGTGATCATGGAGAGAATGGAATTTTCTTGAAGAATATGAAGAGATTGTCATGATTTCTAATGGTCAAGTTTTTACCAACTTGTTTGTAATCTCAATGATGAGAATTAGGTTTTTGTTGTGTTACCGACCTAATTGATTTGTATTTAAGGTCGATGAAGTTGTTTGTAAAGGTTGTTGGTAAGATTGATTGAAAGTATTTGAGTGTGTACCTGCCTAACCGGTGAATGGATCTACACTTTGAGTGAAGGCAGATTGAAACTTAGAAGGATCTGATCAAGAAGATGTAGTGCTACTTAGACAGATCAAGAAAACCTGTTGTTTTCTAATAATTAGAATAGAAGTGAAATCCCTTAACCGCGTAAGCCCTAACAAGCTTGGTTACTCATTAAATCCTCTAACAAGGTGGTCCATTAGCTTGAATTCTTAAATCCTCTAGCGAGCTTACTCCTAACAGGGTATTGTGCTTTTCATCAAATTTGTAAATCCATTAACCAGGTGATTCCTAGCTGAAATTAGTTCTTAACAGGACTTATTGTAAAGCTTTAATAGGCTTGGCTCCTAATAGGCTGAACATCAGAAGAGTTCAGATAGCTATCCTTGTGAGTCTCATCTCACCGTGGTTTTTACCTATTTGGGTTTTCCACATATAAACATTTGTGTCAAGTGGTGAATGCTTTTGTGGTTGTGATCTTATTTGTTGATTTGGTTAACTTCTGATAAGGCATGATAAGTAGAAGCATTGAGAGATGAATATTTTGGGTTATGATTAAGCATTGTTCATGTTTACAAGATTGAATTTGTTTACTGTTAAGTTGTCATAACAGTTAAACTGATTGATGTTAAGTATTCTTATGAATATTGATCTTGACTGAGATATGTTTACTTTGTTTGACTGAGTTTGAGTTTGGAAACTTTGTATCAATTTTTCAAGATACTGATTCACCCCCTGTCTCAGTATTCTACCAAATACTTATTCTTTCATCATACCATCAATTGGTATCATAGTGTCTCAGGTCCTCTTAATCTAAAAGCCTAACAACTTGAGGAAAAGATCTTGTAGATCATGATGAAGAAAGAAGGTCCGAATTTCAACAAAGATAACTATAGAATATGGAGTGACATAATGAAGATTTACATTAAGAGTCTTAGTAGTCAGTATTGGGATCATATAGAAAATAAGTATATTGCACCTACTAGACCCCTGACTGATGATCAGAAGATAGAACAACAAGAAAATCACTAGGCATTAGAGGCTATTATTAGTTCCCTATCTGATGATGAATATGTAGATGTTCATGGTCTTGAAACTACATATGAAGTATGGAAGAAATTAGAGGAGGTTTATAGCAGTGATGAATATGTTAAGATTGCCAAAGAGGAGAGTTTAAGAGGAAAATTTGATAACTTGACAATGTCTAAAGGTGGGAATATCCAATAGTACGGTCAAAGGATTAAGGAGATAGTTGGTGAGATAAAGAGTGCAGGAGGGAAAGTGGAAGATGCCTTAGTAATCAATAAGGTACTGAGAACCCTGCTACCGGTCTATGCTATCCGAGTTGCAGCTATTTAGGAGCTGAAATCCATTGACAAGACAAAGGTAACTCTTGACTCTATTATTGGCAAACTTATTGCTTTTGAACTAAATGGCTATGATGGTAGTGTATAGAAATCAGAATCTATATTTAGAGCTTCTGTCTCTATTCCATCTATGAGAAGAAGTAGAGATACCAACCATAGCTATGAATCCAGATCCAACAAAGATGCTGAAGATGAAGACAACTTAGTGGAACTTGAAGCATTGTTGGCAAAATGACTGCCTAGAGGCATTGGTAAATATGGAGGTAAGCTACCTTTAAAATGTTCTGCATGCAACAAGATTGGTCATATAGCAGCAAATTGCCCTAATGGTGAAAATGAATACAAGAGAGACAAATTTAAGAAGTTTAAGGGTAAAGGCAAGAGAGATCATCTTGTAGCCATTGACACTGGTATTAATGATGAAGAATCTAATGATGATGCTAGTAAAGATATTGTATTTGTTTCTATTAAGGAAGAAATATCATATATGAAGGCACTAGTATCTAGAATGGATAACTCTAATGATTAGATCATTGATAGTGGTTGTCCACATCACATGACCGGTGATCAGAGAAAATTTATTTCCCTGAAGGAATTTGATGGCGGTGTTGTTAGATTTAGCAATGACTCACCCTGTATGGTTAAAGGTAAGGGATTTATTTCTCTTAATGGGAAGAGCAGTGTTGACGATGTCTATTGGGTTGAAGGCCTAAAGCACAATATTTTAAGTGTGGCATAACTTAATGATAGAGGATACCCACTGGAGTTTAAAAATGAAATGTGCAAAATCTTTGACAACAAAGGTGAATTGATTGCAACTAGGAAACAGACCAGAGGTAATCTATTTCATCTCAATCCTAAAGTTAGCAACTGTTTGATTACAAAAATAGATGATAGCTGGCTTTGGCATAGGAGATTTTGTCATATAAATTTTGACAATATTGTTAAAGTAAGCAAGTCTAAGATAGTAAGAGGTCTTCCTCAGCTAGACAAACTAGTTAATGCTCTTTGTAGAGAATGTTAGCTAGGAAAGATGACTTCTTCAAATTTCAAGAGCAAGTCCTTCTCAGTAGAGCACTTGTTAGATTTAGTTCATACAAATCTATGTGGACCAATAATAACAAGAAGCATTCAAGGTGACACATACTTCATGATCTTCATTGATGATTGTTCAAGGATGATGTGGGTCACATTCTTGAAGGATAAGAATGAAGCTTTTGGTAAATTCAAGGCATTTAGAGCCTTAGCTGAGAAAGAGAGTGGCAAAAAGATAAAATGTCTAAGAATAGATCAAAGTAGTGAATTCACTTCTATGGAGTACACTAAGTATTGTGATGATAATGGTATCAAGCGACAACTTTTTGCACCAAGGAAACCACAGTAGAATGGTACAACAAAGAGAAACAACTGGTTAGTGGTTGAAGCTGCTAGGACTATGTTGATACAAGGAGGTATAAAAAAAACATTTTGGAAAGAAGTTGTAAGTACAACTGTCTACACAATGAACTAAGTTTTGGTGAAAAGAGGTAAGGACAAGACTCCATATGAGTATTGCTATGGGAGATCACCTGATGTTAGCTATTTTAAGATATTTGGAAGCAAATATTTTATTAAAAGAGGTGATTACATAAGAAAGTTTGAAGCTAAGAGTGATGAAGGAATTTTTCTTGGCTATTCCACCAAGAGTAAGGCCTATAAATGCTTCAACAACCAAACATGGAGAATTGTGGACAGTGTTGATGTTTGTGGAGATGAATGTCCTAAATTTATAGAAGGAACTAGTTTAGAGAAAAGGATGAAGATCCTTACATTTTTCTTTTGGAACCTGAAACTGTTAAATCAGAAACTGGTAAAGAAAATCCTGATGTACTCGTTCAACTGGAAAAAGAAATTAAGAGGAAGATGATAACGATGAAGCTGAACCTAAAGAGAATGATCATGTTATCCCCAGGTATGTGATACTGAATCACAGTCCTGATTAGATCATTGGGGATAAGAATGTCGATGTACTAACAAGAAGGAGAATAAGAGAGAACTCTTGCATTATCTCCAGCTTTGAAATGAGAAGTGCTAAGGAGGCATTTGGTGATGATCAATGGGTAAAAGCTATAGAGGAGGAGTTGGATAAAATTGAGAAGAACAACACTTGGACCCTAGTATCTCGACTGGTAAAGAAGAATGTTATAGGTACTAAATGGGTGTTCAAAAACAAATTAAATGAAGATGATGTTGTAGTTCGCAATAAGGCAAGATTAGTATGCAAAGGTTATGCACAAGAAGAAGGAGAAGATTATGGAGAAAATTTTGCACTAGTAGCAAGACTGGAAGGTGTAAGAACATTACTTGCATTTATAGCTCATATGAAGTGCAAGGTATACTAGATGGATGTTAAGTCTGTATTTTTGAATGGGATACTGGAAGAAGAGGTTAATATAGAGCAGCCTGATGGTTATGCATTGACGGATAAGGGTTACATGGTATGCAAATTGCATAAAGCTTTGTATGGATTAAAGCAGACACCCAGAGCATGGTATGAATGACTTCATACTCATCTAAAGAAGATAGGATTTGCTAGAACCAATGATGACAACAACATTTATCTCAAGTATGAAGGAGTCAAAATACTGGTCACTGAAGTATTTGTAGATGACATTATATTTGGAGGTAATGATGACATGAGTAATTATTTTGCAAATGAAATGAAGAATGAATTTAAGATGTCATTAGTAGGGGAAATAAAAAATTTCATAGGCTTACAGATACAACAGATGAAGAATGGTATTTTCATTACTCAATCCAAGTATGTGAAAGAGGTTTTGAAGACTTTCGATATGAGCGACTGTAAACCAATTGGACCCCCAATGGTTACAGGTTGTATATTGTCCAAGGAAGATGCATCTAAGTCTATAGATGAAAAGGAATACAGGTCACTGATTGGCAAATTACACTATGTTGTTCACAGTCAACCAGATATTGCCCATGCAGTTGCTATTGTTGCTAGATTTCAGAAGAATACAAAGGAGGCACATCTGATGGCAACCAAGAGAATTTTTAGATATCTAAAAGGTATTGTTGACTATGGGTTATGATATCCATATGGTGGAAATTTTCATTTGAAAGCATACATAGATGCTGATTGGGCAGGAAATATCAATGACCGAAAGAGTACTACCAGTGGAGCATTCTTTCTAGGAGGAAGGCTAGTTTCATGGAATAGTAAAAAGCAAAGTTGCACTTCACAATATACTATTGAAGATGAGTATGTATCAGCTTATATGAATTGCACACAAGCTATGTGGATGAGGCACATTTTGGAAGGTTTGATGATGGAAATCTCAGAACCAATAAAGATTTGGTGTGATAATACAAGTGCAATAAACATTTCTAAAAATCATGTTTTGCACGCAAGGACTAAGCACATTCAATTGAATTATCACTTCTTGAGGGGAAAAATTCAAAGTAAAGATCTTATCTTGGAGCATGTTTCTACCAAGGAGTAGCTTGCAGATATCTTTACCAAACCTCTGCCTAAGACCAGTTTTGACTATCTTGAAAGTCAATTGGGGGTTATCCCTCTTCATGAAGTTAGTTGAGCATGATGCTGATTGCATCACTCCCTGAACAACTTGCATAATTTTACATGGATTGATGAAGAAGTGGATGTATTCCACAAGGGGAGCATCAAGTTGCAAAATGATATTGATGCACAGTGAGAGCAAAATTACATGTTTTACTTTCACTTTGGCATTGCTGTCAAAGGGGGAGAAGAATTATGTGTCTGATGAGGTGATCCAGTGGCAGGCTGAAGACAGACAGAGCAAGGTGAATACTTGTTAATGTAAACCAGGATTCCTATTCATCAATCTCAGCAGCAATAAGAGGCATTGATATTTGTATTGCCATCAATGCCAAAGGGGGAGGTTCTTGGCATTTTGAGTTTGTTGGCATTTTGCATAGAGATTGCATTAGTGATATATTGTCATTGATGTCAATTGAACTGGTAATGGTATTGATGTTATTTTTTGATATTGTGGTTTTTGATATTGGCTAGTAACCGATAAGAAGAGCTTTGTGCAAGATGTTGTAAACCAGTATGCAAAGTTTGTGAGTTGAACTGGTGAACTGGTGTAAAGGGTTAAACCTTTCTAAGAAATGTACCTCTAAACCTTATTAGTTGTTAAATCCTAACTGATCAAGTTTGATGGTTTATTATCTGATAAGAAGTAATGATGAAGACACATGTGATCATTGTATGAGGATATGTTCAAATTGTTTTGGCACATTTGTTATTGTCTAGGGAAGAAGCAAAGTGCATTGCATCTAATACACAGTGCATGATGAGTTACAAAGTTTGATGAAGTGACAATCATGGAGCGGATGAAATTTTCTTGAAAAATGTGAACAGATTGTCATGATTTCTAACAGTCAAGATTGTATCAACTTTTTTGTAATCTCGATGATGAGAATTAGGTTTTTGTTGTGTTACCAACCTAATTGATTTGTATTTAAGGTCGGTGAAGTTGTTTGTAAAGGTTGTTGGCAAGATTGATTGAAACCAGTTGAGTGTGTGGTTGCCTAACTGGTGAATGTATCTGCACTTTGAGTGAAGGAAAATTAAGGCTTAGAAGGATCTGATCAAGCAAATTGAGTGCTTCTCAGACATATCAAGAAATCTTGTTGTTTTCTAACAATTACTACAGAAGTGAAATCCCTTAACTAGGTAAGTTCTAACTAGCTTGGTTACTCATTAAATCCTCTAACAAGGTGATCCATTAGCTTGGATTCTTAAATCCTCTAGCGAGGTTACTCCTAATAGGGTATTGTGTTTTTCATGAAGGCATATTTGTAAATCCCTTAACCGGGTGATTCATAACCGAATTTAGTTCTTAACAAGACTTATTGTAAAGATTTAATAGGCTTGGTTCCTAATAGGGCGAACTTCAGAAGGGTTCAGTAGCTATCCTTGTGAATCTCATCTCACCATGGTTTTTACCTATTTGGGTTTTCCACATATAAACATTTGTGTCAAGTGGTGAATGCTTTTGTGGTTGTGATCTTATTTGTTGATTTGGTTAACTTCTGATAAGGCATGATAAGTAGAAGCATTGAGAGATGAATATGTTGGTTTATGATTAAGCATTGTTGATGTTTACAAGATTGAAGTTGTTTACCAGTTAAGTTGTCATAACAGTTAAACTGGTTGATGTTAAGTATTCTTATGAATATTGATCTTGATTGAGATATATTTACTTTGTTTGACTGAGTTTGAGTTTGGGGACTCTGTATCATTTTTTCAATATACTGATTCACCCCCCCTCCCTCTCAGTATTCTACCAGATACTTAATCTTTCATCATACCATGAAAAAGGAGCAAAAATGAGCAAGATATGGCCATTTGAAGTTGAACTGCAAAATCAAAAACCTCAATGGGAGGGGCCTAGCACATTTTCAAAAAATGATGGAGTCAGCAATTTGCGAGGTTAAATTTGATGGCCGTATCGCCATCTCCAAAAATTCACCTCCCTGCCTGACTGGGCATCTGTATCGTACCAACTGCTAATGTGGCATAACTTGATTGACTAAAATTGTTGATATGTCTATACAGATGATGATGTAGTAGGTACAGTTAGATGACGTGTCTCCCACATGGTGATGACATGGCTGCTCAAGTGGCATGAGGTGGTAGTACAGTCAGATGTCACGTGGGCTGCCGACGGTAGTCGTAGGTAGGTGATAGGAGAACGACTAGAAAGGATATGTGGAATTAACGAGAAAAATGAAGGTTGTCAGCGGGATGTCCAAGGTCACTATAATCCAGAGCAATGACTGGTGGTGAAATGTTGGCAAGAACAGCGATCAACGGTGAGGGCAGATGGAGTGGTGACTGTCGGAAGGAAGACGTCTTAGCTGGCCAAAGGGCATACTACTGACAACGTAGTACCGTGCATTCCAACAAGATGATAGAGGGTTGTGAAAGAGGCTGGTGTTGAGCGGGAGGATCACAGGGAAGGCCGACATTGGAAGATCTCGATGGTTGGAGGAGCCACCGGTGGAAGTAGGTGCCAGACGGCTGAAGAGTGCCACCGAGAGGAAGACCAGAGGTACAAAAACCTTCAGACCCTTCAAATTATGTAGGTATAGTATGGTGGCGGGTGGTGGGGTGTACCCTCCCATAAAATATAATATTTTTTATTTTTTATTTTTTTTATTTTTTAAAAATGTGAAATAAATAACGATTATTGAATAAATTATTCACAAAAAAAAGTGAATTATTTTTGTTTTCAAAGAATCATACTGTACCGTCCAACTTGGGCAATTTTTTTCCTCCAAACTTAAAATTGACTCTTCACCAAATATAGGCGAACGAATTTATAGTCAAAATTCATGGAAACGACCACCTGGACGCGATGGTTAGGTCTGATCTGGTCTAGAATGCCTCCAAAATATGGTTCTCCTCAGATCTACCTCTTGACACCACAATAAAATCTTTCTAAGACAAATTAATGATGCTCTAATGGCTTTGGTACCATGTGAGTTTTGCCAAGACCAAGAGCTCAATAAAAAGTACAAAATAGAGAGACAAAATATATGACAAGACTAAACTATATTCTCATCAATAGATAAATGATCAATTATTCAATAGTTGTTACATACAATTAATATGAGCCTACTTATATAGGCAAGGCTATATGGATATGTGAGCACACAAAAATGATATGTGGCTCAATAAGAAACAAGGGTAGGTAGGAAATATGTGTGGTAGGTAGAAGAAACAATAAAATTTTCCACATGAGGTGGATCACCCACCAAAGGTAGAATATAACAACAAGATAAGACAACATAAGGTGGAAATTCTCGTACACACACTATCCCAGTTTGGCACAAACACGCAAGTGTCTCATACCCAAACTACTATTAAATGCATTATCCTAAGTAAACTTAAGTAAGGTGTAATAATATCCAACATGAATAATTAATTACACCAACAAAAACACTTTCATAATTACGTGAAAACTTCATTTTCACAAATTCACCTTTTATGCCTCAAGTGTTTCTTTCCACCAAACATTTTTAATGAGAAGAAAAAGTATTTCCATGTGTACATATTTCTTTACCCAGATATACTCCTGTTTGCATAAGTAGATCATCTTACTGGACAATCCTACTTCGAGAATTAATTTGTGCTTTGAAATAAATAATATTTCCCTTTGATAAAATATTTCCTTCATCTTTCCCCGGAATCATTCACCTGAGTAAAAATCATACCCCTTGTACAAAAATGAGCCCCTTGTGCAATGGGTAAGATCACGCCCATCCTTGGTGTTAATACAGTCCATCTAGCTTTGAATATCTATCGTGACCTTCCTGCAAAAGAACAAACCTAAAACCAAAGACATTGGATTCTGTGGTAGCCTTGCCAGTGTAGCTGCATTCCTCTCATGCCATAATCTATCGGGCCCAACAAATAAAACATATCGGCTTCATCATGCTTTGAGAAATTTCACCTTGTCATTGTGCCAAAACAGTTCTCATCGCACCTGGAACATACAACGATCACTATTTAAACATCCCTACTTTGACATCGAACAAAAGACGTTTACGAAAGCAATCATTACAGCGAAACCTAACTCCTCATTCCTGCATTTGCCATGCTCACTGCTGAATGAGATCAAAGTCCTTTGATGTGTTAAAATAGTTCAAATGTCGCGCCTGTGCCTTCACGCTTTGGTTTAATGCCTGCAGAAAACAACCACTTTGTGAAAGTCTCGCCTTCATTGCCTTCAAGTGACCATGTTTCCATGAGGTATTTGCACACAATTCACGCGCCCAGTCATCACTAGTATCTTTGAGATGCATCCTCATCAAGTTTAAAACCCATGCATTTATTTCCTTCAATATTGGAACAGACAGGAAGAACAATGATTGTGGGAGCCCTTATGCCCTAATTCCTTCTTTAGTCTTGCCGAGCATTGACTTGATTTCACTTTGACTATGTTCTATGCTTATCCGGCGTGCATTCAGTGGTCTCAGCTGCACCACCTGGGATAACTCAAAAACCAAACTTTGCCCTTCATTAGTTATCCCACGGGCTTTCTAGTCTCATGTCAGGAGAGTGCGGGATAAGGGAGGGGTTTCTCATCCCCGCTCAAAGCTTATCCCATGGTGTTACATGGCTACCCTTTGTAGCACCCCGGGCTAACAAAAACCCTTATCATCCTGCGAAATGTTTATCCCGCGTGTCTCCGTGAGGACCCACAAAATCCTGCGGGATAAAAGAAAACTTTCCTTCACGCAACAAATTTAATCCCGCGCTGGGTTTTCTGCCTTCAACTTACTCACACGGGGTAAAAAGTAAAATTTCACTGGAATCTTTCGAGTATTTGCTCTTCCCGCCTATGTGCCAATGAGGATATATAGAGGGCCCACCAGATTTTACCCTTTTCATTATCATTGCAAAAAATTATTCTTTTGCTCCCTTGCACTTGTGAAGGGGTATTTAATGCGAGCGACTCAATTTATTTTTTATCAAATCTCGGTGGGCCCATTTGAATACATAAAACCATAAGGATAGTTTTAGCTTTTTCATATAACCCCCTTTATCATATTTAAATATAATATTATTTTGATCAAAATGATTAAAATAATAAATATTTAATGATTTAAGCCCCTCTTACTCACATCCAAAGTGGGCTTGCTTAAAATAAAATGTTTCTAAAGACCGGGACAAAATACACCGAGTCACTGATTGAATATGCTAATGCTGAAACCCTGAAAATGTTCATTTGGAATGGGCTTCAAAAAGTGGTCGAATGGTAAATAACTTTACTGAGAATCTTGGGGTACAATTGATTTTGAATGCAGCTCAACCAGGCATGAAATATGAATTTTTTTAGTGGACCTCAAAGTGTTGCTTGACAATGTTTAGTTGCAGAACTGAACGTTTTACAAATGGATTTATCTTTGAAAACTTGTCAAATGGATTGACGAGGCTTAGCCACTTGGCACGGGGCTTCAAAAAATTACAAGGAAACAGAGGAAACTCTTCCTTTGGCTCGATGATCAATTGGCACAAAAATATAACTGTTCAGAGATGGCTACTCAATAGAGGTGTAAAATTGTGAATCAACAACCTAACTTTTGCACATCCAAAGGAGACTTCACAAAAACATCAGATCTAATCATAAGAGCTCGCAAGAAGGTATCTGGAATCTCCCTAAGGTGTTCAACACTCCCCTAAGAGGATTTTCCATGAAACTTAACTTAGGCAAAAATGGAAGCTTTCAAACATACCAACTTAGGCTTGTCACATAGGGTCAAAACTGAGTGCAACTTGACAAAATTTTACATGGGACCTAAAAAATCAGGCATGAATTTTTGAGTCCCAACAAATTGCTCCTTGAATTATTATCTATAAAAAAATTTCTAATAACTTTTAAAAGACTAAAGACCAATAAATATGTGGGTTTTTCATTTAAATGATAAAAAAATTATTGGTTCAAAATGGAAAGTTGTTGAATCTCAAGTGTTTGTGGATAAATTAAAAACCATCTTTCTATCAAGATTAAAAGATTAAAAACAATTTCCCCCCCTCAAACTATCTCCCCCTTTGGTGCTCCCTCCTATTCCCTTATCTATCTTTCTATCTCTACCACTGTCTTCATTTATCTTTCCATATATCTCTATCTCTCCCTCTCTCTACCTCATCCTCTATATCATCATATCTACTTTTTATTTGTCACTCTATATTTTTTTTCTCTCTCTCTCTCTCTTCCTTGATACATTCATCTCTAGGTCTCTCCCTCTACCTAATGTATAACACAAATGTATAGAAAAAAATAGACCCAAATTTTTAGTACTTGAGCTTCCACAACTCTTCAATATACCCATTGCATAGATGCAATTGCTAATAGATTTTTATTTTAAAATAATAAATTATATATATATTTTTTGAAATTTAATATTAATAATTTAATTGTAAATATGTAACACTAATTTTGTTTTGAAAAATTAATATATATTACTCAGAATAAATAAATAAAACTTATACTTATTCTTACTAAATACAAATTATTTTAAAAGATAACTAATTAAACTTAAAAATAAACTAATATCTGTTGCTCTTCTATTCTAATCTTCAGTCAAGCTGCACAAATAATGCAATTCTTTTCTACAATTCATTTCACTTACCATTTTCATTTTCACGATATACAATAATTAAATTTTGCTTCACGATGTACACAAGTTTAGTTTTACGAATGAAATTGCATTTCTGTTTTCTGAATTTACGAAGTAAATTTAATTGAAATGATTTTTTAAAAGTGAATTTAATTGATCACAGACTGAATTCATTATCTATTTGGGAGAAGCCGAAACTGTATAGAAAAATCTAATTTCAGCAAGTGCAGTTATGTAACATTGAAGCTTTACGAAATATCATATTGTTGAATTACAATTATTTACTGTTTAAAAATATAAATTTAAAGTATAGATAAATGAAAAATATTCAAGTCGTAATAGATAATTATTAAAATGTTTTTTTTGTTGGGTACAATATATTGACAAAATCTATATATTAATATAAATTTTCATTCAATTTAGATCTTACTATAATGAAGTGATTTTATATAAGAAGCTATTCACCTAGATCTAATATATACTCACCTAGATTTATGACATCAATTTAGAGCTATTCAAAGTTTCACATATAAATTTATATATGAAAGATAATAAAGAAATCTAATTTCAATTACATAAACAAACAAAAACATTCTCTACATCATACCTAATCGCATTATTGTTTAACAAACTAAACACCTACATAGACCCTAATCTTTAGTTACCTAAATTAATTTGTATTTCTTAATTCAATGAATTGGCCTGGATAGCGCTTTACAAAAGTGAAAATTTTCCCTGAGAGTACTATTCGAAGATTTGATTATTAATGTTAATCGATTTTCCAAAAACCTAATTATTAGATGTTGCGTCTTTCTCTTAGCATTCGTATGTATTCATTCGCAACTCTTAATTTATCTATACGATATATATAAAGTTGCGTGAGATTGGGTTCATCAAGTATTTGAAGTTACATGTCCATAAATCTGTTAAGAAAATGGCAGAACAAGCAGGAGCAGATGAGATCGTTAATGACAATAATGGAGAGGCTTTTGATATGAGGCGTGCTTTAACCGACCTAAACAATAATGTGTGTGTATTGAAAAGTGTTTTGATTGGAGAGATAACAACCTACGAAGCGGACCCGCAAAATCAAGCTGATAATTTTGCATTCCATCTTAACATGTTTAACAATGTTGCCGATTCATTGAAGCAGGAGGTTGACGCTTTAGATCTCGAATTGGGCAGCTATTTTATATGGCTGCAAAAACCCTGCCCTGAATACATAGGATACTGTAATTCACTAGAAAACATTGATCTTATTTTGGACGAAGCAATTGATTTAATTTGGCAACATTGGTTACCTGATCTGGAAGAAAGAGTGGAGAGACATAGGGAGAGAGAGATAAGACAAGTGGTGGAAGATCTAAGGAGCATAAAAATTTCAGGAGATCATCTTAATGAAAATATTACGTGTGTTATTTGTTTATCTGATTTTGAAGGGGCAGAAGAGGCGTGCCAGTTGCGTTGCCATGAACGCCACATATTTCACAGGGAATGTATTGAAAAATGGTTGAAGAGGCAAAATCAGTGTCCCATGTGCAGGGCCCCAGTATTTTGGAGGAAAGTTGTTAGAGATAGAGAGATTGGTACACTTAGAGTTGCTCTTCACTTGAATAATTAGTTGAGTTATTAAATATTTCTTGTTTTGAGTAAGGTAGGTAGTTTCCCTTTATTCTGATAATAGCAAATCATTTTAAATTTTTAGTAGCTGTATTAGCACTCTATCTAAACATTAGAAGTATTAATGAGTGGGAAATCAGTTATTGTTCTTACCTTCAAATCCACGAATGTTTCTGTAAATCTTGGAAAAGATGAATGCCTCTTGATTTCCTTGATTAACATACCAACAACGATGCCCTACACCTAAATCATTCCATCCTATATAGGTGGAAACCCACATTTCTGAATTTTGCATCGCACAGTATAGTCTATAAAATTTATTTTCTTTCCCCCATTTCATAGAAGATCAAACTCGCAAATATTCTTTCACAAAATTGGAGATGTCGAATAGGGTTTGGAGATTGATCAAGCTTATAGAATAGAGGATTTTTGACAGAAATTGGCGTTGCACTTCTTTCATGTAAACAATTCTTAGAACCCAGTCAAAAGGCAGATGAGTTTTTTTGACTGAATATCCTAAGAGAAATATCCTCTCAAGGGATATTGAAATGTTTATACATGAATTGTTTGACAAAATACCCTAGGAAAAATGCTGTCTCTGGTGATATCAAAATGTTTGTTTAAAGGTCCCAAGGAGACGTAGTCGTGTAGAATGCGATGATGGCATGATACACAAAATGGATTTGGTGAGAAGGCATTTAGCATTTATGATACAAAGGTGTAAAACCCTATTACTACCTGTGCCTATGTAACAGCTTTCGAACAGAGTATGGATAGCCATCATAATAAAAAGAAGGTAGGATTTATGCTACGCACTAAAAATGCAGCTACCTTGCCTCTTAGATGATTACCTTAGATATTCTTTGCGGAAGATTTTATTTTTAGATGCACCTCACCTCATATGACTGAAATAATTATTAATGTATTTTGTCAGTGGCTTTACTCTCTGATTGTCACATGCCTTTTGCAGGGTTCAATTTTAGTTGAACTTGTTTCTATTTAAAATAACAATGCAATTGATGTAATTCATACTTGAATCATGGAATTGTAGCTTGGTTGCAATATAAATGGATATTTAGTATTTACACTTGATACTGTTCTTGCACTAGTTCCTCTTGAATATGACTGTTTTACTACCTTCTTAACAAAATGCATCCTTGGGCTACCAGGATGACAATCTAAAAGAAGGAAACACTCTTGCCAATATTACATCTCATAAAATTATTTGAATATTCCAGAGAATATATGATTGGTATGCCATGGGAAATGAGACCCCATCAGCTATATCCAGCCAGATTCTCATTCTCAATCTACTCAAATTTTCTTAAGATGTTAAACAAGTTTTTGTATGTATACGAATATCTGGTAACATGTTGTCCATAAACCCTGTCCTTGGGTCACCCCTTCCCAAAATCTCCAGCAAACACTGACAAATTACAACCACTGTAATAAAATATAAAATATCTGTAAATAGGTGAAAAAGCTCAAAATTATTCAGCTTTCAATACTACTAAAGTTTTCAATGCCGATTCCAAAAATCTTTTGACAGCTTTAAATTGTCATATCTCTCCTGTAGAAAATTGCCTCATATCTATTCTAGATGTGATTAGTCATCATATATTTTTCATTTAGTTATGTCAGTCATACTTATTAAATTTAATAGGTTGTCTTTTATTTAGACTCTGCCACTTAGTTGTTATATTTGCCAATAGTTTTTTTTCTAATATAATTGTACCAGATTTTTCCATATAAATCTGTGTTATACCATTTTGTTTTTATCTATAATTTTCTCCACTTTATTTTTTCTTACAGATGCCACCGTAGAACTTCTCCAATATCATCAACCTCTCAAGTATTCTCATTAATGATATGATCTACTTCTCTTGCTCTACCATTTTCTCAATTAGGTTTAAAGAAACTTAATTAACATATAATAATGAAATATTGGTATAGTACTCTAAAGGAAAATAATCACTTTCCTAGAGTATTGTCTAGGTCAACTAATTGAGTTAAGAAATAAAAATGAATTTAGATAGTCACTTGTCATTCAGTGATTTCTAATTTATGTCATGTGTAATCTTTGGATTTTAATTTCATACATGATTCACTTGAATAAATCAAGGATTGTCCGGCTCAAGTATGTTTATAAATTGTTCAATTATATGTTTAAAAGAACTACTCTATGCTTAGACTTTTCATGTGTATGATGATGAGAAAAAACTATTTAGTTTAGTTGAATTCGATAAAGATATTGTAATGAATTATTTCTAATGTTTTTTAAAATTATATATTTAAGATATACAGTGGATTGTTGCAATTCAAAACATATTACTCTTTAGATAGTTTTAGAGAGCATGGAATAAGATGGAAGGTAGGTATAATAGATGTATAATACTCATGGATAAGGAAAGAGGAAGTAAACAAATAAAAAATATGAGAAAGTAACACTATGCAAACAATGTCCTCATAAGGTTTAGGTTTAGAAATATTAAGAAATAAAAGCTTGTATCATGTTCATGAAAGAAGTGTTTGTTAGACACAATGCACCACTAAGAGAGGGAGGGGCTGAATCAGTGGTTCTCAAACTTTTCCCTTTACCTATTGTATGAGAGCATGTCGGTTAATGGGTCTAACTCAATGTAGACTTACCAGTTAGTGGGGAGACCAATGCAAATGCACTCACACAAGGGGACATCACAAAACACAAGGATATATGAGAAAAACCCAAGATGGGAAAAACCTCATTGAACAATGCTGCTAGAGTCTACTGCTCCAATCTAACCTCACAATGAAAACTATTACAATGTTTAGAGCACCAACCCAAAGAGCACCAACCCTTGAATTAGGGCACCCACCCAAGGAGCACCAACCTCTACACCGAGCTACAACTTAGTGTTCACAAAATAATACTCAAGTACAAAATTAGTTATCTTGTTACAAGTGCATCTTGCAACCATTTCATGTATCTTACTCAGTCGGTGAGATACCTTCTCTACTACACCGACTCACTCTTTTCTTTCTCTCTTCTATTGCACAACTACTGGTAAACTCTACTGGTAGACCTCTCCTCTTCTTCTTTTCTGCTCGATCTCCACCTTACTCTCTACTCTCTCTTCACCAGTATAACACTGCCGATTCTTTGTCTACCTTCTTTACCGCCTCCTTCACTTCTTCTCTGCTGGTATGAACACTACTTGTTCTTCTCTCCTACCGGTTGAACGCTTCAACCAGGTTCTCCCTCACTCTCACTCACTTCTCAGATGGTCGTTAAGCACTTTTGATTTTCTCTTACATGCATAAGTATCACACTTCACAATAGCATAATATTCTTCTATATTGCAGCACTTTAACTATGTCTTCGACCTTAATATTTATAGCCAGGTTTTCTCACCAAAGCCCAATTCAAAATCTAGGTTGCTAGGGTTTCCTCACCATCCTCAAGGAAAAAAAAATCCAATCATATTTTTCTCAGTCTGATCTCCCTGGCAGCCAATTTTTCAACTCTGTCATTCTCGTGCCTTCCAATACACGTTTTCCAAATATATGAAACACGATCAATTTCCTTGACCTGCATCTATCAAACCATCATTAATGCCTCTACTCTTTCCTTCTCAAGGTCTTCTAACAATTTGGTCTTCTTTCTTTGATCCAGGTGCCAACAACTCCTTGACTCTTCTTTATTGTTCATTATTCCTCGAGCCACAAACTTCTAACGCAATCCACAAATCATGGGATCTGTATTTAATGCACACCTATAGAGATACCTAACTCTACACAACACTTCACCAACCTCTGGGAGCTTGCCACCTTGACTCCACGTGGCATCCACATCAACTAACTATTAACTTGGCTCTTCAAGTTGGTCCAGATAGGATCACTAATCAACCACTCTATCGGTTTCTCTTTCTTGCCAGTTTACTAACCCTGATGGTATCTCACATTCTACTGATTACCTCCTCATGTTTGCCCATTGCTATACTACCGATGTAACATCTAAACTGGTCTTCAGACATGAATGACCTAAGCATGCACATTTCCATCAAGTGGGAAGACTTCTACATCCACACCTTGTCCACATTACCAGTAAGCACTCTTGATGATACAAGTCATCAACCTTCACTAGACTTCTTCTTTAGTCAGGCCATTCTTCCTCTTTCTGCATCTGCTCAGTTATGCCTTTTCCTTGATCAACTCTGATCATATCTCTGCTGGTTTGTCAAAGTGACAAAAACATCACACTTCATCTATACTGGCATTTCAACATGCCTTTGCCACTTCTCTCTTATCTCAAAGAATCATGATTCACACCATGCATACCTAGAGATAAGTTTCTCTTACCAATGGAGTGGCATCTTGCCTTCTACATCCTAGAATGTACTCATGTGACTTTCCTATGTGTGCAACAATTCTTCAAACAGGCACATATGATCTGGTTATGGCACTTCACTATCAGTCATTTCTTATCATGATGATTGCATCTTCATTAGGTGGGAGTCCTATTGTTCTGCATCCTCATATCATACCTATGATCTTCTCATACTTCTCATCTAGTGTTGATGTGATTTAGGTAAAATTTTGCCTCTTCATCACAAAAAACCGCATAAACACCTTGCCCATCCTACTTGTACACTGATCATGACCTTTGTAGATTGACAATCACTCAGTTCGTTGATCTGACTTTCCCATATCAACACATCACTTACCAATTGACATTTTTTCCTTACCGGTGTTTTGCAACACAAGGTGATATCCAAGATATCTCAACCTATACTCTTCCTTGACAGTGTTGCACATACATCTCTTCTACCGGTAGTCATCTCATATCGGTTGACATCAATGACAACACAATGCTAACAATCTCCCCCTTTGGCATTGATGTCAACACATGTAGTATCTGGCATACTACATAGTCTGTCTCCCCCTTACCGTGATCCATGGATTCACACACATGTAGTATGCAGTGTGCTACAAAATCCTTCTCCCCTTTGATAAGAATGGAAAAGGGCACCATCAGGATATTATTTCTCTGTGTATGTACCGGTTATTCACAAAATAATTTCTCACCCTTTGTCTTTACTTGATGCAGCTCCTCCTTTGATACCACTTGTTATCTAGTTACCAAATGTTACATCATCTCAAGTCACATCAATTGAGATGACAGTCTTAACCATCAACTAACACCAATTGAGTATGCATCTCTAGTCTTATTTGATAGAGCACTTAGTTTTAGAAGGACTGATACCAATTGTTAATGTGCCAGCGAATACTACTTACCTATCGGTCAACCTACATCACCTCTTGATTGATTCCAAGTTAATCAATTGTAATTATACCATGAATACAATCAACCAAAAGATAGGTAGATACCCATAACCATCTTGGGTATGCTTACTACAATCTTCATCTCCTATAGTTTGGGCAGTCAATATCCTTACTCATCATTATGAGGCTCTTTATTATGAGCACTTGAACTTCCCTTGAGTCATACATCTCAAGTTCTTATATCTAGTCAGGCACAATATCAAGACTCCAATCTCCTCCATATACCAGTTTAGCTGTGCATATGTGATCATTTGATGATCCTTCAACTCCATTGTATCCACCACAACCTATGACATGATCCTGGATCTACACAATGCTAGACAATTTTATCATCATGCCATAAAATAAATTAGTTAGCCCAAAGATATGCATGCTTGCATGATCAACCATGGGGCCAACATATGTCATTCAGGGCTTCATCAACACCACCTGAGACATAACTTCACTCAATGCTACCAGGGCTATTACAGTGGTCTTCAGCTTCATTGTCTTATATAACCTGCAAGTACCTGTAAGCAGTCATACTAGTAACAACCTGCACATACCGTCTAACATCATATACCAATTGTTAATCTTCACTTATTGACACATGCAGAGGTGATCCATCACTAATCTATAGATGTGTAGTCAAGGCAACTTCTACACACACTTATCTTCTCATCTTCTCTCTTCACATCGACAACAACATGTTTTTCCATGTTGTGATCTTTGTTGAGGGGGTGAACGATAAATTCAATGTGCCACTCCCCTTGAGATCCTGCATCTCATTTAGGCCTTAGGAGATATCACCTGTACATTGGATGCATAGTTTCAATCCATGGTCTTCTTACTCCATACCTACTTGGTCTCATTCTTCTTCCTGTTTCTAGGCTTGGGAGGTCTTTCCTTCTTATGATGATGGGTCATTCCATTTCCTATTTCTCCATCACAACTAGAAGTAGTGCTATAGTAGCACACAACATCGATCTCAACTTCATGTTTGGGGAATCGCTTGACATACCAGTTTGACCATCTTCTCCTGGTCATGTTGCTGTGACTGGCAACCGAAATCGGTTGGCCTCTTGCTCCTGCAAGGACATTTCTCATTTGGTTCCATGCAGGTCTCTGACTACCATATTCTCTACATCCACTTTTCTGCAGAGCATAGTTGTTATACCAGCTTCCATGTGACTACAAGTTCCTTTCCTTGCATTCAAACATCCTATGGCCAAAACCATTGCAGTTATGATAAACAACATTTGCATTACCGGGAGAGAGGACATGCATGTATCTACTCCTGGATACATTTTTTTGATATGCATGTTTTCTACGATATCCTATATTATTCTTTCTAGATCTCTTTCTACATTCCTCTGCCCTATGACCATAAGCATTGCATGCAAAGAAGTAACCGATAAAGTATGGCATATGACTTACAAATTTATTTTGCCATGCATGGGGAGATCTTACTAGTTTTGTATCTCCATTTCTTCTTCTCTGAGAATGGATCCTTGGCTGTTGATTATGTGGAGCTTTTCCATCTAGTCTCTTCTTCTCCCATACGTGCTTTTCCTTATGAGTCATAGCATTTCCTTGTCCTCTACCATTAGGAGATCCTCTTTGTTGTCTGCTCATTTTTCTATTTTTTGTGAAATTGTCTTCTCCCATCTTCCCTTTACCTTCGGGATCTACATTGTTCCTTCTTCTTGCAACACTGATCTTAATTCTTATCTTTAAGTCTTCACCAGTTGTTCTTAGGTCAACCTTCTACTATGGAGCATTTTTGACTATGAAGGTTTGTCCCTTGTTCTCTCCATTTGAGGAGACAAACCGAATATCATTATGGGGGACATTCTTGCTGGTGGAGCATTCATCGACACTATTGCCTAACCCTTCAGTGTCCTTGGCATGCTTCTGCTTCTTTAACATCTTGTCAAAGGCATCATTGCTGCCAGCAAACCTAATTCTCACCTTGAGCTCGTCCTGACACTTCTCAAGGTCATTTCGGAGAATCTCTATTTCTCCAAGAAGCTTATGATTTTCTTCATTTTTAACTTCTAGTCTAGATGCTAGATAATCACATCGACACTCTTGGGTGTCCTCTACCTAAGACTTCATCTCTGAGAAGCATTTCTTAGATTCCTCAAGGTATTTTATCAGCCAGTTCTGCTCTACTATAGTAGTATTCTTGAATAGGTTGTATTCATTTCTTACTCTATTGAGTTCTTCAAGTGCATTTACAATCTCTCCTTCAAGAACAAGTTCTGCTTCCTGTTCTTCTTCACCTCTTACTCTATTGAGTTCTTCAAGTGCATTTACTATCACTCCCAAACACATCTTGTCAGTGGGATTTGTTTTCCTTAACACTCCCAGATATGTGCACCTCATCTTTAGATTCTTTAGCCATGAAGAGGTGGGTTCCTTCTTCATTAATTCTGTGGCTATTGGCCGAGCTACCTTCATCATCTACAAATGTATGAGATATATTTCTCATCCTATCATCACAAGTCGATCCTATAGTTGTAGGCTCATTTCCATAGAGCTTCTTCAATCTCTCCTATAAGCTTTTTGTTGTTTTCAACTGTCCACCTGTGAGGAGACATCACCGGTTAGCCCACTGAATATAGCCTTCATGGCTTCTTCATTACACAAGAAACTTCTTTCTTCTTGAGATCTGGTGGGAGGACTCACATTCTTAGGGAGACCATTGATAATTGACATCCAAACATCAAACCCTAGAGAAGATAGGAATACTTCCATTCTGCAACTCCAAATAGAATAGTTCCATCCATCACACACTAGAGCAGGGATTGATACTAAATAAACCATTGTGTCCTTAATCCAGAATCTACCCAAGCTAGAGAAAGGTCATTTGACTAGGAACCTAGGCTCTGATACCAATTGTTAGACACAATGCACCACTGAGAGGGGGAGGGGGTGAATCAGTGGTTCTAAAACTTTTCCCTTTGCCTATCTTATGAGAGCATGCCAGTTAATGGGTCCAACTCAATGTAGACTTACCAATTAGTGGGGAGACCAACACATAAGTACTCACAAAAGGGGACATCAAATAACACCAACATATACAAGAAAAACCCAAGATGGGAAAAACCTCTGTGAGAAATGCTGCTAGAGTCTACTACTCCAATCGTGCCTCATAATGAAAAATATTACAATGTTTAGGGCACCAACCCCTACATTGAGCTACAACTTAGTGTTCACAAAATAATCATCAAGTACAAATGTAGTTATCTTGTTACAAGTGAATCTTGTAACCATTTCATGTATCTTACTCAGCTGGTGAGATACCTTCTCTACTATTGGAGTTGAGTAAATTGAGGAAAAATCAACTCTGCGGCTCCCAAAGATCACTTGCATGTGAACCTGTCACAAAAAGAGAGAAGCAAAAAAGCTATGGAGGCCAGAATTCAGAGATCTAGAAAAAAGGAGTCATATTGATTGTGCAACAAGAATGCAATTTAATAATTATAGTTGTTATGAAAATACAAAGAGAGAATCCTTATAAGAGGATACTCAAATCCCTGAAGGTGAAAACCATAAAGAATTATAAGATTCCAAAGTTTAGCTTAAGCATGGAGTGTGATAGACTAATAATTAGATAAATAATTATTAGCTAGTAAAATATTACTCTAACACCCCACCTTAAAATGAACTTAAGGAGTAGCTAAAAAACAACTAAGGACTAAAAAAACATGTAAAAAATGCAGGAAAGCAACAATGGGTCCCAACAACTAGGCCTAATTTGTGCACGATAGTTCTTTGGTTTGCAGACTTTGGCGTTCAATGTATATGGTCTCAAATATGCCCCTCAGGCTTGGTATGAGCAGATGGACTCTTTTTTTTTCTCCACTAGTTTCACTCACAGTCATTCCAATCACACAGTGTACATTCAACTTCTTGAGGGTGAGATCCTAATTCTTGTGCTATATGTTGATGATCTCCTCATCATAGGTAGCTCATCCTCTATGATTCAGCATATTCAGTGAGCTTTGATGGACCAGTTTGAGATGACAAATCTCAGTCTTCTGCACTATTTTCTTGGTCTTCAGGTGTTTTAGTCTTCTGATGGGATCTACATTTACCAGCAGAAGTATGCTCCTGACATGCTTCGGCGTTTTAGCATGCTTGATTGCAAGCCTGCTCCCACTCCTTTTTAGTCAGAGGTTGTTTTGATTACTACTTGTCCCATAGAAAAAAAAAATGCCATAAAATAAGCAAAATCAAAAGTTCAAACCTCCATATCTGGATAGAGTTCAGAAAGAGATTTCCGACAATATAAGGTTTGTCAAAAAATGCCTCCGTATGACCATGTTACGGCCAAAATAAAAAAACCCTCTTTTAGGGCATAAAGAATGTTAAAAAAAAAACATTATTCATTTTTTTATTTTGACGAAAATTTTATGACGCATTTGTAGGTACAGCCGTACGGTTTTTTGTGCCTCGAAAAATGTGCCAATAAAAATCATGCCCCAGATGCCCCTATCATCGAAAATAAGCAAATTATATATTAAAATTCATGGAATCAACCTCCTGAATCCAACTGTGAGGTCCTTTTGGCACCAAAATGTACCAAAAAATCATCTACCCCAAGAAATGGAAAAAAAAACCTGACCAAAACCTTGAATACATAGATTTGAAGAATGAGGCCCAAACTCTCTCATGAAGAGAATAGGGGAATGTAGGTTTGGAGCTTTGATACCATATTGGAGTTGAGGACAAAATCAACTTCAGAGATCCTAAGAACACCTACAAGAAAAATACCTTTCACAAGAGAATAATGGAGGCAAAAACACTAAAAAAATTGAAACCCTCCTCCAAAAAATCTTTTGAAAAGTTAGGAACAGGCAACAATAGATGTAGGCTCTGATACCATATTGGAGTTGAGGAAAAATCAACTCTATAGCTCCCAAAGATCACCTGCATGTGAACCTGTCATAAAAAGAGAGAAGCAAAACAACTATGGTGGCTAGAATTTAGAGATCCAGAAAAAAGGAGTCATATTGATTGTGCAACAAGAATGCAATTCAATAATTATAGTTGTTATGAAAATACAAAGACAGAAACCTTATAAGAGGATACTCGAAACCCTAAAGGTGAAAACCCTAAAGAATTATAAGATTCCTACGTTTAGCTTAAGCATGGAGTATAATAGACTAATAATTAAATAAATAATTATTAGCTAATAAAATATTACTCTAACATCTGCTACACCAACTCACTCTTATGCTGCTGTCTTTTGTTGCACAACTACTGGTAAACTCTACCAGTAGACCTCTCTTCTTCTTCTTCTTTCTGATGGATCTCCACCTCACTCTCTGGTCTTCACTGGTATAACACTTTTCTATTTCTTTGTCTGCCTTCTCTGCAACCTCCTTCACTTCTGCTCTTCTGGTATGAACACTACCTATTCTTCTCTCCTACCAGTTGAATGCTTCAACAAGTTCTCCCTCACTCTTACTCACTTCTCAGATTCTCATGAAGTACTTGGCTGATTTTCTCTTACATGTGGAAGTATCATGCTTCACAGTAGCACAATATTCTTCTATATGGCAACACCTTAACTATGTCTTTGGCCTTCATATTTATAGCCAGGTTTTCCCGCCAAAGCCTAATTCAAAATTGAGGCAATTAGGTTTTCCTCACCATCCTCAAGGCAAACCAAATTTAATCAGATCTTGCTTGATCTAATCTCCCTGTTAGCGAACTGTTCATCTCTGCAATTGTCGTGCTTTCTGATACATGTTTTCCAAATATAGGAAACACGATCCTTTTCTTTGACTTGCATCTATCAAACCATCATTAATGCTTCTGTTGTTTCCTTCTCGAGGTCTTTTAATAATCTGATCTTCTTGCTTTGATCCAGGCACCAACAACTCCTTGATTCTTATCTATTGTTCATTCTTCCTCGAGCCACACACTTCTAACTCTATCCACAAATCACGGGATCCATATTCAATGCACACTTGTATAGATATCTAACTCTACATGACACTTCACCAACCTCTGGGAGCTTGCCACCTTGACTCCATGTTGCATCCACATCAGCCAACTATTAACTTGGCTCTTTGAGTTGGTCTAGATAGGATCACTGACTAACCACTCTACCAATTCCTCTTTTCTGCGAGTTTACTAACCCTGTCAGTATCTCACATTCTACCTATTACCTCCTCATGTCTGCCATTTTCTATACTGTCAGTGGAACACCTAAATCAGTCTTCAGAAATGACTGACCTAAGCATGCACATTTCCATCATGTGGGAGAAATTTTGCATCCGCACCTTCTCCAAGTTACTAGGAAGCACTCTTGATGACGCAAGTCATCAACCATCACTAGACTCCTTCTTTAGTTAGGACATTCTTCCTCTTTCAACATGTCTTTTCCTCTTCTCTCTTATCTCAAAGAATCATGATTCACACCATGCATACCTTAAGAAAAGTTCCTCTTACCGGTGGAGTGGGATCTTGCCTTTTGCATTCTGCAATGTACTCATGTGACTTTCTTGTTTGTGCAACATTTATTCAAACAGGCACATGTGATCTAGTGATAGCACTTTCACTGTCAGTCATTGCTTCTCATGATGACTGCATCTTCATCAGGTGGGAGTCCTGCTATTCTGCATCCTCACAGCATACCTATGATCTTTTATACTTCTCATCTAGTGTTGATGTGATTTAGGCAACATTTTCCCTCCTCATCACAAACATCCACACGAACACCTTGCCCATACTCCTTGTACACTGATCATGACCTTTGTAGATTGACAACCACTCACTTGGTTGATGTGACTTTCCCATGTCAACACATCACTTACCAGTTGACATCTTTTCCTTATCGGTGTTCTGCAACACAAGGTGATATCCAAGATATCTTAACATGTACTCTTCCTTGATAGTGATGTACATACATCTCTTCTACTGGTAGTCATCCCATACTGATTGACAACAATGACAACACAATGCTAATAGTGTCAAATTTAATACTCATATAATATAAATAGTCAAGACAATAATAGAAATATTGAAAGAAATTTTATTTATTATTATTATTTATTGTTCTAAATTAGTTATCAATAAAATGCAATCAATACAAAATTATATTTAATATGTAATTTTATATCAAAATAAATAAAATTATTGTTTTCTATTGCAAGGCCCTGAAAGCTCACAATACACAACAAAATTAGATAGCAACAACACAACCACTCAGTTCAAACAACCAGACATTCAACAAAACAAAATGATTATTATAAAATTGAAAATAAATAATTAGATGAAAAATTAATTATTAATATTTAATTTTATCTTTCCATTAATAAGTCAACTTAAATTTTAATCTTGTTATTTTAAGATTTTCTATATTTTCACTTTATTTTTAATTCGATAGGCTTTTAGTGGGGGCTTTTGCCTGCCAAAGTGAAAGACAATCCGATGAGTGTTTCTTTTCAGTGACTGATTACTTTCCCTAGTGAGTGACAGGTGTGCTCAGCAAGCGGCGGGTGGGTTCTTCTTGAATCTTGAAGAAGTGATGAACAGTAAGTGATGGCAAATGAAAACTAGTTAACCCTAATCTGTAATTTCCTTCTCTTTCATTTTTTAGTCCTCATTTTCCTGTGAATTGTTTTTTCTCTGCAAGTTTTTGATTGATTAGGATTTAGTTTGTCGTGCGTGCATCCATCTTGTCGGTTGATTAGGGTTTAGTTTTCTTCTCTTGGTTTGATTAAGGTTTCATTTGGCACTTGTTGAGTGTAGGCTTGGGTTGCGAGTGCATTTGGTGAATGCATTAGAGTAGTTACAGGTGACGTATTTTAACCAGTTAACCCTAATTTGTAATTTTCTTCTCTTTTGTTTTGAGGTCCTTATTTTCCTTTCAATTATTTTTGAGGTTCTGTTTGGCATTCGTTGAGTGCAAGCTTGGGCTATGAGTGCATTTGGTGAATGCATTAGAGAAGTTGCAGGTGAGGTATTTTAACCGGTTAACCCTAATCTGTAATTTTCTTCTCTTTTATTTTTCGGTCCTCATTTTCTTGTGAATTTTTTTTCTCTACAACTTTTCGGTTGATTAGGGTTTAGTTTGTCATTCAGTGTGTGCATTTGGTGAGTTCGTGCATCCATGTGCAATTCACATGGAGGTGAGTTATTTTAACCACCTAAAAAGGTTTTTGATTAGGGTTTTTGGGCATTCGGTTAGTGCAAAGGTTTACAGTTTGTAATTTTTTTAATTTAAGAGGCCCCTACAATTTTTGTTTATTTTCCTTTCTTTATTAGGGTTTCCTTTAGCTTTGGTTGAGTTCAGTTGTTTGCGAAGTGCTTTTTTGAATGCAATAGAGGTGGTTGAGGTTTGCTATTTTGATTGCCTACAAGAGGTGCAATAAAGCTGGTTGAGGTGCGCTATTTTCACCCTCATTGAGAAGGCTTGGGAGGGTCTCTGGGAGACGTAGAGGAAGTGGGAAGAGACATTCTCAGGTGATTTTTATGAGACCACAATTTCCTTGAATTGTAATTTGTTAATAGCTTTCCCATTTTATTCTAACGCCGAAATCTAATTCTTTATTTACAAGAATTGATATAAAGAGAAATCTGTGAGAAAATTTGATCACAATGTACATATTCTATATCTTATACCCCCGTCCAAATTAGAATTTCTATATTAGATGATTTCATATGCAGAAAAAAATAAAAATGGTAATAATAAAGTTTGGCATTACAATATTTAGGTGCAAATCATGTTGCTCTAGATGTTCTTAATTTTTTCATAAGACCCATTATATATATAGTGGTTACCTATATTTTTTTTTAGTATCTTTGTGATACCATAATACTCAACCCAATATTTATTTAAGAAAAGGCCAATCATAGATAATTATGGACCTTTGTTACGAGTTGATTTCCAAAATAGTAACGCTATGTGAATTGTTTTCTATATTTCTAAGTTGATTAGTCTCTTGTGATTAATCTTCTCAAGTCTTTAGGTTTGTTGATTTATTTAGAAATCTCCAAGAGTTTAGAGGAATCTATGTGGATGCCTCTATTGGTTTTGAAATTGCTATTCAGAGTTTGTTGTAATCTATTGTCTTTTTTTCAATCCATTGAAAAAGAAAAGTCTCCTTACCATTATGCTATTCCACTATAAATGACTCTCAGACTTCCAAATGCATGATCTCTATAAACAAAATCCCACTTATATTATTTTTGTGCAAATGTTGCCCTTATTGTGTTGGTAAATAGGAAATAGTTTATATGCTTTAGCATTTGTTAAATTTTTCTTTTATCTATAAGGTTGTTTGAAGTATTCAATGACATAATAGAAATTTTAAATTGGGTGAAAGCTAAAACCTTCATCAAATCCATCAACTGCAATTGTTTAAAAATATTTAACACCTTCTCAGTAGTCCAATCTTTAAAAATAGTTTATAATTTTTAATCTAAGAGGCCTCTGCTATTTTTGTTTGTTTTCTTTTCTTTATTAGGGTTTTATTTCATGTTGGTTGAGTTCAATTGTCTGTGAAATGCATTTGTTAAATGCAATAGAGGTGGTTGAGGTACACTATTTTGACCGCCTACAAGAGGTTTATTTCTCTAATGTTAACCCAATATGTAATTTATTGAAAGTAAGGATCATCTCCAATTTTCCCATTCTTGTAATGTTAACCCAATTTGTAATTTATTAAATCAAATTAGTTTCTTTAATTTTCTTCTCTTTTGTTTTCCGGTCCTCATTTTCCTGTGAATTTTTTTTACTCTGCAAGTTTTTGGTTGATTAGGGTTTAGTTTGGTGGTTGTCATTGGTAGTGAATTAGTCCTTGCATTCTTCAACAATGCTCTGATTTAGTTTGGCATTTGCCACCTTTTTCTCCTGTATTAATTTTTTTAGTGATGCATTTTCACTTGTTGGTTCCCACAGAATAGTGACACAAATAATTGAACAAAAATTTACAATGAATAGAGGGATGCAAGAAAGAGAGGGCTTTAACACTGTCATGAGGAAGCTTTTGGAAGAGAGCAACAAGATAAAGGAGAACCTCAGAAGGGTTATTGATCAGCTGAAATCTAGAATGGTTAGGCAGCCCAAAACCCCTCCTCCTATTGTTGTCACTCCTATTTCTACCATTCCTAGTATGGGGAATGATGATTATGATAGTATTAATGAACTCAGACTTTGGTCTCATCCTATACCCAGTATTGAACAGTTAATTGATCCACTAGGTGTTTTTGAACTAGGAGATAAGATCCTTAAGTGGAATGATAATCAAGATGGATGGGTTGCATGGGTAGATACTGATTAGAGATGTTTAGCACTATCTCATGGGTTTAGTTCTTATTTTGATAATATTTTAATATTTGAAGTGATCTTCATACTTTTCATATTGCATTCTTATATGTAGAACTCATAAATCGGCACTATGATTTTTTGTCTCAGTGTACCTATTACAATTAACATAAAAGAAATATCCACATGACACTATGTTGTTTCTCTTTTAGTTTACTTTACTTTTTTGGGGGTTTCCTTCTACCCCATTCTAATGAACATGTAAATGGATAGATATAAGTGTTGAAAATTACAGAGGCCTGTTATATTGAAAAAATTACAAATTGTCTTACAATTACACTAAGAAAACTTTTGTAGCTGGTTAAAATAGCTTGTTGTGAAACATCAAATATGATTAACAAAGTAATTTATTGCATTTCAGAGGCTATATCATCTGATTGAGAAGAAAAAATGTCATTGACCTAGGAGATTTTTGTTGAGTCATTTTTTCTTAGAACATACCCTCTTACGTATGACATCATTCTGATGTATTGGATTATTTGAGCTAAATAATTGTAAGATCAGATGCTTTGGATGCTTATAAGTAGCTGTAAGATATGTTAAAAAAATTATCAAATTTTTTTCTCACTTTAATGGTGTATAGTTTAGTATGACTAAAATTAAATTAAACTAATTGTATAGTTGATGATGCTATTTGTTTGTGCTTTTCAGTTTATTGTTTGTAAGAAGCTTTACTAGATCATATAGGTGGAAATCATGATTTTCATCAACACAATATTTGCATCATTTTGTCAGGTTTATTTATGTTTCGCAATTGTTCATTATTGTTTTTTTATACTCTTGTTGAAGAATATTGTTGAATCTTACATTTCGTTATGTTTTTCCACTTGTAGATTGCTCTATTTTGTATTATTATAAGTTGGCAATATGGAAAACTTGATTATGTGTCGCGTTGATGTTTTGTCATTGATGAAAATGCTAGCTATTATGGTTGGTTACTGACAGATAGGTTTTGGTTACCAGTAGAAGAACTAGTGTTACCGGTAAGGGTTTAATGTTTTACCGGTAGAGCTTTTACTGAGAATCTTTGACAGGATGTATAAGTGGTGTTGGTGTGGCTTCTAGATGGAATTTAGGATGTAGAAGGTGATCCCTAATCATGCCTCGACTGATTTGTGACATTTCTTTGGCATAGAGAATGTAATTAGATCCGGTACCTATCTATGTTATGGACCAGTATCATCTTAAGGTGTTCTCTACACGTTACCGGGATGTTTTATGGATTGGTTAATGTTGTTTTGGTCTAAAGCCAACATGGAATATCATTGTTATATGGATGTATGTGATGACCTTATTGTAATATCTTTTAGGTGGCCAACATAATCGGTTTAGGCCTTAAGGTTTGTATAAATTGATGTAATATCTCATTGTAGATCATGGTGGCAATGGTCATGGTCATGGAATGAAATATCATATGCGAAGGAGATTTAGTTGATTATAAGTGATTGAATTGGGTTTAAGTAAGAGTTTAAAGGCCTCTAGTATTGAGCTTAACCAGGACTGTAATCAAGCATGGTAGATTCTATCTATGGAAGTTCATTCTTCTAGATTGTTGTCCAATTCTTTTGAGGTGGTTATAACCTCTCTATAGTCAGTGAGACTCATTTGTAATGAGCAGTATGCTCTATACAGTGTTCCTTCTTGCATGTGAAGGCCCCTTATTGTATCACATACTTTCTATAGAAGTATCATCTAATTGTGGGTAGGCCTCCCATAGTTGTTTTTCCCTTTATCGGGTTTTCCTCATACAAATCACGGTGTTATGTGGTATGGTTGTATTGTTTTAATTCCCTATTTCATTCTTAAGTTTTACTACTTACTGGTATCTATTTCTTCTATTTCAATATTCAATGTTTATGTTCTCCAGTTAAAGGTTATAAAGAGGTTTGATTAACATAATCTATGGACAACTGAGTCACCCCCCCCCCCCTCTCAGTTGTCCACCGGTTATCCTAAAAATTGTAATCAGAGCTTTGGTCCTCTTTTGCAGAAGCCTAACTGCTTGAGGTAGATCTTGTGGCAACTAATACTCCAAAATCTACCGGAAACTATTTTCAGAAGAGAAATCCCTAAGTTTGAAGGAACAAATTATGGGATATGGAAAATCCAAATAGAGACTCATCTTAGATGTCTTGGAAAGGATATTTAGGAGATCACTAAGAAAGGATATACACCTTATGATCGAGGATTTGGCAATCCTATTCCTACAGACTTGGACAAGAATATTAAAAATGATTGCAGAGCAAGAGAAGCCCTCTTGTGTGCACTCACTGATCAATAAATCATGGGATTGATTGATAAATCATCTGCAAAGGTTATGTGGCGTAAATAGAAATTTTTTTATAAAGGTGACCTTACTATCATAAACTTGATGGTCACTGGGTAAGATATGAGAACTTGAAGATGGAAGATAATGAAATAATTGCTACATTTATGGAAATAATAAATGAGAATGTCATGGGAATTCAATGTTGTGGAGGATCTTTGAGTGAAGATGAAGTAGTTTCTAAAGTCTTGAGAGCCCTTCCACCAGCTTACAAGATGAAGGAAACTACAATTAATGAATTGAGAATAATGGAAAACAGTTCATTTAATAGAGACATTCTGATTGGGAAATTATCTTTTTTGGAGCTTGTAGAATTTGGACCCTTTGGAGCTGCAAAATATGAACCCGCTTTTCATGCATCATCATCTATAGGAAAAAGTGATTGTAAAGCCTTATATGCAAAAGAATTGGAAGATATGAGGAAAGAGGATAAAGGACCGATAGGAAGTAAGTATGAAGGAAAAGCACCATTTAAATGTTTTGCATGTAATAAGATTGGTCACTTTAAATCTAGATGCCCTAAAAGGAATGAAAGATTTGAAGAAAGAGTTAAGAAATCATTTAAGCCTAATCAAAATAGATATAGATTCAAGAAAAATAATCAATGCTACATAGCAGATGAGGAAGGAGTAAGTGTTGACTCAGAGGATGAACTAGTAGCAGACTCTGCTAGTGGATCCGACAATGGAAAGGAATGGGTGTTCTATGCTTTAAAGGAAGATGAACTGGAACCATCTATCAAGAATGAAAAAAAGGCCCTAGCAGCAAAAGTTGAAGACAAGGATGAATGGGTAATTGATAGTGGATGCTCACATCATATGACTGGAGATAAAATAAATTTTTTGTCCTTACAAGAATACTGTTGTCACTAAGGATTGCACCCATGATGCTATGTTCGAAAACAAGCAATCCTATGAAACATGGAAACACCTTTGAGCCTTTGGGTTTCTCAAAGTGAAGGTGAATCTCTGAAGATCGGGCCGACTTCTTGTTTGGTGAATCTCTCATAAATACTTGATAAGAAAAGGGATAGAAAGGGATAGAAGGCTTGTGTGTAATAATAATCTATTCTAATGAAGGTGATGCACCAACTATCTTATCTGAGATCTACAACCTTCTTAACTCACAAAAAATATTCCAACAAATAACTCTGAATCTCACAACTCAATTGAACACGTAGATGCATAAATATTTTCTAAAAAGGTATGAATTTAATGCGTGTGTGAAGGAAAATAACAGTTTTTCAAAACTTCATGCAATTAAAATCAACTAACACAAACTAGAACCTACAACTAATATGTATCTTCTTGCAACACAAATTGATTGAATAAGACAAATTAGAGGATAAAAATCATAGGAAATCATCAAATCATTCATTCAACACTAGACAAGAAATACCAAGAAGGTCATCTGCTCCTATATTACTAAAAATAAAGGAGTCTGTTGTTACAAAGCTCAAATACTGCTGAGCTACAATGCTTTTTGTAAAAATGTTTATGCAAAAAGAAAGAACCAAAGGGAAAAAAGGAGGAAGAGAATATATAGAAATTGTGATGAATCCCCTTCAAAAACCCTAAAAAGACTGCATGAGAAAAGCCTTGGGTGAATCTGCCCACAAAATGGCATAAAAACTCATGGATAATACTGCAAAATAACAATCTTTATTTCTCAAAAGGATTGCCACTAACTCTACATAAAGAGAAAATCTCTTTACTATATATGGAGCTGCCAGTCTTGCCTAACAAAGCTTCACTAAAAAAGAAGAACCCCTTTTTTTAAATCTGCATGTCTAAGTGTGAAAAATAGCTATCCCTATGTCAAATCTGCATGATGAAATTAACTAAGACTATATTAAAATAAATCCCATTGAAAATATGAAATGTATTCCCTGGCAACTGCTCTTCATGCTGAAACTTCTGGTATAAATGGCTGAAAAATATAATCTGTCTATATGTGTGAGCTTTCCAAAGGTATGCAACACTTGCATTTTGGACAATCGATCAATGTCTGAGTTAATTTTTTATTTTAATGCAGCAATTTAACTCTTTACTGAGCGGTCTTTTCACTGTGCAGATGACCAGTTCTCCCGACCTCTGAAATCAAATCTATCGGGTCAACGACAAGTTACTCAAGCACCTATCCTGATCATTTGATCCTCTTTGATCTCTATCTACACTCTATCACGTGGCACTTTTTGATTGCCCTCGGTGTCTTTGCTCCTTTTACCTTAGCACGGTCTCACTAACTGTTAAAACTGCTAACTTATTGCTTGTCGCCAACTCCAGATAGATATCCATCGAGAAACTTTAAGCTGTGGCATAGTGACCACCATCAGATCCATTAGGAACTACTTTCTTTTTACCTTTTTTAGTCACTTAAACATCTACCCTAACTGTTTGGATTAACTATCAGATTTTCTCTTTAACCGCTGGAACTGCTAGCTACTTGTCGGCATGTTGTGGTGATTAATGCTCGGGCACTTTTCTATCACAGTATAGCAACAAGCATTGGATCTTTTTAGACTTGCTCAGCCTTTAAAATCCTACCTGAGTTGCTCTTTTAAAAAAATGGGCCCACTTAGTCACTTGACCCTTGCCATGTTTTGCATTTAGATTTGTCTGCGGATCCACTTGGGCTTCACTTAAAAAAAAAATTAACACTCTGAAGTGGGCCCACCTCTTTCTCAGTTTACCTTGTTCATCCTAGGCCCACAGAAAAAATGATTTTGAAACATTTGAACCACTTTCAAGTACTGAACCACTGAACCATTGAACCTTTTTGAAGCGTTGAACCACTGAACTTTGAAGCATTTTCAACCATTGAATCTATGAACCATTGAACCACTTTGAAGTTCAAGGTTTGTAGTCTTCTACTGCATGTCAGCCTCTGATTAGCTTACAGTTCCACTTGGGCATCACTCAAAAATCTTAACACTCTGGAATGGGCCCACCTCTTTCTTACCTCTATTTGGCAAGTCTTTTAGTGAAATATTCTCTTCGAAACACATTCTGCATGACTTATTAGTCACCAAGTCACGGTCATAATCATCATGCATCTTTGCATCATGATATAGAGACAACAATCAGATCATCTTTGGTCATCATTGATCTTTCTGACTTGCCTACTAGTTAATCTCTCTGAGTGGGTCTCTCTTATGCCATGGTGTCGCCATGCGTCAACCACTGGTTTGCTCATGGGTCTTCCATGTCCTACCACTTGGACCTGCCACTAGACTTGGTTTGCCTTGGTTCTTCATCTACTCTCTATGACGTGGCACATCCTCATTCATCCTTAGCCCACCTAAACAACCACCTGGATGACCACGTCATGAGTCACCAAGTCACAGGGAATAACTATCGAGCACCTTCATCATGCGGTATAGTGACATGTGTTGATCTTCCTCCAAAGTGATCGAGCTTTAACTTTGATTGATCCTCTATATTGTGTCACGTGTCAACATATTTCACCTCCTGATTGGCTTAAGAGACCTGTCTAGACACCACCTGTCGTCCACGTATCAGCCACGCATCTTGCTTTGTCAGATATCCTTCTTTTGGCCAAATTACTCCCTCAACGCATTTCTTATCAGTCTTATTGAACCTGCAGTTTCATCGATATCCTCATTTCAGCCAAACTGCTTCTGATTTCTTCAATATGCCCTATGTCGATGAAAGTGACCCTTCAGTGAAACATTTTTTGGACTTATTGCAACCAAGTTCTACTCGACATTGATGGAAATTAACTTTCAATGAAACCTTTTCAAGACTAATCGTAGCCAAGATCTGCTTGATGTCGACCATCGTGCCATGTCACCATCTACTAGACCGCCACCTGTCCTTGGTCTTATACCCTATGCTCTAGCATGTCATCATTCACCAAGTCCCATGAAATATCCAGTGATCATCTTTTCATTGCGACATAGCGACAACCATTGATGTACCCGCATCATTGTTGATCTCTTACAACTTGCTTTCTCTTTAGTCTCTTCCCACTAGCTGTTCATAAAATTAGGATGCATTAAGATGCACGTGCATGTGGGGTCCACTGGGCGATGATCCAACTCTAGTTAAAATCTTTCAAGATTTGACACTTTAGTTACATGTGATCTAAGCTTTAAATGTTATACACTTCATCTACACTACCAATGTGGGATAATTGTTCTTCATGCCTTGGATTTTCCATTGGGCCATTGGGATGATATGAAATGGTTCATTCTGATGGATGATACAACCTTTAGCACTTTGCATGTTCCTATCGAGTCTTTGGAATGATTTGGAACCTGTTATTTCGATAGTTGATATAACTTTTCACACTGTGCTTTCTCGTCGGGGTACTTCTTGCTGATCATGGCAAAATTCAAAAACATGACCTTTTTGGAGTCCCAATCAGGCTTAATAAGCCATGCCTTTCTTGAAAAGGAACATAAAGTCTTTGTGATCTATAGCATGCTGAGCTCAACCCTTGCAGGAGCCCATTTTAACCCACATGATTCATTGTTTGTTTTCTTTATCTATACATGAAGCAAACAAGTTAGAAAAAGATGTGTATTTTTTATTAGTTTCTCATGATTTGGACCTTTTCAATATGAATGAACGCAAGGACTCATTAGGGCACCAAATTTGGCATTTGCAAAATTTTGGTAACATTTTTGGCGACCTCTCAGGGGTGTTTTCCTGCTAAACAATAGAGTGTAGTAGCCTAGCATATCCATTGGGCATCAAGTTAATTTTGGCTTTTCCAAAAATATGGAACTGCATCTCAGCACTCAAAACAAAACTGCAAAGAAAACTACAAAGCCTCTGCATACAGCTAAGCATGCACACTGTGCAATCTACGCTTATGAAAAATAGAAACAAAAAAAGAACTAAAAACTAAAAACAACTGTGCTGGAAACACTTATTAAACAAAGAACTACTAAAAAAAAAAACTACAACTATTCTACTATGTACATATGAAAACTATTAGTATTCAATAGCATAATTTGAGGTGAATCCCATTGACAGGGATTGGCAATACTTCTCCATCCCATTTAGCAAGTTGGAAAGCATTATGTTGTTTGCATTCAGTGATAACATACAGACCATCCCACATGGCATCAAACTTGGTATGTCTACTAGGTTTTCTCCTTAGTTCATCCCATTTGAAAACAAGATCACCCTGATTAAATATGCATGGTACAGCTTTTCTATCAAAGGTCCTCTTCATCAGAGCCTGGTGAATATCTAATTTTTTGTATGCTTCCCTACAAGTTTCTTCTAACTCCATAAGTTGAGCAAGCCTAATCTGCATTGGCTACTCTTCAAGTAACTCAAATTCTTTTACATAATTCAAAGTTGGCAATTCAACTGAAATAGGTAACTTGGCTTCTTTTCCATAAGTTAAAACATAAGGAGAGTTACATGTTGATCTCTTTGGTGTAATTTTGTCAGCCCAAAGGGCTAGTTTGAGCTTTTCATGCCAAGTTCTTTGATTCTCAACAATGGTCTTCTCAATGATGTTAATCAAGTTCTTGTTAGTTGATTTTGCTTGTCCATTACCCTGAGGGTAATAATTGGACAAAGTGTTTAAATATATATTATGCTTAACTGACCAATCTGAAACTCTAAGACCAATGAAAGCTAAAGCATTATGAGAAATGATTGATTATGGAGTACCAAACCTGGACACTAGGTCTTGATAGAAATTTGGGACAGAAGTTTCATTAGCTTCTTTCAATGGAACTACCTCTGTCCACTTTGTGAAATAATCAATTGCTGTAAGAATCCATTTGTGACCTTCAATAGAAGGTGGATTAATAGGTCCTATAAAATCAAGTCCCCACTTTGCAAAGGGATACTCAACCAACTCTCATAATTTTTAGAGTTGTTTTTCTTGCTACAAAGTGACCTCCTGCAAGTCCTTCATGAAATTATTTTAGAACTTTTTCAATCTGATCTGTTTCAATGCATCTTAGAAGAACATTATTATAATCTCTTTTGAAAAAAATACCATCTATTAAAGTATAAGGAATGGCTTGTAGCATGAAATACCTTCATTTTGATCTGTCTAAGCCTTCTGGACAGTCACTAGTTTATAAATAATGGATAATTTGCTGATTCCAAGTGACTGGTAAAGTTGGGGCAGTAGGTTGTTCCTAATTATTAAGCATTGTTTTAACTTTTTGCTCCTCTTCTTTACTATTTTTTGTACTTCCAGCAAGCTATTCACATAAACCCTTGCCTCTAACTAGCTTAGTTACCTTGATAGAAATGTCATATTCTATTGTCTTAGTGATCCAACCTGCCCTTTTATCATTTGTCTTTGCTAAGAAAAAACTCTTTCACTCTAGGATGAGCAACCATAAGCTAAATCTTACTGTTAGAGAGCATGTGCCTAAATTTCTTAAGGCTTCTTATTACTGCTAACACATGCTTTTCTACAAATGAGTATCTAGTCTCATAATCATGCAAAATCTGACTAAAAAAAGCAATTGGCTGTTCTAAGTTTTCATCATTTTGCTGAGACAACATTACAAAAATAGTATCCTCACTCCCAAAAGCATATAGAATAAAATCTTTCTTAAAATTAGGATTAATGATAGTAGGGGCTGCTGCAATTGCTTCTATAATTTCTTCAAAACTGCTTTTACCTTCCTTAGTCCACTGAAAAGGAATATTTTTCTTAAGCATGGTTGTAAGTGGTTGCATCAATGTTGCAATATTAGGAAAAAACCTTCTAATAAATTTTATCCTACCTATGAAACTCAGGAGTCCCTTTTTATGTGCTAGTAATGGCAATGCAAGTATGGTTGTGATCCTCTCAAGATCTATTGAAATTCCATGTTTTGAAATAATATATCCCAGCAACTTTCCTTCGTGAACAACAACTATGCTCTTCTTGGGATTTAATGAAACTCCAAATTCCCTAGATCTTTCAAATACTTGTCTAAGATGGTCAAGATGTTTATTAGCCTTTTCAGAAAAAAAGTTACATCATCCAGATAAACCAAAACAAACTTGTTGATGAGGCCTTGAAATGCCATATCCATTGCACACTGAAATGTTGCCCCTACATTGGTCACTCCAAATGGCATTTTATTATAAGTCGTTGTACACCACTTGGTTGTAAATTTTGTTTTGTATTGGTCTTCTTCTTTGAATAGAATTTGGTTATATCTTAAATAACCATCAACTAATGAGAATCTCTCTTAACCTAAGACAACTTGCAAAATTTTCTCCATTGAGGGCAGCGGGTAATGATCTTTTAGGGACGCTCTATTTAAGTCTCCAAAATCAACACATAGTCTAAGTTCACCATTCTTATTCCTAGCGGGAACTAAATTGGACACCCAAGATGTGTGCTTGATTGGAAATATGACATTTCCTTCAATCAGCTTATTTAACTCAGTCTTCATAAGATGTTCTAATTTGGGATTAAGAGGCCTTTGTTTCTGCCTTACTGGTTTTGCATTATCTATCAACTCTATAGTATGTTGAGCTAAATGAGGATCAAATCCTTTCAAATCTTCATACCTCCATGCAAATATGTCATTAAATTCTTGACAAAGTTTTACAAAAGCGTGTTTCTCTTCAGGGGTACATACCTTGCCAGTTTTAAGTAACTTGTCCTTAAATATTTCAATAGGTTCATAATATTCTTCCTTCACAAACATGCTGCCTTTATCCTTTCTCACTTGATCATCTATATAAAAAATAGATTCAAGGGTTACCAAACCCTTTGGGCAGCATGTTAGTTTTGAATTGGAGAAACTAATTTTCATATTGCTCATTGAACTTACGTTGATTTCCGACAGAAAACTCAGCTTCTTCAATTAGGAAATTAGTAATCTTCTCACCTGAGTAAAAAAATTTCCAATTAATAGTGTTATCTAGAACTGAGGGCCTTACTACAACTTTAACATACTATTGTCTATCAATATTTCCTACCTCATCTAGTATGTTAAACTGAGCACCTAAAGCAGCAAGTCTATCTGCTTCTTTATTTTGACTTCTAGGAATGGACAACACATTAAATGCATCAAAATCTTCAATTAAATCCCAAATTCTATGCTTGTGCATTTTCAAAACATCATTTTTGGTGACATGGATATTCCTTACTTGGTTCACAACTAGTTCACTATCACCAAAAACTTGTAAACATTTAACTTTTTTCTGCCTAGCCCATTCTAAGCCATGTGCTAATGATTCATACTTAGTTGTATTGTTTGTACAGCTAAACGAAAATATGAAAGCAATGTATTATCTCATCCCTTCACGTGAAACTAGCATAACACCACCTTTGGAACCATTCTCACCTCTTGAACCATCAAAATAAAGTTGCCAAACTTGATTTTTTTGTTGTTCTCACTGTTGTTCAAGTGGAACTTCCTCTTTTTCAAGCTTAGGAATAACATAATCCTCCTCATGAATCATATAAACAATTAGACCAATTTCATCCATGTTGTTGAAAGGATCTTCTACAGTATTCTGGGCTACCCACTCATCCAAATTCACATCAGGTATGCACTGAATAGGTGTATTTGGATCCTGGATAAGTGGTAACTCCTCATGGTCTCTAATGACAATATCTACATTTCTAGGATTGGGGGTATATGGTTCTAAGTTGTAAGTGGCTTGAAGTTTTGACTTAATGGTAACCTTAGTACCATACCGAGTTCTAAAAAACAAGTGTCACCAATCGATAGAAATGTATCCTCCTAATTTTGCTATGAAATCTTTAGATAGGCAATTATAAAAATGTGGAGGCAAGTCAACTATGTACATTTCCTGAGGTATTACAAAATTGGACAAGCATGCAAGGTCAATCCAAGATCTTTGACCAATCCAATTGACTTAACTGTTGTTCCATCTAGCTATACAACTCCTCTAGAAGAGGCTCATAATTTAGACCAAGGTTATCTGCAAGGTCTTTGTGTATAATTGAACTATTGGCTCTTGAGTCTATCAAGCAATTGTGGACTAGATGGTTGCCAATTATCAATGTTACAAAAAAGGAGGAGGCTTTGGTGTTTGATTTGGTTGATTGTTTTTAACTAGGATATCATTAGCTAATGCAACTCTGGGCTGATCTTTTTGAGGCTCATTAGTTAAGGAAAGACTATCCAATTTGTCTCTTACCAGTTCTTTTTGTCTGAGAGTTTGCAATTTATCTATCATTGTCATGGAAATAGTGTTCTTTGCCATAGATTCAACAATATTAAATGGAAACCACTAACCTTATGATGTTCTTTAGGTGCTGCAAGCTATCCTCTTGGTAAAATCTGCACATTTTAGATAGGTGGAGGTGTACTAACAACTTGCTAACTTGTACAAGCTTGTTGTTTCCCTTTATCTAATTGCTTTCCAGACTTATTTTGTTGTTGTCCATTACTTACAGCTTGTTGTTGATGATTTGCAGCTTGCTATCCAATGTTAATAGCATGCTTTTTTGACCTTGTATTAGCTGCAATGGGTGAAAAAGGTATATTTTGTGCCTGTGAATGATTAACTCCACTAAATTTCTCACCTTGCCAATTCATCATAGATACCTCAAGACCTTTTGGTTCTTCATTTCTACCTACATCCTGATAAGACATGTTATTTTGTACCATCAAGGCTTGCGATTGAACATTCATTGCATTTTGACACGATGCTTGACTATGAGGTTGTTGGCAAGGAAAACATTACTCTTGTGCTATATTGTTCTGAGCAGGAACAATTTATTTAGAATTGCTAGTAGTATTCTAATTGTACTGTTGGTTTTGCCTATTATTGTAGTTCCTCCTTTGAATCTGAGCATCAACTTAGTAGTTAGGCCTATTGGATTGATAAGGAGCTTGATATGGGGCTTGATACCTTTGATTTTGGTTTTGATTATTCTTGAGGTTCACCAATTCATTGCCAAAATTTTGCATAGTCTGCTAGATTTGTTGTGTTGCTTCAACATTCTTTATAAACATTTCCTATAGCGTATGTAGTTGCTTTGATGGGTCTACTAAAACACTATTTTGAGCATAATTTTGGAAACCTAGTGCTGGTACAACAAGTATTGCAGCTAAAGGGGGTACTTGTAAAGGCATTGATGGTTGTATATCAGAAAAAATAGGCATAGGAGGCCTAGGGGTAATTTTACTAGCTTGTATAAGGTTGTTTTCTACTCTAATAGATATATCATAAGCTGCTAGTAATGTAACCCCACCCATAGATTAAATCATAACAGCAATATCGCTATTTAAAGCTCTCAAATAATACAAAAATGCATGCTCAAGAGAAGGTTTTACCATTGTAGGAATTCTATTCCAAGTTCACTCAAAACGGTAATTGAAATTAGTCATCTACTCTTGCGGTGCCCTCTTGATAGTGGTCATCTGCTCAACCAATGATAGGTTATCTGATTTATTTGCCAATTGCATTGTTAGCTTATCACCCAAATCATCCCAATCAACAACTGAATTAATTTGCAAACCTCTGAACCATTGAAGGGCTTTGACTTTGAATGATGCTACAAATAGCTTGAGTGCCACATTCTCTTGGGTTATATGGTGAACTACACATGGAGATGCTATATCTCTTAGATGTTGAATGCGTGTGACATGGTCTTCTCTAGTGAAATTAGGAAGACTTTTCAGGGCTTCTCCTGGTATTGGATCATGTTGGGTAAAATTTAAAGGGCTACCTCCATTGAAGGGTACAAAAGCATGTACTCTTGGTATGACCATTGCAAATACTGGAAGATTTACTAGAGGATTCTGGGTAATAGATGATTGAATTGGAGTAGTTGCAAAAAGAGGATTTATGTGGGTGTCAAAATTAGGCTGAGAATTAGGTAGAGGAGAAGAATTAGATAGAAGATTAGAATCTGGAATTTCCAAAAAAACTTTAACCGGTAAACCTTCTGGAAACTCGAGTGCTAAATTTCCTTCTTTCTCTATCTCTTTCGTTGTCCTTGACCTTCTCTATGATGGTCGTAGCTCAATATGCTCAATCAGATCATCACTCTGTCTGGTTTGATACTTTCTCATATGTTGTTAAGCACTATTCTGCACATAGAACTAGAAAAATAGTCACCAGGTACTTAGAAAAAATAACCTCAAAAGGCTGAATTACTGCTGTCAATACCAAAACAATAGAAAAAATGGATTTCCTTTGAGCTGTGATAGCTCAAACAGGTCCCACCAGGCATGCAAAAAACTATTGTCACTGAGGATTGCACACGTGATGCTATGTTCGAAAACAAGCAATCTTATGAACCATGGAAACACCTACGAGCCTATGGGTTGCTCAAAGTGAAGGTGAATCTTCGGAGATCATGTTGGCTTCCTGTTTGGTGAATCTCTCATAAATACTTGACAAGAAAAGGGATAAAAAGGGATAGAAGGCTTGTGTGTAATAAAAATCTATTCTAATGAAGGTTATGCACCAAATATATTATCAAAGATCTACAACCTTCTTAACTCACAAAAAATCTTCCAACAAATAAATCTGAATCTCACAACTCAATTGAACATGTAGATGCATAAATATTTTCTATAAAGGTATGAATTTAATGCATGTGTGAAGGAAAATAACAGGTTTTCACAACTTCAAGCAATTAAAATCAACTAACACAAACTAGAACCTGCAACTAAGATGTATCTTCTTGCACCACAAATTGACTAAATGAGACAAATTAGAAGATAAAAATCACAAAAAATCATCAAACCATTCATTCAACACTAGACAAGAAATACCAAGAAGGTGATCTGCGACTATATTATTGAAAATAAAGAAAGAACTAGAGGGAAAAAAGGAGGAAGAGAATATATAGAAATTCTGATGAATACCCTTCAAAAACCCTAAAAAGACTGTATGGCAAAAGCCATGGGCGAATCTGCCCACAAAATTGCATAAAAACTCATGCATAATATTGTGAAAGAACAATCTTTATTTCTCAAAAGGATTTCCACTAATTCTGCATGAAGAGAAAATCTCTTTATTGCATATGGAGCCGCCAGTTCTGCCCAACAAAGCTTCACTAAAAAAGAAGAACCCTTTGTTTGAAAATCTGCATGTCTAAGTGCAAAAAATAGCTATCCCTATGTCAAATATGCATGATGAAATGAACTGAGACTGTATTAAAAGAAATCCCATTGAAAATATCAAATGTATTCTTTGGCAACTGCTCTTCATGCTGAAACTTCTGGTATAAATAGTTGAAAAATATGATCTCTCTATTTCGTGATCTTTCCAATGGTATGCAACACTTCCATTTTGGACAATCAATCAATGTCTGAATTAATTTTTTTTTTTATGTAGGAATTTAACTCTTCGCTAGGCGGGCTTTTCAATGTGTAGACGATCAGTTCTCCCAACCTCTGAAACCAAATCTATCGGGTCAATGGCAAGTTAGTTGAGTAGCTATCTTGATCGTCCAATCCTCTTTGATCTTTATTTTCACTTGGTCATGTGGCACTTTTTTATTGCCTCCAAGGTCTTTCCTCCTTTTACCTCAACATGGTCTTACGAACCCCTAGAACAGCTAACTTATTAATTGTCACCAACTCTAGATAGATATCCATCGAGCAAATTTAAGCCGTAGCATAGTGAACACCATTGGATTCATCAAAAACTTCTTGCTTTTTACCTTTTTTAGTCACCTAACCATCTGCCCTAACTGCCTGGATTAACCATCAAATTTTCTCTTTAACCATTGGAACTGCTAGCAGCTTGTCGCCATGTCGTGGTGATTAATACTCAGACACTTTTTTTATTGCAGTATAGCAACAACCATTGGATATTTTTATACTTGCTTAGCCTTTAAAATCTCATCTCAGTTGCTCTTTAAAAAAAATGGGCCAACTTAGTCAATTGACTCTTGCCACATGCTGCATTTAGATTTGTCAGCGGATCCACCTGGGCTTCACTGAAAAAAAAATTAACACTCTGAAGTGGGCCCACCTCTTTCTGAGTTCTCCTTGTTCATCCTATGCCTATGGAAAAATGATTTTGAAACATTTGAACCACTTTCAAGTATTGAACCACTAAACCATTGAACCTTTTTGAAGCGTTGAACCACTGAACTTTGAAGCATTTTCAACCATTGAATCTATGAACCATTGAACCACTTTGAAGTTCAAGGTTTGTAGAATTCTACCATGTGTTAGCCTCTAATTAGCTTACGGTTCCACCTGGGTATCACTCAAAAATATTAACATTCTGGAATGGGCCCACCTCTTTCTTATCTCTGTTTGACAAGTCTTTCGGTGAAATCTTCTCTTTGGCAAACAGTTTGCAAGACTCATCGAAAGCCAAGTTTCATCAAAACCGCATCTCACCGAGTCCCAATGCTTAGTCACCAAGTCAAAACCATAATCATCATGCATCTCTACATCACGACATAGCAATAATGGTCAGATCATCTTTGGTCATCGTTGATCTTTTTGTCTTTCTGCTAGTTAATCTCTCTGAGTGGGTCTCTCTTATGCCACGGTGTCACCACGCGTCAACCACTAGTTCGCTCATGGGTCCACCTTGTCCTGCAACTTCGACCTATCACTACACTTGGTCTGCCTTGGTTCTTCATCTACTCTCTATGATGTAGCACATCCTCATTCGTTCTTAGCCCACCTGGACAGCCACGTCATCAGTCGCCAAGCTGCAGGGAATAACTATCGAGCATGTTCATCATGCGGTATAGCAACATGCATTGATCTTCCTCCTGAGTGCCCAAGCTTTAACTCTGTTTGATCCTCTCTCTTATGTCATGTGTCAATATATTTCACCTCCTGATTAGCTTAGGAGACCACATGGACACCACCTATCTGCCACATATCAGCCATGCATCTTACTTTGTCAGATATCCTTCTTTTTCTCCCTCGACAAATTGTTTATCAGTCTTATCAAACCTGCAGTTTCATCGATATCCTCATTTCAGTCAAACTGCTTCTTATTTCTTTGATATGCCCTATGTCGATGAAAGTGACCCTTTGGTGAAACATTTTCGGGACTTATCGTAGCCAAGGTCTACTAGATGTTGATGGAAATGAACTTTCGATGAAATCTTTTCGGGACTAATAGTGGCCAAGATCTTTTCAATGTCACCCATCATGCCATGTCACTAGCCACTGGACTGCCACCTATCCTTGGTCTTATACTCTCTTCCCTACCATGTCATCAGTCACCAAGTCACATGAAATATCCAGTGATCACCTTTTCATTGCGACATAGCGACAACCGTTGATGTACCTGCATCACCGTTGATCTTTTACAAATTGCTTTCTCTTTAGTCTCTTCCCACTAGTCGATCATAAAATTAGGATGCATGTAGATGTATGCACATGTGGGGTCCATTGGGCGACGAGCCACCTCTTGTAAAAATATTTCAAGCTTTGACACTTTAGTTACATGTGATTTAAGCTTTAAATGTTATACACTTTGTCTACACTGCCAATGTGGGATAATTGTTCTCCATACCCTGGGTTTTCCATCAGGTCATCGGGATGATATGAAATGGTTCATTTTGATGGCTGATACAACCTTTAGCACTTTGCACCTTCCTATCAGGTCTTCAAAATTTTTCAGAACCTGCTATTCTGATAGCCAATATAACTTTTTGTATTGTGCTTGCTCATTGGGGTACGTCTTGCTGATTGGGGAAAATTTCAAAAAATGACTTTTTTGGAGTCCCAATTAGGTGTGATAAGCCATGCCTTTCTTGAAAAGGTACATAAAGTGTCTGTGATCTATAGCATGTTGAGATCAACCCTCGCAGGAGCCCATTTTAACCCACATGCTTTATTGTTTTATTTCTGTATCTGCACATGAAGCAAACAAGTTAGAAAAATATGTGCATTTCTAATTAGTTGCTCATTATTTGGACCTTTTCAATATGAATGAATGCAAGGATTCATTAGGGCACCAAATTTGGCATGTGCAAAATTTTGGTAACAAATAGAGTGGTGATCAAGTCAGATTTGGAGATGACAAAGCATGTATGATCACAGATAGAGTTATTATTTCTCTAGATGGAAAGAATAATAGTGATAATGTCTATTATGTATAAGGTTTAAAGCATAATCTTTTAAGTGTTGCTCAATTGGTGGGCAAGGGATTCCAACTTTAGTTTAAAGATAGAAAATGCAAAATCACTAACAAAACTAGTTTGTAGATTGCAACCGGTACTCAGACTGGAGATAATATCTTTCACTTGAACACTAGTAATAAGACATGTTTTATTGCTTATATTGATGAGAGTTGGCTATGGCATAAGAGGTTGTGTAATGTTAATTTTGATTGTATTGTTAAGATCAGTTCAACAAAGGCAGTTAGAGATATACCTAAGATTATAAAGCCTTATAATTCGGTGGGTAAGGAATGTCAATTGGGAAACAAAGTTAGAACTTCTTTTAAAAGAATACATGATAAATCTAATGTTGTGCTTGATTTGATTCATACTGACTTATGTGGTCCAGCAAGGACCAGAAACTTTGAAGGTGATAGATACTACATGCTGATAATTGATGATTATTCTAGAATGATGTGGGTGACTTTTTTAAGGGAGAATTTTGAAGCTTTTGAGAAATTCAAGATCATTAAAGAAAAGGTGGAAACAAAAAATGGATTGAAAATCAAATGTCTAAGATCAGATCAAGGTGGTGAGTTCACTTCTCATGAATTTAACAGTTATTGTGAGATAAATGGGATTAGGAGACAGTTATCTGCACCCCAGAATCCTTAGTAGAATGGAGTAGTGGAAAGAAAGAATAGAACCATGATGATGGAAGCCAAATTCCCTCACATCTACTAGAGAGAAGTAGTGACTACAGTAGTCTACACATTTAACATAGTTCATATCAAAGGTGAAACTGGTAAGACCCCTTGTGAATTATGGTTTGGACATACATCTACTATTAAATATTTCAAAACTTTTGGAATTAAATGTTATATAAAAAGGGATGATTCAACTGGGAAGTTTGATCCTAGACGTGATGAAAGGGTATTTCTTAGATATCCAATTCAGAGAAAAGCATATAGATATTTTAACAAAAGATTTCAGAAAATTGTGGAGAGCGCAAATATGAAAGTGGATGATCAATATAGAAATCAATCTATATCATATGACAGGGAACTGATAGTTGAAATGATCATAACTAAACCGACAATGCCTCAACCGATACAAGACATTAAGATAGTTACACCAGTACAATCATAAAATTCAACTCTGATTGATGATCAGAACAATGAACCTGAAGGTCAAAAGACACCAAGGTATGTAAAGTTAAATCATTCTTAAGATAGGTGCAAATGTCTCACCATAATCAATCCCTTTGCAGGTTAAGGAAAGCATTATATGGATTGAAACAAGCTTCTAGAGCTTGGTATGCAAGGTTGGATAAATATATTTTGAAGATTGGTTTTATTAAAGGAAGAGATATCATTAATCTATATTACAAGATCACTGATGATGATATTTTGATTATTGAAGTATTTGTTGCCAATATCAGTTTTGGAGGTGAAGATAAATTGTGCATGGAATTCTATAATAATATGAAGAATGAATTTGAAATGTCTATGATTAGTGAGATGAGATTTTTCTTAGGTTTACAGATTACTCAAAATGACAAAGGCATTTTTTCTATCGAACTAAGTATCTAAGGGAATTGTTGAAGAAGTTTGGTATAGATAATTCCAAACCGGTAAGTACTCCTATGGTGACAAGTGATAAATTCTCTATCAAAGACACATCTGTACTAGTAAATTCGACAAAGTATAAGCCTATGATTGGTGGCTTGTTATATCTAACTCAGAATAGACCAGATATTATGAATGCATTAAGTATTGTTTCAAGATATCAAAGTAATCCTAAAGAAAATCATGAATGTACAGTAAAGAGGATATTTCACTATTTGCAAGGAATAACAGAATATGGCTTATGGTATTCTAGAGATGATAACTTCACTTTCTGTGCATATACAGATTCAAATTGGGTAGGAGATATTGATGACAGGAAGAGAACTTCTTGTGGAGCTTTCTTTCTTGGAAAGAAATTGGTTTCATGGATCAGCAAAAAATAGTCATGCATTTTTTTATCTACTGTAGAAGTTGAATATGTTGGAGCAGCAACTAATTGTAATCAAGTCTTGTGGATGAAGCAAATGTTGAAGGATATCAAGGTAAATTATAGTGAACCGGTAGTTATCTATTGTAATAAATATGTAGCTATTGACAGGTCTAAGAATCCAATATTTCACTCTAAGACTAAGCACATATCAATAAAATATAACTTTCTAGAGGACAAGGTGGAAGAAAAGGAAGTCAAATTGGTTTATGTGAACACTAAATAAACATATTGCAGATATATTCACTAAACCAATGTCTAAGGAATTATTTGAGTATTTGAGAGACAGGTTAGGGGTATCTACCCCTCTGGCAAAAACTTAATTGATGGAGCACACCATCTATCTAGTATGCATCATCAACATTATCCTATGCTTTGGGTTGATATAGTGGTGCTACTACTCAGGGGGAGTAGTCAACTTTGAGATTCATAAAATTTTGATATCTATGTCATATATTCGGCATTGATGCCAAAGGGGGAGATTGTTGGCAATATGGTGGAACTGATTATGTGTTGCATTGATGTTTTGTAATTGATGTCAACACTAGCTATTATGGTTCGTTACAAACAAACAGGTTTTGGTTACCGATAGAAGAACTAGTGTTACTGGTAAGGGTTTAAGGTTTTACCAGCAGAGCTTTTATTGAGAATCTTTGACAGGATGCATAAGTGGTGTTGTTGCGGCTTCTAGATGAATTCAGGATGTAGAAGGTGATCCTTGATCATGCCTTGACTGATTTGTGACATCACTTTGGCATGGATAATCTAATTAGGTCCGGTACCTATATAGGTTATGGAAAGGTATCATGTTAACATGTTCTCTACATGTTACTGGGATGTTTTATGGATTGGTTAATACTATTTTGGTCTAAAGCTGACATGGCATATCATTGTAATATGGATGTATGTAATGACCTTATTGTAATATCTTTTAGGTGGCTGACCTAATCGATTTAGGCCTTAGGGTTTGTATAAATTGATGTAAGATCTCATTGTAGTTCGTGGTGGCGATGGTTGTGGTCATGGTCATGGAATGAAATATCATATGCAAAGGAGATTTGGTCGATCATAGGTGACCGAATTGGGTTTAAGTTAGAGGTCAAAGGCCTCTGGTATTGAGCTTAATTGAGACTGTAATGAGGCATGGTAGATGCTATTTTTTGCAGTTCATTCTTTTGGATTGTTGTCCAATTATCTTGAGGTGGTTATAACCTCTTTGTAGTCAGTGAGACTCCTTTGCAATGAGTAGTACGCTCTAGGCAGTGTGCCTTCCTGCATGTGCAGGCCCCTTATTATATCACATACTTTCTACAGAAGTATTATCTGAGTATGGGTAGGCTTCCCACCATGGTTTTTCCCTTTATTGGTTTTTTCCATGTACAAATCATGGTGTTCTGTGGTATGGTTGCATTGTGTTAATTCTATGTTTCATTCTTAAGTGTTATTGCTTACCGGTATTTGTTTCTGCTATTCTGGTATTCAATGTTTATGTGTTCCGGTTAAAGGTTATAAAGTGGTTTGATTAAATAATCTATTGACAACTGATTCACCCTCACCTCTCAGTTTTCCACCGGTTATCCTAACATTATAGTGGTCTATTTTCGTTTCACAATTATTCATTGTTGTTTTTCAAGTATATAATATACATATATTATAGTTATACCAATGATTTTTGGTTAGGCCTTTGAGTATACCTGTTGGATTAAGGCTATTTTGGTATTTCAGTTTTAATAAGATTTTTTTGGTTATCTATCTTGATTCATGTTCTGTGTTCTTCGGTACTATTTTTTGGGTTCATTCAATTTTTTTGGTGGGAATGTTGATTATGCCTAGAGGTTTTCTGGTTGTTTTATTAGTCTAGGATAAGTTTTTGTCAGTGGGTTTTTCCCATCAGGTTTCGATCTTTCTTTTATTTTATTATTCTATTATGTTTGTGTGGGATGTTGTTTTCCAGGGATTCATTTCATTAATAATGTTTCTATTATTCCTGTTGTTTTTAGTCTTTGTATTCTAGTGATTCATTTTGCATTTGAGCTTCGATGAAGGATGACCATTGCTATTTGTTTTTTAATTTCTATACATTGGTTTTTGTAAGATAAGCATATTGGTTTCTGGTGATTCATTTTTCTTTTGGGTTTATATATATAAACACTTGCTATTTTTCCATTATTTTTTTGTGTTCTTGGTTGGGTTATTATTTTTCCCTTCATTGTCATTGTTTGATCTATTGAATTGTTGTCAGATTAGATCAACCCATTAAATATATTACAAGCTTTTGTAGGGAATTAAAAGATTAAAGCTTGACTTTGTGTTGATCTTTCTATGTATTGTGATGTTATGCACATTTTAGAGTTATCTAATGACACACACATATCTCTTTTAGGGTGTGTTATTTTTACCGTTTAGTTTTTGTGGTATGGTGATTTTGGTTTTCAATTTTTTCTCTTTTCTATTTTGCCTAGCCTCGCACCTTAAGTTTATTAGTCTAATAATTTATTTTTGAATAATTATTTAAATAAGCTTTGAAGAATAAATTATTTTATAATTGAAATATTTTAAATTTTATAGAATTATCTTAATATGTATAAAAAATAAAGTTAACTCAAAATTACAATTGAAATGTAGCACTTCGATCAGACAACACATCTCCTTGAAATGTTGAGTATGAGTTCAAGTCTTCCAGAGAATCTTTCATTGCTCTGTAAATTGTATTGGCTTTTCTCAACCTTTACAACTGAGCACGCATAAACTGTAAGTGTCCATTAAGATGAGGATTTGAGATTAAAATGAGAAATGGGTATGTAATTAATAATTATAAGGGGGAGACATGCACTTTGATCATCAAAAATTTTAAGCAGTCCATCCTAATTGAATTAGAATGTGGCCCATTTGGGTGCCCTTCATATGACTATACTGAATAGTTTTTATATTGAAATTAGTACCAAATGATATGGAAACATGTGAGATATAAACATGGAATGATATCTACAACAAGCTTCTAACGCACCTCCCAATCAGTTTTTAATTAAGGTGTTTATTAAAAGAAATGGGTGTCTACAATTTTGGTGTGTTTTGGTTTCCATTCCTCATTTTTTGTGTGCATTGTTTTTCGTACGCAAGTTTTTGGTTCATTAGGTTTTACTTTGGTGGTTCCCTCAGAACAGAATTTCTCGATATATTATATCGTTCTATGTCTTCTAATAAGGAAATTTGCAACCTCCTAATAGGATCAAAATCAACTTTATTATGCAAGGCAACCTACCAGTCCAGATGACAACACTCCTTTCCTCATAGTGGATCTGAAATCATCTTTCCATTGAAAGTGAGGTAACCCGTGCTTGTCTTATGATGTCCATCTGTCTTCTCTGCAAATGAAATGACTTCTTTTCTATGGTTAATGAAAACATGCAAAATTATTTCCATATCACTAAGTTATTGATTTCTACACCCATCTTTATTTGTGAATAGCTTTGTTTCAGAACAACCTATGCAATTTTATAGTTTAAAAAAAATTAAAACATATCTTTACAAAATATTATAAGAGACTCTTAATAAATGTGTACTGTTATGCACGTTTAGTTCTACCATTCCTGTCGATTTCAAAGATCTTGTTTCAATATGTCATCTCCATCAGCTCCCTCTGAATCTTCACAACAGTTCGCAATGGACTCTTTGGTAAGATGGTATATTTTTCCTTTTCAAAACCCCAACTTTGTGGTCATTACTTTCATAATATCCCTCGTTCATAATACATTTTAAATTGATTGCATTCCTTTAATTTGCACATGCTCTCTATTTTCTAGCATATAGAAATATAGTTATGCATTCTTTAATTGATTCATTTCAATATCGTTGCCACATTTAATGGTTCAAGCTTCTTAAATTACATGCATTCCAAAAAACTCAACTATACGTGAAGGCATGGTCATATATATTTCTTACTACCCTTTCACATTAAGTCCTTAGTGTTGATATTATCTTTTTGTAGGCACTTGCCCAAGAGTGTGCCCCTCCCCACCCCCCATGTGCAATTCAATCTTTCAATGCTAGAGATGACCTTCCTTCAACATTGCTCCAGATTTTGTCATTCCAAAAAGTGCAGGGTGTCGAACATGACACAAACATATATAAACTTGTGTTGTAGGATGGCACATACATGCACCTAGCGATTCTGCCTCCTAAGTATGCAGATTTGATACTTTTAGACACTCTCAAAATTATTTTTATAGTTCTCTTGACAAGTTATACTTGTAGATATGTATGGAACACATGGTAGGAAACATACTATGTTTATAAAAAAGTCCTTCTTTAATATTGAATCCTTTGCTGCAACAAACTTCAAAAACCTAACAAAACTATTTTCACATTATAGGACTATCATAATACTTAGTCTAGAGGTCAAACAATGTAACTATCAATTCTTTGGTAAACCTGCATACCTATTCAAAGAACAACAACAAGAATTATTGGGCCAAGAAACACCTTCATCCTCTAAATGTTCCCTTCAATTTGGTGGTGGACGACCATCTTCACAAAGCACGATCTCTGATAACATAAGCCCTATCAAAAGTTTAAATCCCTACCAAAACAAATGGACAATCAAGGGAAAAGTCATTGAGAAATGTCCAATATGTCCATTTAGTACACCTACCAGTAATTGGCAAGTCTTCGGCTTTGACATTATAGACATTGAAGATTATGAAGTTAGGGTCACATGCTTCGATCAAATAGATCAACTACATTATGAACGCATTGATGTGGGTCCTCACTATGTCATTTCAAATGGCTCCACAAAGGAGGCAAACACAAAATACAATAAATGAAACAGTCATCTAGAGATCTTATTTGATGCTTCAATATTGAAACATTGCACCCCTAATGTTGATTCTGTTCAAAGCTGCTCCCCTTTCACCCCAATTAGTCAAGTGGTTTAGTTGACTAATAATACATTGGTCGACATCATTGGTGTTGTGGTCTATGCTAGAGATGTCATCACAATCCATAGAAAGGATGGAAGTGAAACTAAGAAGCGAATTGTTAAAATTAATGATCTGTCTGGTTCGACAATTGATGCCAATCTATGAGTGCCGACATCAGAACAAAGATGTCATGACTTTAAAAATATGTTAACCCCTAATGCTATTCTTATCCTTGTTGTACACAATGGTCATGTAGGGTACTTTAATGGGAAGGTTGTCAATATGACATCTGCGACAACACTACATATTAGTTCTCCTTTCCTAGAGGCAGAACCCCTAATGCTAAGAGGACCTCTTCCATTGCATCATCATGATTTCCCTTTGGGCTTTACTCATATTGATGGAAGATATAGTAGGATGACTATTGCATCGATCTATGAACGCATGAGTGCTAAACTAGAAACAATTCAAACCACTATATTTGTGGTTCTTAGATTTGTCAATGTAACAGATGATGACTTCTATTACATAGCTTGTCCATTGAAAGTTAATGGTAAACCTTGCAAAAAAAATGCACTCAGCAGGTTGATGATTCATGGTTCTATCCTAGATGTCAAATGAGCATGGCAAAATGCAATTACAATTACCTTTTACCAATGAAACTGCAAGGTGCAACAAAAACTCTTTGAGCAACTGCTTTTGATGATGTAGGAATAGATTTGATAACAAAGACTACAAAAGAGCTTTACATGCTCCAAAATGATGTCACCACAACACAAACACCTTGTGCTGTCATTAATACAGTTGTTTCACATCGCTACATGTTCACTCTGTTGGTTTCTACTGACACATACAATTCAAAGCCTAAGATAAAGGTTTCAATTAACAAGATCAATGAGGTTGATTATAAAGCTGAGTGCAATGCTTTACTTGCAGAGATTGCTTGCCTCTCCGTGTAATCTTAGCTATATACTACACCTCTTGGCTATTTACAATACTTTGCTTTCATATAAGACTTATTAAGTTTCCTCTTTTGCATTTTTACATATTTTATATGCGTACAACCTTGCTACATTATAGACAATTCTATGACAATCGTTATAATGATAGATAACCAATATGTTTCTAAAATTTTCATGGTTAGGGTTACCATCAAGGTTAGGGTTTGGCTTTGGTTTAGGATTATGGTTAGGGTTAGGGGTTAGTTGTAAGGTTAGAGTTACCATCAAGGTTAGGGTTTGGCTTTGTTTTAGGACCACGGTTAGGGTTTGGCTTTGGGTTAGGATTATGGTTAGGGTTAGGGTTTAGTTGTAAGGTTAATTTTATGGCTAGGGTATAATGTCAGGGTTACAATTGCGTTTAGGATGACATCAAAGTTAGGGTTAGAATTAGGGTTATGGTTCAATTACATTAATGTTAGGGTTAAATTATTATTAAAGTTCAATTATGGTTAGGGTTTGGGCTAGATTAAGGTTCAATTCAGCTTAGGGTTAAGTTTAGGGTAGGATTATTGTTAGGGTTAGGGTTTAGGATCATGGTTAGGTTAGTGTTATGATTAGGGTTAGGGTAAGGATTATGATTAGGGTGATGGTTTTTGCTATTGTTAGGTTTATTGTTTACATCATGGTTGGGGTTAGGGTCATAATTACGATTATGGTGAGAGTCATAGTTAGAATGATAGCTAGGGTTAGGGTTAAGGTTAGGATTAAGAAAAATTTCACTTTTGTAAAGAATAGTACTTTGAAGGAAAATTCCATACATGACCTTTGTTTTTTGATGTACATTTCAATAGTGTTTCTTAAAAATTTGTGCATTTCAATAGTATGCCTTTACAAAAGTGAAAATTTTCCTTGAGAGTACTATTCCTAATCGATTTTCCAAAAACCTAATTATAAGATGTTGCGTTTTTCTCTGAGCATTCGTATCTATTCATTCGCAACTCTTAATTTATTGATACGATATATATAAAGGAGCGTGAGATTGGCTTCATCAAGTATTTGAAGTTACATGTCCATAAATCTGTTAAGAAAATGGCACAGCAAGCAGGAGCAGATGAGATCGTTAATGGCAATAATAAAGAGGCTTTTGATATGAGTCGTGCTTTAACCGACCTAAACAATAATGTGTGTGTATTGTAAAGTTTTTTGATTGGAGAGATAACAGCCTACGAAGCGGACCCGCAAAATCAAGCTGATAAGTTTGCATTTCATCTTAACATGTTTAACAATGTTGCCGATTCATTCAACCAGGAGGTTGACGCTTTAGATCTCGAATTGGGCAGCTATTTTATATGGCACAAACCCTGGGCTGAATACATAGGATACTGTAATTCACTAGAAAACATGATCTTATTTTGGACGAAGCAATTGATTTAATTTGGCAACATTGGTTACCTGATCTGGAAGAAAGAGAGGAGAGACATAGGGAGAGAGAGATAAGACAAGTGGTGGAAGATCTACCGAGCATAAAAATTTCAGGAGATCATCTGAATGAAAATATTACGTGTAAGATTTGTTTATCTGATTTTGAAGGGGCAGAAGAGGCGTGCCAGTTGCGTTGCCATGAACGCCACATATTTCACAGGGAATGTATTGAAGAATGGTTGAAGAGGCAAAATCAGTGTCCCATGTGCAGGTGGCAAGTATGTTGGAGGAAAGTTGTTAGAGATAGAGAGATCGGTACACTTCGAGTTTCTCTTCACGTCTAGTTTACGTGGATAATTAGAGGAATTATTAAATATCTCTTCTATTAAGGTAGGCAATGTCCCTTTCTTTTGATTGTAGAACACCATTTTAAATTTTTAGTAGCTGTATTAGGATCTAAACATTACAAGTATCAATGAGTCCAAAATCAATTATTGCTCATACCTTCAAATTCACGAATGTTTTTGTTTCTCTTGGATAAGCTCAAGGCCTCTTGATTTCCTGTGTTAACATGCATATAATAACGACGATGGGCTAGTTCCTCTTGAATATAACTGTAACAAAATGCATCCTTGGACTACCAAGATAACCATCTATAAGAAAGAAACACTCTGCCAATGTTACATCTAATAAAATTATTTCAATATTCCAAAGAATATATGATTGGTATGCCATGGGAAATGAGACCCCATCAGGCATATTCAGCCACTTTCTCATTGCCAATCCACTCGCATCTCAAATAGAATAGATATATGTACATGTATTATTTTTTCATAGTTAAATTATTGGTTAGGGCCAGTCCCCTTCATTGATAAAATGAGAATATAGATCATTAATACCCTTGTCACATATAATTGTATTGTTTCTAGCATAATTCTTAATTAAATTTGCCCACAGACTTATAAAGTTTTTGGGATTCAAACTTTAGCTTTACAAAAATTGGCCGAAAGCCCATGATATTAAACAAGTTTTTGTATATTTTCTAAAGATGTTAAGCAAGTTTTTGTATATATACAAATATCTATTAACCTGTTGTGCAAAAGTCCTATCCTTGGGTCACCCCTTCCCAAAATCTCCAACAAACCACTGAAAAATTACAATCACTACAAATGAAAAATTTAAATATCTATAAATAGGTCAAAAAGTTCATAATGATTGAGTTTTCAATACTACCAAAGTTTCTAATGCTGATTCCAAAAAAAAATTTGACAGCTTCAAATTGTCATATCTCTCCATTTCTAGACGATCATGTGAAGTTCAAATTGATCTCTTCTAAATGTGATTAGTCATCACACATTCTCATTTAATTGTGAAAGTCATATTTACTAAATTTATTAAGTTGTCTTCTATTGACACTCCACAACTTAGTTTTTATATTTACTAATTGCTTTTTTGTAATATAATTTTACTAAATTTTTTCAAGTAAATCTATGTGTTTAATCATTTTTTTCTTTATCTTTATTTTTTTTCATTTTAAATTCTCCAATATTATCAACCTATCAAGTATTCTCATTAACAATTTGATCTACTTCTCTTTCTCTACCATTTTCTTAATTAGGTTTAAATAAAATTAATTAACATTTAATAATGAAATATTTGAATAGTACTATAAAGTAAAATAACCATTTTCCTAGAGTATTGTCTAGATGAGACAATTGAATTAAGAAAAAAGTTAATTTAGATAATCACTTTTCATTGAGGGATTTCTCTTTTACCTCACGTGTAACCTTTGGATGTTAATTTCATACATGATACAGTTGAAAAAATAAATGATTATTATATTCAATGGTCATATAAAAGTTTACTTGGGGTTAAAAGTAGCTTTATGATTCAATTACATTTGGGCAAGGGTTTGGGCTATAATTCAATTAGGACCAGGATTCAAATTAGGGTTAGGGATCAATAAGAGTTAAATTAAGATTGAATTTGTAGGTAGGGTTTAAAATAAATTCAATTTTTTTTAATTGTTAAATGAATAACAATTAGTTTTAGAATATATTTACAACTTTCTAACTTTTGAAATAGAAACTTTCTAAATTGTTTATAGATGTATAATTAACATTTCTATTCCATTTTCTCTTTTCCCATGTAAATCATTTTATCTTCTAAATCAAACTATTTTTTATATTGTTTAATTGTTAAATGAATCACGAGTTTTAGAATAAATTTAAAACTGAAATATAGACATAAATAAAATCTTTTTATATTTTCTAGATATACATTTGTATTCTATTAACTTCCAAAATTAAAGTAGATGATTTAAATAGAATCTTTTTATATTTTCTAGAGATACATTTCTATTCTATTAACTTCAAAAATAGGTAACATTATGCAAACAATGTCCTTATAAGCCTTAGGTTTAGAAATATTAAGAAATAAAAGCTTGTATCATGTTCATTAAACAAGTGTCAAATTTAATATTCATAGAATATAAATAATCAAGATAATAATAGAAATATTGAATAAAAAATTATTTATTATTATTAATTATTGTTTTAAATTAGTTATCAAGAAAATGCAATCAATAAAAAATTATATTTAACATAAAATTTCAAATCAAAATAAATAAAATTATTATGTTTTATTACAGCTCCTGCCCTCACAAACACTAAAATTAGAGAGAAACAACACAACCACTCACTCAAAACAACCAGATATCCAGCAAAATAAAATTATTGCTATAAAATTGAAGATAAATAATTAGATTAAAAACATTAATTATTAATATTTAATTTCATCTTTCCAGATTATTGCTATAAAATCTGAAAAACAAACTCGACATCTGTGAATTTTTTTAAGATGGTTCTCGGAAACTTTTATTATTTATCTCTCCCGCTGTCTCTTTACTCTTTCTTCCAGATTGCTTGACCATACGTCCCCAAATTTTGGTTTTTTTACTGATCTTCTCATTTTCTTGCAAACTCTGCCCTTTCTTTCTCATTGCCAGCACTGAAGCAAGATGAAAAAAATTATTCTGTACGCAGTCAGATTTTATCGATAAATTTTGTAACAAAATGTTTATAAATATTAATATTAATCATTTTAGTATTAAAAAATATTTTTATTTTTTATTTTTATTATAAGTAATAAATTAATCATATTATACAATACGCCTTAAAACTACTTAAAAAAAGCATGAAAAGAAATAGAAAAGAAAAATCTATAAATAAGAGGGACATGCAAGAAGTTCAAGAAATATTAATTTAAGTTAAATTAATTTTATAAAAAATAAAAATAATGAATTTTTTTATTTTAATTATTTATGTTGAATTTTATAATAATATTTTTTTATTTATTTTGGTTTTGAATTTCATGTTAAAAATAAAATTTTCACTGATTATATTATCCTAATAACTAAGTTTAAAAAATAAATAAATTCATTCTTTTAACTATTTATATTATTCTCTTTATTATTTTGAAAATAAATAAGATTCTAAAAAATAAAATAATAAATAAAAGAAATTGTTTAAAATAATATCATGCAAAACACAGAATAAGTAAAGAAAAATAAAATCATCCAAAACACAGAATTAGAAAAGAAAAATCTATAAATAAGAGGAATAAGGGATAAGAATTGGGTGAACGAGGAAAGAAATTCAGGGAAAGTAAACAAGTTTAACGAAAACGGTGAAGAAGTTCGCGATTAATTTCTTCACCATTTTTTAAACTGGTACGTACAGTTTTTCTATACTGGGTCTAAATGGTGTTTATTTCTTCACCAGTTTTTAAACTGTATGTGGTCGGTAGAGTTATTCTCTACTAGGGCTATTGATTCACTTCCAGCGTGAGATCAACATTATCCGTTAATGAAAGTGCAGGAGAGGTTGAAGATATCAGAGAAATTCTAAGCCGGCGTTTACAATTATCATTCGATATTGATAGAAGAGATTTTATTAGAGAGTGTGTGGCCAACATAAAAGCTCATGCTAGAGCTTGAAAAGTGATTTGATTAGAAAGAAAGCAGCTTACGAAGCAGACAAATTCCAAGTGGAGAGATGCATATGCGACAATCCCATGCCTCAATGCACAATATACTGTGATCGATTCAGAGAGGTTAACCATATTTTGGAGAAAGTAAGAGATTTGATTAGAGAAATATGGTCAAACGATATGGAAGAAAGAGTAAACAGACAGAGGGAGAGGCAGATAATACAAGTGGTGGAAGGCCTACCTACCATTAAAATTTCAGAGAATCATCTTAATGAAATTGTTAGTTGTGCAATTTGTTTTTCAGATTTTGAAGCGCTAGAGGAGGTGTGCCGTTTGTTTTGCGATGAAAGGCACATATTTCACAGGAAATGCATTCAACAATGGCTGAAGAGAAAAAATAACTGTCCCATTTGCAGGTGGACAGCATATGGGTGGTCATATTGGATGGAACCAGTTGAAGATGGAGCTATCAGTACACTTCGATTTTCTTTTGACCTCCAGTTTTTTGGGACACAGTGTGGAAACCCCATTACTTATTGCTTGCGAGTATATAGCTACGTAGGAACTTTTATGCACAAGAACTAGAGCCATACTATTTGCATTCCACATATTTTATAAAGAAACATTGAGCTCCAACAAGGTCAATAAAACCTTGTCAAATTATGATAGAGGTTTTAGAACCTTCAAAATTCCCTAATGCATAAATTTGTAAGCCTTTCAAATTTAAACAAGGATGTTAGGAAAATAAATTGTTGAGTTTGAAAAAAAAAAGAATAATAGATATTTCATATTTGGGGCAAAAGTTTTGATACCAATTATTTCGTAAAAAAGCATAACAACATTTTCAGATCCCCTTATGTTAAGGTTAGATGCTTATAACGTGTTAGGTACACCTTTATATTTTTTAAGCAATTGTAAATAGAACTCTTATCAACAAAGAATTATTTAGTATTGAGGTTCCTATATCTAAACACGATGTATTAAGGAAAACATTTTTTAGTTATTATTTAATCTGTGGGTTCTAGAATATCAGTTGGGCCAACCAAAAAAACATCTATATATGTATATGTATATGTACACACACACACACACACACACACACACACACACACACACACATTCTTGGTTTTTAAGAGTTGACATCTACCTTAAAGATTATATGGAATTTAGCTATAGTGACACTTTCGACTTGCATGAGAATATACGTAACCCACTTTTAGGTGGAATGGTTTAGCCATGTGTAGACATGTTTTGGTGTGTGTAAGGTCATTATAAAGGAATTTATATATAAGAGATTATATGGTATATAATAGAATGTAAGAGGGAGGTTACTTTATAATATTTATTGACATAATGGTATATATGGATACTTATCATGAAGCATCCTTAATAACATTGAATGGGTACAAATTAGGGTACCCATGTTTGGATGGTCAAATGCGATATTTTATGAAACTTATATGCTATAAGGAGTATTGTATTAGGACCCTAAGCCAAAACATCCCTACCCTTAAGGGAGATACACAACCTAACATGCAAGATCCTACTAAGTTCTTAACAACCCTCCTCTGAACCACCCCCAAGCCACTCTAAAGTATCTTTCTAGCTAGTCACCTCCAACTAACCCATTATATTCATAGTTATAAATTATCAACCTTATTCCAATGAACTTCAGAAAGGATTTTACATAGAGACTACAGATGAGGAAGTTTAGAAAGAATAGGGAGATGGCCATCATAAGAACCAAACAAGAAAAGAGCATCAATGCCATTATTGAAAATCCAAAATAAGCCCTCCTTGATAAGCTTAGATCCTCGTTTGAGAGATTCCTAAATCATAGAACCTTTACCCACCAGTCCATGACATAGTAGATTAGAGCTTCTCACATCCCAAGATATTTATGAGCAAGAATCCTAGCCCAATCCTAATCCTGATAAGTACACCTCTGCTGGTATAACTTAGTAGTTAACAACTAGCCAATCAATCGTGTAGAAATGAGTCAAAGTCCTCCTTGCTTTGTCCTGCAAAATGAGTCCCATTCGACCAAACTCCATTTTGAGGAGAGAAAATTGTTAACCGAAAGAAATTGATGAGAAAGAGCATAAAACACTTTAATAAATCTAGTAGGGGAAACCTAAATAAAACACCTATAGATAAGAAATTCCTACACCGCTAACTTCAAAATAATCACTCTCTTAGCAGATGAAAGCCATTTGTATGTCCAATGACTATTTCATGAAACTTATCCAACATAACTAGCCAAAAATCTTTACGTTGAGCTCTCACCACAAGGGGAATCCGAAGAGATAAGAAAGGAAGAGTGTCAATTTGGAGTTTGAGAATTTGACCAATCGTAATTTGAGTAAGATGAGGTGTATTAAATAAAAATATAAAATATTTATCTTTATTAATCCTTTTAACTGATGTATCCATGTAGGTATCCAAAGATCTCCTACAATTCATTGCTTCATTCATTCTTTCCATACCCATTAAGGTAGTAGCATCCACATACTGAAGATGATAATTAGGAGGCAAAGTGTTACTCCTGCTCCAACTCTAAATCAAACCTTGCCTAACATGAGACTAGATAAATCTACCTAGACCTCAACCATGATAATAAATAGATAGGGAGACCGATGATCCCCCATTGAAGACAATAATAAGAACAAAATAAATTAAATGAATCTCTATTTATAAGAACTAAAAGGAAGAAGAGGTAACACAACTCAAGATCTAATCAGCCCAGTTACCCCCAAATCCAAATGCTAAAAGGAACCTCTATAAGAAATAACGCTTAACTTGGTCATAAGCTTTTTCCGTTTCAAGCTTGATGATCATTTCCTTTTCCTTTGAAGATTCCATAGAAGGAATTGCCTCTGCAGTAATAACAACCCCATCTAGAATCTATTTTCTAGCAACAAAACCTCTCTGCTCCTTAAATATCAATCATTTGAGATAATGCTTGAGTATTTATGCTACCAACATAGTAATAATTTATTAGGACATGTGCCAGAGAAAAATTGGTCTAAAATGATCTAGATTGCTTGCATCATCTTTCGTAGGAATTAGGGCTATAAAAGTAGAATTCAAATCTTTCAACATTTTCTTATTCCTATTAGACTTCTTAACCATCTCTAAAAGATACAATTTGATAATATCCCAAAATTCTTGATAGAATTAAACAAGAAATCCATCAGGGCTATTGGCTTTACCTTTCTTCATATGGAACACAAAATCCTCCAATTCCAATAGAGAGATGGGATGAATAAGAACCTCATTCATCTCATTAGCAACGAATATAGGGATGCAATCAAGTATAGAGGTTTCCCCATGAATTGTAGGGGGGGTCTTTAGTAAATAGAATATAGAAGTAATGAGAAGCCTACCTAGAAATCTCTCCCATTCAAGACACTTGGGTTCCTTTAGAGGACATGAGAGAGGTAATCAAATTACCATTCCATGATCTGGCCATAACAAAATTATGGAAAAAGTAGCGTATCTATCCCCCTCAAAAAATAAATCAATATGAAACTTTTTCTTCCAAAAGATCTCCCCATGAAGCTCCCATTCTTTCGAATCCCTAACAATAACTGATTCCTCTCTACTCAAATCTATAGTCAATCCTTAATCCCTGATTAAAAAAGTGATAGTATCAAGATGAGACTAAGCCAATATTTTATTGACTTGAAGGTTCCCAAAGAATTGTTTATTCTACTTCTTGAGCTTATATTTCACATACTACAACCATTTAAAAAAAGAGTACATAGCAATGTCAAAAGAAAGATTTTCTTCCTACCACCATTCAATAATTAGGTCCTCAGGAGATAGATCCCTCAAGTACCTAAGTTGAAATTTGAAGGAGGGATTTTTTAAGGCCCTGATGGAAACTGCAAAGAGTTTGATTGGCTTGTGATTTGACTATATCCAATCCGATATCTTGGATGTAATAGTCCACCCATCACCCATCTAGTAAAAAGAAACATTAAATTTTGTATAACTCTCTAAAATAGCCTTTCTCCACTTCTTTTATTATTCCTGGTAAAGATGCCATTGTTTGGTTTTACATCAACTAAATTTAAAACATCTATATTATCTCTAAGGAGATTAGTACAAGGGTCCAACCTAGCTAAACCTTCTCTTTTTTCCTTCAAACTAACAACCACATTAAATTCTCCAGCGATAATAAAAGGAGTAAAGGGAACTTGAGATTCGATGAGTCTTAGGTGAGACCATAGTTGATATTTTCCCAAGAGATCAAGAAGAGCATAAATATTAGTTAAAATATAGGTTACACTAGAGTCCAAACAAGAAACAACCAAAGAAATAGAGGACGATTCCAAATCCACCACAAATGAATAATATTCTTTGGGTCTCGAAAACAAGCAATTCCTCTAGAGTTACCAAATGCCTTGATACAATGACCAGAACAATAAGACTAGATTTTGATAGATCAATTTAGAAATCTATCCATAGTCAAATTGGTTTCCTAAATAAAAATAATATCTAGAGAATGAGAGTCAATTAACCCCTGAATATTCTTTTTCTAGGGATGCTATTCATACCCCTCACATTCCAACAAATAACAATCATTTGTGAGATTGGGAGAAGTGGGAGTGAATAGTCTTCACTGACCTAGATTCCACAATGTCTTACCAATTATCTTTACCTTCACCTAGTCTATCCTTCATCCCGCATTTAATCTTTTTTTAAGGATCCTTCTTAAGGGGCTTTTGATGCACCCAAGGTTTGAAGATCCCCTCTATTTTTACCTATTATTAGAACTCTCCTTTACAAAATGAGAAAATGGATCTATTGTAATGTTAACATCCCTTCAAACAAGAGTTGCACTTTATACTAGATCATCATGGGTTTAAGAGGGTAACTCTGTATTCATATCCCTAATATATAGGTCCACCAAAGAAAACTTCTATTTTCCTTCCTACCATACCCTAACAAAACTACTTCAACACTAGAAGGAAGAAGAACTGGAAATCCTCTCTCCTACATTAAATCATCCAATGCATCAAACCCATTAAATATCTCATTATTTTGCTTATCTTTCACAACCCTCCTCTCTCCTCTCCCCTTATTTCGAGGCTGAACTGGAACAAAACCTTCCTTATCCCCACTACCTTTATCGATAGGAGTCTCTTCCTTATCAACCTTAGGTGTTGAACTAGAAGCATTAGACATACTAGCTATCAAAAAAGAACTAGGGTATTTCCTGTGTAAGTGTCCATTCTCATGACAGATTTGACATCTGAATAAAAGCATTTTATAATCTAGTAACTAAATCTAAGAATAGGATCCAAGGAATATTTCCACAAAATTTGGCAATGGATTATTTAAATTAACTTCAACACAAATTTGGGCCTGGGAGATCACCTTCCTCATTTGAGTTTGAGTTGTGAAACCAAGATGCTTTCTAGGTGGGAGAGCAATTAAGTGAAATATATCATTTTGCTGGAGCTCAAGAGTGAGCCTAGGAAGACAGCCCTATACTTGTACTATTGAGGGAAGCTCCTTGGCCAGTTTGAACCCTACATATTAGGGCTTAATGAAAAGCCCAACCTAATTATAAAAATAAGGGCCTCCTTCAAATGCATAATTTATATTTCCCATGGATGCAAAAACAATGTTAGGTTCTATAATAATGAGGGAAAGAAAATAATAAAGAAATTGACAAAACAAAAAGATGAAAAAATTAGGGTTATGGTTGGTAGTGATTTTTTAAACATACCTAATAGGGACTTGTCTAATTATCTTGGTTTTAATTGATCCTATATACACATTAAATATATTGTAAGTAGTATTACATTATTATTACATAAATATTATAATTGTATAATAGTATATTATCATTGTAACTATAATTGTAATCCTAATTGATAATTAATATATAACAATAGTGAATCCTAACCTTAGGTTTAAGCCTAGGGATTGTTTTAAATTAGGGTTTAATTACTATTGTTTCAATATGATATTTAGTAAAATCTACACTTCAATTAGTTTTAATGATAAATTATTGTTTAGGGTTAACACTTAGTTAGCGTAAGGGTTCAATAATTTTTTTTTTGTATAATTAAGATTATTGTTAGTTTGTAATTAGTGTTTAAGTTTAATTAGACTGAGATTTCAATAGGGGGTAGGATTTAATAAAATTTTGTACTTAGTTAAGTTTAATATAAAAATTTGGTTTTCATCCTTACGAATTTTGATTTATTTGAGTACAACATACTTTTTTAGTATATAAAGAATCAATGTATTTAATTTTGCTTCACTTGAATATAAAGAACCAAAGAACGAAAGGAAAAATTCTTTTCGTGCAAACTAAGTAAAGCAATTGGGCTCTATATATGTATGATTGATTTAGCAAACTTGCATTGTATTTTTGAAGAGAAATTTTGTTGTTAGGATAAATAGAAGATCCAACATTTGCAAGTTTTTATCCACACTAGGGATTCCTAGGTATATATGTGTTATTGTCTTTTTTGTGATTCACTTCCGTTATTTTTTTTCTTCCACTACTTCTTACAGTGGAATGTTCAAATTACATCTGTTCTCAAGGAGAACAAGTTGTCGAACTATGCTATTATAGAAGTGACACCACCAACAAATGATCTTGTTGCTTTGGATTTGCATGAAGTCAAGGAGGCCAAGGCTTAAAGGATCATTCTTGATGGAGTAAGAGATCATTTAATTCCTCATCTATCAGGGAAAGATACTACCAAGGAGATGTGGGATACACTCACAAGACATTATCAAAGCAATTACGAGAGTCATAAGATGATGCTGAAGAATAAATTGCATAATACCAAGATGTCCGAAGGTCAAAGTGTGACCTCTTACTTGTCCAAGAGGACACAAGTCAAATATGAGCTAACTGTTGTTAGAGAGACGATTGCTGAAAATTATTTAGTGCATATAGCCTTGAATGGTTTTTCAAAGCACTAGGAAGCGTTTGTCAAGTGCGTTGTCAGTAGACATCGACTGCCTGATTGGGCGAGGCATTGGGATGATTTTTTTTAAGAGAAAATCCATGAATGTGCTCATCGAGGAGACCAAATGAGGAAGGGTCAAGATGAAGAAAACATTTCTCTTGCAAGCAAAAGTAAGCAAAAGTCTAATAAAGGAAAAATAGAAGGTTTTTCTTCCAAGAATGGGAAGAAGAAAGATTTGAGGAAGATAAAATGTTTTTGTTGTCATTAGATGGGTCATTGTGCCAGACAATGTCCGAACAAGAAAAATAAGGACAACAAGAAGAAGAAAGTTCTTGCTACAACTGAGGTGGACGAGTTTACATTACGATTTGAGAATGATTTTTCACTTATTTCCTCTCTCTCAAGTTCACCTGCAAACAAGGTATGGTATATTGACAGTGGGGCTTCTTGCTACATGACTGGAGTCAAAGAATGTTTCAGGAAGTTGGAGGAGAAGAAGAATGATTTCTATATTGATCTCAGAGACAAATCCAAAAACCACGCAACTGGTGTTGGCACTGTCAAGTTTCAGAGGGAGTCTGGCAAACCCTTGTTCGTGGAGGATGTGTTGTATGTCCCTGGCATGACAAAGCATTTAATCTTGGTTTCTACTTTGGAAGACAAGGGTTACATCATAACCTTTGAAAAGGGAAAAGTCTATATTCATCCCAAGGATTACAAGGTTGCAAAATGATAAGAGTCGGGGATAAAAACTTGTTTCGGTTATAGTTTGAGCTAGTACATGCATTAGTTAGTAGTTGTATAGGGCAAGGAGAATTGTGACACAAGAGAATGACTCATATTCACCATGGAGAACTTAATGTTCTCAAGGAAATAGTGACAGGGCTTCTTGAGATGAAGATATAAAAGAATGAGGTGTGCAAAGGCTTTTCTCTTTGGAAATATGCCAAGACCAATTTTCCAAGTAGCAACAATAGATCTATAGGGATTTTGGATCTTGTACAATCCAATGTATGTGGGCCTATGTACACAAGATTAGTTAATGGGTATGAGTATTATGTTAGTTTCATTGATGATTTCTCCAAGAAGATGTGGATATATTTTATGAAGAGCAAAGTTGAGGTCTTTAGTAGGTTCAAAGAGTTTAAGGCTCTTATGGAGAACTAGATAGGGAGGAATATCAAGATACTAAGGTGTAATAATAGAGGCGAGTATATCTCGAATACCTTCAAATATTTCTATTCTCAGGAAGGTATCAAGGAAGAGTTGACAATTATGTACAACCCTCAAGAGAATGGGGTTGTTTAGTGAAAGAAAAGGGCTATAGTTGGAGTAGCCAAGGCCATGCTTCATGATCAAGACCTGCCTTGGTTATTATGGGAAGAAGCTTACAATAAAACCATGTATTTATAGAATAGGAGCCCCCACAAAGTGTTGAGTAAATTGACTCTAGAAGAGGTGTTCAATGGTAAGAAACTAGATTTGGGGCACATTCGCATCTTTGGATGCCTTGTTTATTGTCACATTCCCATGGAGAAAAGAACCAAGTTAGAACCAACTATAGAGAAGGGTATCCTTGTTGGGTACAATGAAACTTCTAAGGCTTATCACGTTTACATTCCTTCCCTCAAGAAAAAATTTGTTCATAGAGATGTGAAGTTTAAGGAGGAGAGGGCTCTTAAGAAGTCTAGCAGCTTGATGAATGAGCAGGAGAAACCATCCACAATTGAGGCAACACAAATTCCTCAAATTTTAGTCACATAAGCTAGAGAGAAAAGAAAGAAAGACAAATAGGATTATAAGAAGGAACAAAGAATTCCTCAGCCTCATATTCCTTTTATAGAGAAGAGGAGAAATAGGGCAGTTGAGAAAACTTTGAGAGAGGCCTAAGAATATATTGGTGATCCACAAGATTAAGTCAGACAAAGAAAGGCTCATAGACGTTATTCTGAGTATCTAGCACTTATGAGTGAATTAATTAAAGTAGAGCCTTCTAAATTTCAAGAGCCATCTAAGCACCAAGTACGGAAGGATGCTATGGTTGCAGAGTATTCTTCCATCATGAAGAATAGCATGTGGGAGATAGTAGCATGACCAGAATATAAGTCAATGGTGGGCTCCAGATGGCTACATAAGATTAAGAATGTTGCCAATGGTAGTGTGGAAAAGTTCAAATCTCATTTTGTGGCCAAGGGGTTTTCTCAAAAGGAAGGAGTCGACTATGACAAGAGTTTTTCGCTAGTAGATAGGTACTCATCCATAAGAGCTATAATTTTTGTAGCTACATAGATGGGTTGGAAGATTCACTAGATGGATGTTAAAACAACATTTCGTAATGGAGTAATTGAGAAATCGATACATAGAGAATCCATGAGGATTTGAAGCACATGGGAGGGATTCGCATGTTTGTAGGTTGAAAAGAGCACTGTATGGACTCAAGAAGGCTCCTAGGGTGTCATATTCACATATTGACAGTTACTTTCAAAGTGTGAGCTTCATCAAGAGTGAGGTGGATTAGAAATTATACCATGTTCTGGTGAAGGGAGAACTTCTCATACTATGGTTGTATGTTGATGACTTATTTCTTACAACGTTAGAGGAGCTCATAACACACTGCAATAAGGATCTTACAAGGGAATTTGAGATGAAGGACTTGGGGTTGATACAATACTTTTTGGGATTATAGTTGTGGCAGAAAGAGAGAGAGATCTTCCTTAGACAAGGGAAATACTTAATTTATATCTTGAAGTGATTCAAGAAGGAGAACTATAAGCCCATGTCCACACTACTTGTGACCAACTAGAAGAAGATTGATGCTTCCAAATTAGAGGTAGTGGACCCAACTTTATATAGACAATTGATAGGCTCTCTTATGTATCTAGTCAACACTAGGCCAAACATTTGTTTTGCAGTGAACTCTCTTAGTCAATTTATGGTGGACCCTAAACATGTTCACTAGATAGTTGCAAAGTATATTTTGAGATATCTTTCAGGCATAGTTGATTATGGGTTGAAGAATGTTCAGTGGGATGGAGTGATGATTGAGGGGTTTACTCATGCAGATTGGGTAGGTAGTACAATTGATAGGAAGAGCACTTCAAGGTGCATTTTCAGTTTAGGATCGGGAATAGTTTGTTGGGACAATAGGAAATAGAAGTCAATTTCACTGAGATCTATAGAGACTGAGTATATGGTAGCCAATATAGCTACTTGTGAGGCTATATGGCTTTTAAAACTACTACCTAGGATCTTTAATCAGAAGATAGATCCTATAGTCATTTATTCTGATAACCAAAGTTGTATCAAACTCTCTAAAAATCCAATGTCTCATGATAAGTCAAAGCACATTGAGATCAAGTACCACTTTATCAGATATTGTGTGGAAAAGGGGACAATGAAACTACAATACATTCCTATGGATGAACAAATAGAAAAAACATCTTGACAAAGGCTTTGATAAAGAATAAGTTTGCATTCTTTAGGGATAAGTTGGGTGTTGTGAAAAACACCTTCCTTGCTAAGAGGGATTGTTGCCATTTTGTTTAGCTTGAAAGGTGGAGTGGATTTTCTTTAAAGTAACTTGAGTTGGATATTTGGCAACAACTTTATTTTTATTCTTTAAAAGAATATTTCTAATTTTGCGAGGTTGACTAAAACCAAGAGTGATTTTATATATTATTTAAAGCCAAAGAAAGAAAGGAAAGATTCTTTTCTTGCAAGCTAAGTAAAGTAACTTGGCTCTATATATGTAATATTTCTATAGCAAACTTGCATTGTATTTTTGAAGAGAAAGTTTGTTGTTAGGCTTAATAGAAGATCCAACATTTACAGGTTTTTCCCCACACTAGGGTTTCTTGGATATATCTATGTTATTGTCTTTTTTGTGTTTGGATTATGTTATTTTTTGCTTCGGATATTATTTTTTGTTAATTAACCTAGAGTATTGATTGTTGTAAATCATATAGAGTTTATATTCTGTGAATTTATAGTGCAATTAATCTATAATTGGGTTATAAAAAATTAACAACATATACTTCTCTAAAGTACGCATGCTAGTTATTAAATTATTTAAAACCTAAGATGTTGCCTCATTCTCTTACCATTCGTCTCTATTCATTCTCCAACTCTTAGTTTATTGCTGTGATATACATGAAAGGGAGCAAGATCATTAACCAAATATGTAATTAAGTTAAGAAAATGGCTCATTAAGGAGACGTAGATCAAACCATTTAAGATAACATAGTTGAGATGGATGGTAGTAGAGAAGTTTTCAAGTGGCATCTTCAAATATTATGTAATTTTGATAGGAGAGATCTTTATAGGAGATCTTTAATTGACTTTAATGCTTGTGTTTGTGTATTATAAATTTATTTTATTAGAGAGGAAGCCATGTACGAAGCAGTCCCACAAAATGAAGTTGATAATTTTGCATTTGATCTTAACTAGTTTAAGATTGCTCTTGATTCATTACAGCAGGAGTTTCATGCTTACAAACTCAAAGTGGATAGATGTATATGTGATAGTCCCATGCCTTAATGTGACATACTATGATCCAAAGAGAGGTCAATCTTATTTTGCACGATGTAGAAGATATGATTGGGTAAATCTAGTCAAGCGATTTGGAAGAAAGAGTAGAGGGACATAGGGAGAGAGAGATAAGACAAGTGGTAGAAAGCCTACCCACCATAAAATTTTTAGATATAATCTTAATGAAATTGCTGTGTGTGCAATTTTTTTATCAGATTTTGAAGCAGCAGAAGCAACATGTCATTTGTGTTGTGATGAACATCGCATATTTGACAGGGAATGTATTCAACAATGGCTAAAGAGGCAAAATTAGTGTCCCATTTGTAGGTGGAAATCATATAGGTGGGCATATTGGAGGGAAGCTATTGGAGATGAAGAGTTTAGTACACTTACATTTTATCTTTTTAGGTAGTGTTTGGGGATAATTTATGGACAAGTTATTACAAAGCATTTCTCTTTATTATCTTCTCATAATAGGATGATTGTGATATTTGTGTAGTTGTTATATTAGCATTTTAATAAAGATGGGTTAATGGACAAATATTCTATGGAAAATTTATATTTTTTTTATATTAGAAAAGTGAAAAATTATAATATTATTTTGTTGATCAAAATCTTATTTTAACAATTGAATTGTGAATATGTAAGGATAATTTTATTGTGAAAATTAACTTTTTTTAATTAAATATATCTATATATTAATAAAAAATAAATAAATTATTTTTATTATTTTTTATTAAGTTAGGATGGAGAAGGCCCTAGATCCTATAGAACAACAATAAAAAAAGTAAAAAATCTTCTTGTCCCTGTAACTAAACTTACTATTATGAGCTATCCACCATCTCCCTAACATATTTCTAGCAATAAGATGATAGAAATTGAGAAGAAAGAGTAAAAGGACAAAGGGAGAGGCAGATAATACAAGTGATGGAAGGCCTAACTACCATTTAAATTTCAAATAATCATCTTAATGAAATTGTCAACTGTGCAATTTTCTTTTTAAATTTTGAAGTGCTAGAGGAGGTCTGCCGTTTGTTTAAAAGATTAAAAAGTAAGCACATTGAAACTATTGGAAAAGATCATAATAAAAGTAATCTAGGTTGCTTCCTCATCAATGCTATTGTTCAAGAATGAAGTACATTTGTAACTCAAAACATTTTTTAATTATAATAGGTTTTTCTTATATAGCTATTAAACTTACATAGGCTAATGGTTGTGTGCTTTTTTTCTCCTACTACCTATAAGAACTATATATAAGGTTTACAACTTAAATTAAATCCTTGATGAACACCATAGGCCTTTTTATGAATCCTACATTTTCTTTATTTTTTCATATATTTTCATTTGAAGAAGATTATAGAACCACCGGAGAACATCAAACAATCATTAAAAAAAATCTTCCTTTTTAATACTTGATATTAATGAATAAACTCTTATTGACAACATAGGTCATGTCTAGAAATACCCCAACCTTTGAAACAAGTAAAATTTCTCTATTTTCTTTTGTAAGATGTTAAATGGGTTTTAGAAACCCCATTACTTATTTCTTGTGGCCATATAACTACATAAGAACTTTGATGCACAAGAACTAGAGCCATACCATTTACATTCCACGTATTTTGTACAGGGACATTTCCAACAGGGATGTTGCCATATAACTACATAAGAACTTTGATGCACAAGAACTGGAGCCATACCATTTACATTCCACGTATTTTGTACAAGGACATTTCCAACAGGGATGTTACAAAAATATTGTTGAGTTTGAAAACAATTAGAATATATATATTTTATATTTGGGGCAAAACTTTTGATTCAAGAATTATTTCTTAAAAAAAGCCTAACCACATTTTTAGGTCCCTCTATGTTAAGGTTATATTGTTATAAATTTATTAGGTATACCTTTATATTTTTCAAGCAATTGTAAATAGAATTCTTTTCAACAAAGAATCATTTAATATTGTACTTTCTATATCTAAACACAATGTATTAAGGAAAATATTGAACTTTGGACTTTCATGAGAATGTATGTAATCCATTGTTACATGGAATGGTTTAGCCATATGTAGGCATCTTCTGCTGTGCATAAGGTCATTATAAAGGAGTTATATATGAGAGATTATATGATATATAAGAGAATGTAAGATGGAGGTTACATTATAATATTGATTGACATAATCATAGATATGGATAGTTCTCATGAAGCATCATTAATAACATTGAATGGCTAAAAATTAGGGTACCCATGTTTGGATGGTCAAATAGGATAGTTTATAAGGAATATTGTAAAATATAGTTATGGGATATTTTACTAAAGAGGTCATTTAAATTTAAAATCTTATTTTTTGCACCTCACATGAAGTGGCATTACTATTGTTTATAACAAAACATGTATTATTTCTCTTAAAAAATATTGCATATTTATTTGGTGCTTAGAGGTATAGTTTGAATGCTTAACTTGTATATACGTGTAGACACCTAAAATTATCCTAGCTTAATTAATTAAATATTTTATTTATTTAATTATTTTATCCTAAGTCTTCTATTAATTAAATAAATTTAATTTATTTAATTGGTCCCACTTCCTCTATTAATTAGATAAATCTTTATTTGTTTAATTAATTCTTTATCTTTTTCTCTTCATGGAACTTGTCATTTATCTCTTAATTTTTCTCTACCTACCCCCTTCATTATTTTATTGTTTCTTCTACCTGCCCTTTAATCCTAGCCGACCATTTATTTCTTTCACCTCTTAATCTTATCCCTCCATTTTCTAAAGTATCTTCTATATAAGAGTATTCTTTCTCTCTTTCTAACATCGAATGTGACTATCAAGCCTTCTTGCGATCAAGCTCCTTCATAAACACATTTTTTTCTTTTTTGAGCTTTTGTGCATATAAAAAATCTGAGAGCAACTATACCAAACAAGACCAATGGAGATAGGAGACAATGGAGATCAAACCCTACTTAACATTTGAATGGTATAACTATTTGATTTGTTTATTTCCATGTTCTTAGGTTTCTTCATTGTTGTATGGTAAATGTTTTATTGTATAACTAGGATTGTTTGTCATTGGATCTTTGTGGTTTTATAATAGTTTGTCATCATCATTTTTTACCTAACAAATTTTGGCACACTCGGTAGGAATCTTTCCCCTTTGTTTCTAACATTTTGTTGTCTTTTTCTAGATTTTTTTTGTTGAATTGCATGTCGGATTAGTGATGATTTCAAATTATTGTGCATCTACATCATTTCTTTCTACAACTGCATTATGATTCTATGTTTGGGTTGTCTATTTTTGTGTCTATGTTTTCTGTGAGGTTTGCAAGTTCAAATTTCCTTTTTTCATGTTTGTGCATCATATTTAGAGATAACTTTAAGAACCCCCTTGGGAAAAAGTGTAAAATCTTAGCGAATCCAAAATTATTTTCTGGGGAATATTTCATATTGATGGCCAATTTTATTTTTTATTAGGAAGAAAAAGTAATTTCTATTGGCAATTTTTTTTTAACGTATGAAAACTCCATAAAACCCTAGCGAATTATTCATTACTATGGGGAAAATATATAATTTATGAGGTGAATATTTTGTGTTTAAAGGGAAAAAATTATAAGTGTATGGGTGAAAAGTTTTACTGTGAAGGAAAAATTATTTAATTGTATTGGTGAATTTTATCTACCATTTGAAAATTGTTTAATTTTATTGGCTAATCTTTCATTATTTATGCAAAAATAAATATTTTATTGGTGATTTTATTGCCATTTTTGTGATCTATTAATAGCCACTTTTCAAGAGTTGTGATTTGTCATGTGGGCCAATGGAAAATTTATGCAACATCCATCAATTTATGATTTTTAAATATATTATTTAAGACTGTTCCATGATCATAGATCAATGGATGAAGTTTTATTCTAGCCTAAATTTTTGAAGGAAATGTAGTTCTCTAGGAAGTCTTCAGAATGGAGACAAATATCGAATCTTAACCCTGCGCCTTAACCTTAATCGTCGATTACAACTGGTTAGTAGGTTACATGGATGGTCGATAATGTTGCATGATCCTAATCAACATTTATTGATTTCTTATCACTAACATTCTCTAACTATGATCCACTCAGTACGCATGACTTCCAATTTTGTAGTGGCACTGACGATATTACCAATTTCACACTTGTGCATTTATGGGAAAGATTTATAGAGAGATATGAAAGATTTAAAAAAAATTAAAGCACAAAGGAACTAAGAGGGTTAGAGAAGGAATTGCACAATGGTATCGATAAGCATGACCACATCAACACAAACCTAACATCCATCCTTTTATAATTTTGAATATATTATTTAAGACCATTCGATGATCGTAGATTAATGGCTAAAGTTTTATTTCGGCCCAAATTTTTAAGGAAATGTAGTTCTCAAGAAAGTCTATAGAATGGATACAAGTATCAAATCATAACCCCACATCTTAACCTTGATCTTCGATTACAACTCGTTAGTAGGTTACGTGGATGGTCGATAATGTTTCACTGTCCTAATCAACATTTATTGATGTCTTGTCACTGACATTCTCTAACTGTGATCAACTCAACACGCACGACTTCCAATTTGGTAGTGGGATCAATGATATTACAAATTTTGCACACTCATGTATTTATGGGAAATATTTATAGAGAGATACAAAATATTTTAAAAAAATAAAAGAAAAAAGGAATTAAGAGGGCTAGAGAAGGAATTTCTATTTATAGATGATCTATGCTTCTTTCTTCTTCAATTTGCCTTTAAAATTCTGCTTCCAGTTTACGTCTTTAGGCTATATAATTTGATATTCAGATTTCTGAAGATGGACTCTCCTATACAGTTGAGAAGTACATCTAAGAAGGAATAATCAAAGATAAATCCCTCACTTCAGTTTGTAAGGAGGTTGGGTTTTTTTAAAATGAGGCTGTGAGGATGATGCTGGGCCGAGATTTTTTACGAAAATGTTGATAGATATCGAGTTAAAATAGACATTACGTCCCATTTGTTTGTGTCTCTTCTGGATCTCAAAGGAGACAAGGTGGATATGTGATGATGTTAAGGAATATCTTTAAAGAATAATTCCTAGGGGATGACGTTCAAGTTGTCATCTTTGCATAAATAGGGGTGCAGATCCCTTGGACAAGTGATTTACACAAGCTTTTCCAGCTAGGCCGAAATATGGTCAAGCAATTTTTTATTTTGAACCTAAATGTTGAGCAATTGACGTGACATAGGAAATGGGCATGAATTGGTAGGGATTTACTTTGGAAATGACTTATCCTACATGAATTTCTAGACTATGGATGGATTGATGAATTCTCAAAGCTTATCCTCTCTAGAGAATTCTACATAGACGGAGGGGAAGATCCTTTGGGTTACCTAGTGTAGGAGCACCTTGCAGATTTTTATGACCATTTGAGAAATGAAGGATCTTGCAGGATTTGTTAGGTTCTTTGAATATTTTTGTGTTTTAATATGGTCTTTGGATACCACTCATTGTGTTTTGATCAGCCATATAAGGCTTTGATGCCATTTTTGTGGTGTGCACTCCCTTGGACCTATTTGGTCAACCATGGTAACATGACATCCAAAATGCCTACATGAGACAAGAAATATATTTTGGCTTCTATGTGGCCTATTTTTAATTTTTATGATGTTTTCTAATAGGTCTCATTGGTAAAATTCATAATTTGTCAATTTTATGCAAAGTTGTCAAGTTCAATGACGACTTCTGTTGTCAATTTGTTGTCAAAATGTAACTAACCTCCCCCAAATGGCTAACTAATTCAAATTTATATTGAAGTTAGTTGAGGAGGTTGGAGAAAATTATTTTAAGGCCTTGGAGGTCAAAGGGAAGAATTGATGATGAAGTTTGGATGTAATTTGGTGATCAGAATCAATAAACACTCAGAAATTTCCTAAAGTCAGTTGTAATAGTGCCTTGTATGGATTTTGTATCGACTTCATGTGTAGTATAAGTCATTGATTTGAATAGGAATATGTGTTTATTTTATTTTTATTTTTATTTGGTTGAAAAAGGTTGAATAACAAGGAAGATATCTGCATTTTTGTAACATGCGGCCTGAAAAACTCTCCAAAACCAGGGTTTTTAAAGAAACACTCTCTTAACCCCACATTCCTCAAGCCAAATTGTCTCAAAATTTGAGGAATGGTAGGGGAGACCAATTAATTTAATATTATTTAGGTTTTTAAGTGTTTCATTGAGTTGGTGGAGTTTGGGATCATGCCCTAGGCTAGGCATCCTCATGTGACTAGCCCGTTTTGATTGCTAAAGTTGGTGCAGGGATAAAAATATGAATGATGGACCCTATATGACTATGTATTTTTTGTTTTGCGATGTGGTGAGACCTTCTACAACCAGTGGATTCATTTTATTATTCCATGGGAGTCTGGTTGCTTTGTAAAAGTGGCCTAAAAGCCATTTTAGCCCTCTTGTAGCAACAGTATTTGACCTAGCAAATGCAAGAGTTGGGTTTTAAGTTTTGGTAATGTTTTGTGTCATCATTGAAGGTTTCCAAAATTTTCAATATTATATGGTATCCTTAGGAGGATTTCTGATTTCTACCCCAAAAGTTCAAAATAGGGCTACTAGGAGTAGGCGCTAGTAGCAGGTTGATTATCCTTATTGATCTACACACACAAAAATGGTGTTGTTGTTCTTGTGAATAGTGTTCCTTGAGTTGGTAAAGTGGTAATATAGAGTACACACCTATTTCCAACACCTATTTCCAATGTTGGTTGAGTTGTAAACCAAGTAGCCATAGGTAGCGACAAGAGAGTTGGTATTAAGAACTATCTCGATGTGAGAATTTTTATCTTCATGAGTTGTTCATGGACATAGCAGGTTCCCATTGAGAAAGGGGGGGTGTAGAGGAGTCCTTTCATGTTGTTTTTGGACTATCAAAGAATACATGAGAATGTTGAGATCTTAGGTGAGGGTTTGGTGGATTGAGTTTGTGTGAGAAGCCTTTGTTCCCTAGGGCTCTACATCATATTGGTATCAGAGAAAGTCTGATCATTGGTAGGATATATTTTGGTGTATGTTAGCAGAAGAGAGCCAAGTAGAGGCTAGCATAATGACTCCAAAGGGAATATCTACAGAGGTGGCTAAGAAATTCCAAGAGATGGAAGAGATGATCAAGACTGAGGTCAAAGAGGCACTCAAGGCTGCACTAAAGGCATTGAAGAAAGGAAAAGGGCCAAATGAGGAGATGAATGAAGAAGGGGAAAAAGAGGATGAAGAAGGAGAACCCCCAAGGAAGGATTTAAAGATACCTTTTGATCAGAGACCATTCCTTGAACCCTCAAAACAATAGGCAAAGACTCTATAGAAGTCAAGATGGAGATTCCTACCTATAGTGGGAAGATGAATCCTAAATAACTTGTATATTAGATAGATGCCTTGAATAATTATATTGAGTACAAGGAAGTGGTTGAGGAGAAGAAGATGTAGTTTGCAAAGACCAAGCTAAAGTGTGTTGCCTTAACCTAGTGGATCTACACTCAAGGTGAAAGGGTGAACATGGGAAAGATTATGATTCATTCTTGGGAAAGGATGGTGTCTAAAATCAAGGACCAATTCATTCCTTCTGATTATGAGGTGCAACTATATAGGATAATACAAAACTTGAAATAAAAGGATTTGGATGTGGCTTCCTATATAGAGTTTGAGATCAGAGCACCATGAAGATAAAAAGGAAGAGGTTGCTAGGTACTTGAATGGGCTCAATTTCAACATTCAAGATGCGATGAGTCTAAGGACTCCTAAAACAATAGATGAATGCTTTCAAATGGTTTTGAGGACTAAAGAGAAGTTGAGAAGAAACAGTGAACAACACAGTAGAGGAAGAGGAGGCAATAATTTTAGAGGAAAAGGAAATTTTGGAAGAAGAGGACAATCTCAGAAACCCCAAGGTGAGTCTAGCCAGCAAGAACAAAGAGGAGACTCAGGTTCAAGAGGAGGATTTAGAGGAAGAAGACCCAATGGAAGGGGTATATTTGGTGGACCAAGGAGAGGTCTTTGTTTTTTCACAGGGAGATGCTTCAATTACAACCAAGTAGGACACACTACAAGCAAATTTCTTGAGATAGACTCAAACTCTCATGGAGGAGAGAGAAGGAACTAGCTGATTCAAGAAGATGATTGCAAAAGTGTCAATTCTCTAATTGGAAGTGCAGCCCCAACCCATGATGGAGAAATCTTGATGATGAGGATAACCATGTTTAAGGTACCTCAAGTGAAAGAACCCCCTCAAAGGAAGACAATATTCAGTACCATGTGCAAGGCCTATAGTAAGTTATGCAAGGTAATTATTGATTTCGTTTCTACTGAAAAATTGGTTTCCATAGAGATGGTAGATGAACTGAATTTGAAAAGTTTACCTCATGCTAACCCTTATAAGGTGTCATGGTTGAGTAAGGGGCATGTAGGTTCTGAAATCAACAGATCCTAGATCCTTGAGAAATAGCCACTGACTCATAAACAAACTTAGGATTGGTTTTGGCCAATGAACAAGATTAAACACAAAGGCTGCAATCTTCTAATCTTTAGGCTCTGTAGTACATAGGTGGGTATCCTTGTTGCAATGTTTCTGGTGTAGAGCACCTAGCTCAAAGTTGTCTTTTCTTGCATTTTAGAGTTTTTGTGTGATTTCAAGTTATTTTATGTTGTAATATGGTGGAAGAAATCCTATGTTTCTTTTTTAAGCCATAGTTTGCTTGACCACACTTTTTTTGTGCTCAGGATCAAAAATTGTCATTATCCTGAAATGTTGTCAAAATGTCAATTTTTGGTGTGTAGCAGGTGGATGCCTGTAAACTTGATAGAATGTTTGGAAATGGTTGAAATCCATTGTGGGATTACATTTGAGTGATGTTTTAGGCCTTGAGAGCCTTGGAGTGTGTTTTTACACTCATAGGTAAAAGTTGTCAAAAATTGGTCATGACAACTTTTGCATCTTTAAGCAAAAGTTGTCCATGAAGAAAATGGTATTGGAAGTTGGTTGGAACAAAATTAAAATGGTGTATAAAACCTTCTAATAATCTCCAATAATAGGTTAATCAAATTTTGGTTTGCATTCAATTCATTTGCCAAGGGTTTCCTATGTTTTTCCTCACCTTTGGACTGTTTTTTCTTTTATTTTATAATTTTGTACAACCTGTATGGTCTGGTACGGTGCTCATAATAGTAGAGGAAGTTAGGAATTTTTTTTATATCTCCAGAAAGTATGATATGAAGGCTTGAGGTTCCTTGGATCAAAATTTATCACTGTTTTTGTAAAAGTTGCTCACAAACCCTTGAAACTTGGGGTTTTGATTGTAAAAATGCATTTTACCTGAGCATCCATGAATGGAATAAGTTAAAATATAGTGGATGGCTTGGGTATCCTTTGTAAATAGTTTTAGAGTATTCTTATTATTTTTTTTCAAGCCACAAGGAGGAGAATGGGTGAGATGAATAACACACAAGCTTCTAGCTAGTGTGTGAGGGCAGCAGAGATTGCTCATTTTTAGAGCCATGGAGAAGTGACATCCCAACAACCTATAGTTTTTTGGAAATTTCTATGAGTTTACTAAAAGAATCCAAAATTTTTTGGGTGGGTGATTGTGACTGGTGAAGATTTTGGAGCACATCTTTCAAAATTGTCTGGAAGCCCTAAATCCCTTAAAAATATCTCCTTTTCAGGAACCCTAGTTGTACAAAAAGCCTAGATGGTAAACTGAGTGATCTTGTTTAACTTCCAATGGGTATCTGAATATGTAATAATATCTGGGGGTTGTTTGGACATTTTTGGGAAGAAGACCAAATAACATTCAAAGAAGGGCTAGTCAATTAGGCCTAATAGCAGCTGGTAGAAGCAAGTTGAAAGCCTAGGGCTTGGAAGGAAGATGCAGACCTTGTCAATGCATCAAATAACCTTAATCATACCTACACAACATAACCACAACCTTTAAACATGGTATTTGAGTGAAGATCCTTGGTGGAGGTCTTTGGAGCCTAGTTGGAGGTTTGGGAACCTAGTAGGAGACCATCTCAAAATCAGGGATTTAGGTCAAAACCAACAAGAAACCTCAAGTGGCTATACCTAGGAGGAAAGACAGTAGATTTTAGGCCTTGGAGGTCTAAGGAGTGTACCCTAACAAGTTACCTTGGAGGAGCTTGAGTAGAAAGGTGAGTAGAGGAGTTGGGATGAGTAAGAGTGAATTAGAGAGCTAGGCACAAAACTTCTACATCAGTTTCACAACATTTCAACTCTACATGGATAGATATTGCAGTGTATAGTAGATACTTTCAATGAAAATATACCAAGGAAAAGTATGATATACTACGAATTCTAGCTTGAACCTTAGTTTGTACTAATTTGCTTGCATTGAAAACTGGTTCTAATCTATTCTACTCCTAATGCAAAAAAACTAGAAAATGAAATATAAAATGTGAAATAAGAATGTTGAAATAATCCTAAAACCCAGAAAACTATGACCATTGCTTGTTCAGGGAGATATAGAGTCAAATAATAGGTTTAAAGATAGAAAATATCACACTATCAGCATTATCATCCAATGCTAAGCATTCAATACTTGCTTAAATGCTTAGACATAATATATTCACAACTTCATCACAAAATGTCTCATACAAATGTTGTTATATTCAAGATATAATTTAATTCGTTGACTTAAAATGAAACCCATCAAGGCATACACATTGTCCATTAGAGAAGACAAATTGAACATGTCCTTAACATAAATTTCATACAACACTATACAACAGATTTGAGAAAGAAAAATGAATGTCCTTTTTATTGATTTTTAGAATAAAATGATACATTCATGATAAATTGTTTTGCTAAAAATTTGTAAAAGACTATCTATCATAATACTGCTTTGAAGATATCCTAGTACATACTAAGCAAATTTTTAGAATTAGAATTGTTCTTCTTGGTCCTAAATTCCCTTTTATAACACAAGGGAGAAAAAGAGGCCTTAGGCCAAGAAGACACATGTCAAAAGTATAAGTCATTATAATTCACCCTAAGTCCTCTATGTCATTGCTAACATGTGTGCACATCTCTTTTCTATAGTAAATGTGGGGGGTGTTGAGAAGGCGTCATTGTGGAAACTTTTGGCTAATGGTTTGTAGAACTATCCCTTGATTGGTACCTTGACACATGATTTTGTCAGGATCTGAAGTACACCTTAGCACCTGGTAGTAAGTAACCTGGAAAATGGTCCTTGATGATTGAATGCTTTGGTCAGTCCTCCTCAAAATTAGCACCCTACACAAAAATTAAAGTAACAAAATAGGAGAAACAAACTAGTCTTCTTCCTCTTCAACCCGCTCTTTTTGCAGGGCTTCAATTTTTCCCAATGGACAAGTAAAATCCCTCAAACTCTGCAATCTATTTATTGCTTCCTTTTTTGTATGGGCTGGTAGAGTTATGGCGACGAAATTAAATCTATGGTAAATGCAATCTACCTCCATGATTTTATCAATGATATTAAAGTATGAGTCACTTTGGGCCAGAGCGGTAGCTAAGGAAGTCAAAATTGCATTTATGGCATCTTGGAAACCTTGCTTCCACTCCTCTAAGCTCTTTATCTTTCCTTCGCCTATCAAAAATGTGGGGATATCCCACTTCTTCAAACCTTGGAAAGAATTAGTCATTTTAATCAATGTCCTTTTCTCATCTTCATTGTTTGGCAATTCCTTGGTTAATAAAATGAATATTTTCCAAGTTACCCCTACAACTTGGGGTGGAGAGGCCATGTTCTTGATTGCCAGCATGACTTCTTTTAAATATTGACCTCTTGGCATCTAAGTAACCCCGATTGGCTGAAAAAATGAAAGAATTTCCTTCAACTGGCTAAGGACCTATGAAGTCAAAGAATATGAGGTGTGCACCTCACTCAAATTTTTTAATAAATTTATTTTCCACCTTCAAAATTGAAGCCTTTTTTATTTCAAAATAATTATTCTTAGCTTCATCCTTAACTCTCTGTAACTCTATTCATTCTTTCTAATTCTTCAATCCTAATTCCTCCTGAAGAATATGCAATCACCTTCTTTATTTGCTCCTTCAATGCACAATTTTCATTGAATAATTTATTGTAATTGGAATTTAATGCCACGTGCATATCCTTTAATCTCAAATATTTTTCTCAAGATCATCTACTACTAATTGAGCAAACTGGACTGCATGTGAGGTGATTGCCACGACCTTTGATGCAATAGTGTCTTCAAGGGTCCTGATTATTGCATCCCCTATCCTTTGTTGTCCACTTTGTAGAACCATAGGCTTCTGGACATTAGGGGCCTTTAACCATAGAGAAAAATACTTTAGGCCTACAGTCACCTGAGGCCTATGATCTTTGAACTCTTGCAAAATTGGGGTCCTTCTGGACCATAATCTGGTCTAACAAAAAGATTTTCTCAAATTCCCAGTTAGGGACAAGAAGCATGCCATTATTTCTAATCATTTCCCTACCTTCCTCAAGGGTGCATCTGAAACTATTCCTCTCAAAAATTTTGATTTCCTCATCAGATAAATCCTTCAATTTTTCCCTTAGCCAAAAAGATTTAGACGTAGGAGAGTTCACAAAACTATCATCTTCTATGAAATTCTTTGAGGCAATAATCCTTTCATCATCTACCTCCTCAAAAGGGATTGTACTCAGGATAATGGGTCTATCTGAGTCATTTAGGACCTCAGCAGCCTCATCTTCATGTAATGTTTCTCGAGGGGGAGAAGGGGGTGGCACACTTATATCAAAATCCACCTGTACATCTACAAAATCTGACATTTTTTCCTTTCCCTTTTCAACTCTCCTTACCTATTCAGTTTCCTACCTAGAAGTGCTACGAGATGCTCTTTCAATTGTCACTATATGGCCCTTCACCTTGTATACTATAGGGCTATGGTATATAGGCCTTGTATCAAATGTAACCCCTTTGTCCTTGGCATCCATTCTCTCCATTTCCATCTTTATTATATCATCTTCCTTTCTTAGCATGAAAGATGTCCTAGCAAAATTAGCTTGGAATTCCATGTAAAAACATTCAAAATTAGGATCCTCTTGCTTTCTCTCTCGTTCAAGCTTCTTCATGAGCTCCCCTTTTTTCTATGCTATTATGCTTTAGCAGAGTGAGCATTTCTTATTAAATCCTCTCGCTCATCAAAATAATGAAAATAACCCTTCTCTTTTATCTTGTTCACTCCGAGGTCATTTACGCATCCCTCAGAATCAAAATTTTGAGCTTGAGAAACCTTCAACTTGTAATTCTTCACTAGAAAATCCTCCACCTTTTACAGGGTATCACATCCTAAAATGAATTCTTTAAAATTGATCACCCTGGGGAGGATTCTTCCTTTTTTGTTTGCTGGTATTTGTGCTCTCTCCATCCACATTAATTGCAAAATTAATTCAATGAATGCTAGCCTAGGAGAGATAAAAAGTGGCAAAACATGGGGTGCTTGCTCACACTCGTATACCTTGATAATAGTGCACTTTCCATACAAAAATAAATCTCCAAAATTTTGCATGAAAGCCCCCTTTGGGTACTCCATTCCTTCACCCTTACATCTCCTTATCCTAAAAATTTTAATAATATTCTCTGGTAGCCTAGGTAGTCTTACTCTAAGCCTTGACAATACCTTTGTGACAAAATGATCAAAGAAGACAGAGTAACTAGCAAACCTGAATCCTTTGTCCCACACTTGGGTCCATCTCTATATTGGCCATGGAAGTCCTGTGTCTGGATCATCTATCCTTATTGCTAGTTCTAGACCCCAATAAGCCCTGTTCTAATAAAGAATCATATGACACAATAAATAATAGTTCCTAAATTCTAGCTTCCCTTTTTTACTTCTTGCTGCCATTATTCCCTCATGAAGCTTATCATGAATAATAGTTGCAAAATCAGACAACTCATTTATTGAGGGGTCCTTGGTATTGATGGAAATCATCATGAAATCCATGAGCATTTGAGTAAGCCTACAATCAACTCCAAGAACCTTCCCTAATGTATAGTAGGTCTTAACAAAATAGGGCTCAAAACATTCTAATCTGAAAGGCTCCCTCTCAGATGGCAGGACATAATTTTGTGAATTTTTGAAAAGTTTCCTCATGAAAAGAGGAAAAAATTCCTTTCTATACTTTTCCTTTTTGTACTAGTAATTCCTTTCTAGATTACTTATGTTTATTTCCTTGAGGGCAGACTTGTTTAAACCAAAACAATCAACAATAGCTCTATGTAAAACATCCAATACGAGATAGCCATCTTCTGATCTTACAGTCCTGCTTGGGGGGTCATAGGCAATAGCTAGCTCTCTTATTAGTATTATTTATAAAAAAACATTTGGCACTACTAGCTTCCCCATGTTCAGTGTCCAAGGATTCAACACCGGACCAAGTTTATCCCTATTGCCATAAAAAGAGTAAAATACATCCCACCCTCTCTCTTTTGTAATTGCATCTCTGCATCCTACCTCTTTGTCACTGAAGGCTATTCTGATGCTGTCATTCATAGAGGATGCCTCAAACAATTCTAAAAGGTCATGATCGAGGATTCTTGTTTGTGTAGTCAGACTCTTTGTAGCTTCGTCTAGTCTTTGTTCAATTTCATGTTGCAATTCCTATGGAGTCTTTGCAAGAGCAAGAGGCATAGTTGGCAGTGTTTCTAGTTTCTCTGCTTGAGTTGATGGCTCCCCTTCAAATTATTTTCTAGGTCTCTTAGGATTTTTGGGAGTTGGCCATTTTACAGGAGCCATTTACTTCACTAGCCCTTTTGTAGGAGTAGTTTCCTTCTTTGTAGGAGTAGTTTCCTTTAGTTGCTCAGTAGGGTTGTCCTTCTCCGGGGCTTGTTCCTAAGGAATTGGGGTTTCCTCAACAGGTGGGTTTTCAATAGAAGGGATTTTTATGAAGGAGGATGGGCTTCAATAGTAGGTGCTTGAATTAAATCCTTTTGGGTAACGCTTCTCCTCTTTTGAACTGGTTTCCTAGCTTTAGGAGGAGGGGCAGGTTCATCTCAAGACTCAATGTTAGAAACAATAGTGACAGTCTTTTAAACTATCCTTTTCTTTCTCTCACAACCTTTTCCTTAGGAGGGGATATTTCTTTGGCTTATTTATACATTTATAGGGAAGATTGAGCAATTGGTTCAGCAAGAATGTTTGCGATTACTGGCATGGGCTAAATTACATCAAGGAGAATGAAATGGGTAATCTCTGGCATTGCAGAGCTAGTCCCAGCTTAAGGGGTATTCTCAGCAGTGGGAGTATAAAATTTCTTGAAAGGGGAGGCCATTTTAATTTTAATACAAAGGAGAGCATGGAAAACTAAGCACAAACACAAACCCTTAAGACTCTAGGGCGCACACAAAATCTCTGCATATCACAACTATAATATCCTAGCAAATACACAAGGATGGTGAGTAATTAACTTACTGGTTTTCCTTCCTAGGTTGAATTTTTTGGAGGCCACATTGCTTTGCTGAAATTCACTCCTTTTCTCACTTAGGGACGCTCTGAATTCTTCTTTAGATGAAAGGTATGAAATAAAATTGATGAATTTTTATTTTATGGTGATGCTATTAATTCATTCATGTTGGACAAAGAAAATTGCTAGCGCCAAGTTTGAATTTCATCCGTTGATCAGGAAGTGAATGGTCAAGATTGCCCTTGTCAACCTTCAAATGATGACATGACATTTATTAGACTATCCTAGCCACCTCATATTTTTCAAAATTTATGTCATTGGAACCTTCTTTATGATTTTGTGCCATTCACCATCTATGCAGGATAAGCCTTCCTTAGATTTCTCTCTATTTCCTTATCACACACCACCTTTTACTATCTTCACAATCCTCATGGGATAAGGTTTTCCATGTATTTACCTTTGTTTTCTATCTTGCAATGCCCATAAGCATTCCTCTCACCCTTCCGGGATAAGGCCTTGCCATCTTTTCTTTATCGACACACCTTCATCCTTATCCCGCAACACATTTGTCAATGTTCTCCCTTCTCGTGGGATAAGGCCTTTTTAAAATTTTTTTTGAGTATCCTCTTATCCTGCATTTCTCATAACTCCTTGTTATCTCCTGCTTAAAGGTGCATTCCTTGTATCTTTTTCTTCATGTGCGATAAGCCTCTTAATATTTTCCTCTTATCCTTCGATCCATCTCTTATCCCCATGGGAATGGATGAGATAAGAGATCCTATTGATCTCACCTTGTAATCCTTATCTTGTGACCATCAATGAGTAGAAAAAATCCCTCGTAGGATAAGGTTTGTTTCATTTACCTTGTTACCTATTATCCCACACCACCTTTGCATCAACCCATGAACATTGTAGGATAACTTTACCTTATAACTCTGAGTTGTTTCTTGTCCCGTCTGCCCATCAAGGTATTTTAAAACCATCATGAGATAAGACTTTGCTCTCTTCTTCCTTATCTTTACTTATCCCACATGGTCACATTACATAGTGAGAACTACTACCATATTTGTCAACATTCCTTATCCCACGTGAGCCTTTTGATATTATGAAATGACTGCAGGGTAAGGATCCTTTTGTTACCTCTGTCTCCTTCTTATCCCATGGGGCTTAATCACGGCCTCAAAATCATCGTGGGACAAGTATTTTATCTTTAAGCTTTGTCAATCCCTTACTCTGCACAGTCGAGACCTCTCACTAAAAAATCCCTTGGGATAACATTTCTTTGTGTTTCCTTTGGTACGCTTATCTCACATAACTATGAAACCAAAGCAGGCACTTAGGTGGATTATTTTTAGTATGTGGAGAGTAACAAAGGGTAAAGTGATCATGCACGGGGGCTTTCCTAGGGAATTTTTAAACTAGAAAACTATGGAGATGTCCCAATACTTAGGCATATAATAAAAAATTAAAGTGACAATCTCAAGAGGTAACTCCTAGCATGGGGCCGATGAACGAACGATAAATGACCTTTCTGATGAAAACTAAAAACCAGGTCACTGATAGATATAAGTCAACTACAGAATGTATTATTTCCTAAGGGAACAAAGGGAAAACCTTAACAACTCTAAAACACTTTATAAAAACCCTAAACAGTAAGCTACAACACATAAGCAGGGTACAAATAAAGATCAATTTTAAAATATTCTAACAGTGGCTCTAGCTAGGGGATGTTTGATCACCTGGGTCAAAATGAGAATCCAAATCTCTGGGAGATGAGATGAATCAAAAAACACAAGAATATTTACAAAACCCTAATCGAACCTATATACAAATCCTAAACCTATTGTGCATGGAAAAAATCAAGAAAACAAATGCTTAAGGAACTGTCCATGCATTCATAGTTCCTACATTTCACCGTTCATATCAGTGAGGAAGTATGAATCCTCACCATTATTCTCTACAACAACAAATATCTCCAACAACAAGGATTCAAATTTTTCATTCTTGCATTTATCTTGGGCTCTAGTATTGCAAAGCAGTACTAGATCATTAATCTCAAATTTTCTTTCTGATGCCTTTTTGTCAAATAGGTACTTACTTTTTTGTTAGACCCTTAGGTTCTTCCATTCTTGATTCCAGTGGATCTAATATTTCCTAGTTATTTTCATGTATAAACTTGCACAAAGGAAACAAATTTTTTATGGGAATTCTTTCTTTAGATCCATACACTAGCTCAAAAAGACATGTTCCTATAGTCTTCTTCACAGTGATCCTATCTACCCATAGTTCCATTTTCAAGTTAGAATCCCAATATCCCTTGTTTTTCCCAAGTGTTCTCTTGATGATCTTCATGATATTCTTGTTCTTGGACTCAACTTCCCCATTTCCTTGTGGATGGTATGGAGATGCCTATGAGATGCTTATCCCATATGATTTACAAAATTCTATGAACTCCTCAGATTTGAAGCACATGACATTGTCCATGATGAGTCTTACTAGTACTCCAAATTTGGTCACAACATTGTTTAGCAAGAAGTCAATAACCACTTTACTGGTTGCTTGTCTTGTGGGGATAGATTCCAACAACTTAGTACAATAGTTTGTAGCAACCAATATCCATTTCTATCCACCACTGGACTTCTCAATGATTTCTCCAATAAAATAAATACCCCATTGATGAAAAGGGGTTTCTACTTGCATAGGTGTGAGAGGTAGTGCTCTAGCATATTTTAGCTTACACAAGAACTTCTGGCAAGGCTCACACCTTCTTACAAAGGTCTATGCATCCTTAAATAAAGATGGCCAAAAATAGCCCGCCCTTAGTACCTTGTGAGTTGTGGTATTTGTTGTAAATTTTCCTCCACATATCCTATCATGCATTTCTCTTAACACAAGTTGAGCCTATTATTCATCTAGACAAAATAATGAAAAACCATATTTGTCTCTGTAATATAGGTCTCCGACAGTAAACACATACTTTTGTGATCTTAGTTTTAAGGTTCTTTTTTGGCTTTCTGTGAAACCTTCTAGATATATGGAGTCTGTAAGAAAAGGAATAATATCAGTATACCACAGGGTTCTTTGTAGGCTGGAAATGATACCTTTTGAATCAGATAGAAGATTTATTTGGGAAGGCTCTAAGTTCTCCTCAGCCATAAGCTTTGCTAACCCCATTCCTAAGACCAACTTAGTGATTTGAATGTCAACATGAAATTCTTGGATCTTGTTAATCCATCTGTACTTTCTTCTTGTTGTCTCTAATTAGACAAAGATGTCCTTTACTGCAACATTATGCACATAAGCTATGATTTGGGCACCTACTAGGTAAGGCCTAAAAATTTTTACAACCTTGACTAAAGCATATGATTTCTTTTCCACAATGCCATAATTGAGTCTAGTTGCCTAAAGGGATTTTGTATGGAAAGCAATAGATTTCATATACCCTTCATTCTGCTTTTGTAACATAACAACAACCATAGTGTCAAATGAAGAAAATAAAAAAACATGGAAAGGTTTGCTAAAATATAGTTCCTTTAAAATAGGAGCTTGCTTAATGGCTCTCTTGATGGCTACAAAGGCTTCTAGAGCTTCATTTTTCCAATTAATCATAACCCCTTTCTTTAGAGTCCTTAAATTTTTTTTTGCAATCTCAGCAAAATTAGATATAAACTTAAGGACAAAGTTTATCTGGCCTAAGAAAGATTGAATGGGTTTCATAGTTTTGGAAATAGGTATTCTATCAATAAAAATCACTCTCTAAGGATCTATCCTTACCCCATCTTTGGAGACAATATGTCCTAGTAGTTTGCCTTCAGCTATAGCAAAGTGGTATTTTTTAGGATGAAGAGAAATCCCATATTTTAGTGCCCTGACAAATACCTTTTCTAAGTGAAAACAATGCTCTTCTGCCCTATTAGAGAATGTTGTCAAATCATCTTGATAGACAACCATAATGGTTTCTATAATGTCTAAAAAATTTGCATCCATAGCTCTCTGAAATGTTTCTCCAACATTAGTCAATCTGAAAGGAATTCTGACATAGAAATAAGTTCCCCATGAAGTAGTGAAGGTAGTCTTGTATTGTTCTGATTCTTTGACCTTCAATTGGTTGTAACCAAAGAATCCATCCATCATGGATAAAAACTCACAACATGTGACCTTTTGTAGCATTTCTTCCATGTTAGGCAAGGGGTAGTTATCCTTCAATGATGACACATTTGAATTCTAGAAATCCACACATAGTCTAATGTCACCATTCTTTTTCCTGAGATGAACAAGGTTAGAAAACCATTAAGAATGTCTGATGGGTTTGATAATACCACCATCTTTGAGCTTCATCAATTCCTCTTACATTTTGGGTCTAAGAATTGAGTTAATTGGCCTTTTCTTTTGTCTAAAGGGCCTAGAAGCTAGGTCCAAAAGAATTTCATGTTGGAACAGGTCTTGTCTATAGGCTTTCAAGTCATCATATAACCATGCAAAAAAAAAATTATATTTTTGGAGAAAAGTGATCAACATAAACATGATTGTCAAACTAATTCTTTTACCAATGTATACATTTCTATGAGATGAATAAGTTCTTAAGTTAATTTCTCCAAGATTCTCTTTATTTACAAGGGATTGCTTAATTGTTTGGCTATCTTGACTGTCAAACACTCTTTCTAGATCTACCAATCCTTTTGGGATCTTATTTGTCTTTAGCTAAACTATCTCATTCCCAAAAACAATGTCTTTTCCATCTAAAGTTTCTAAAAAAGCATTAAAGTCAATTTTTTGACTCTCATACTCATCTATGCAATGCAAGAACTTCAGTAGGTCATCATCATTACTAAAATCTTTTCAATTGCATATATTATCAGGAATGGTTGGCTTGGTATTTACTTCCACCTTCAAAACTCCAACTAAGGTGATATCATCACTCTTCAAAAAACACTTGCTTAAAAGTATGCTATAATGTTCTTCTATCTTTCTATCCATTTTATATTGAAGAGATAAAAAAATTCCAATGAATCCTAGACAACTGATCTGTACTGCTTCAATCTATCATTCTTGGAAGAGTAAATTGATCTAACCTGAAATATGATCAATTATGAATCTCCTTATACTGACAGTTTCTTTATCCCATGCTTAGTTGCAAGATTTAAACCTAGTAGCAATGTCTCATACTCTACGACATTGTTAGTGCACTCAAAAAGTAGTTGGAAAGAATACTTAAAAGTCTTCACACAAGGTGCAATAAAAACCACTCCAACAACCAACCCCTCCTTGTTGTGAGCTCCATCAAAGCACATGTGCCATAGATCCTCTACTATTCTGAATTTCAGCTATGACAGGGTCTGCAAGAGATGACCAAATATGTTCAATTTTGAAGCTCCCCATATCGAATTCACAGAACATCACCATCTTATTTAGGCCAGCTTTCTCAATAGTAGTATCAAACCTAGGTTCCCTATCTAACTTGACAAATTTCCTATTAATAAGGATTGTAGCATAGGATAAATCTATTTTAACATTTATTCCAACCATTGTTATCCATTGTCTTGACAAAAGCATACCATAATTTGGGGGGATATCTACAACTGTCACATCCACTTTGTAAGAATCTTTTGGGAAGTTTTCTATCTTGACTTCTAATTTTTTAAGGATGCCTATCATAGGGATGAATCTATTATCCATGGCATAATACTTCTCATAATTGCAGTCAACATTCAGACCGAGTTCCCTCATGACCACCACATGCAGGATATTAATGGAAGCCCCATAATCAATCATACAATTTCTTACATGCCTACCATTTATTATTAAAGTCATATAAAAGGGATCTAGTTTTGAACGGACTTTAGTGATAGTACTTCCTAGAATGACCTTAGGAGCTTGCATTGTCTCAGAGTGTTCCCGTTGTGTATAATTAATATCATCTTCTAAAACAACATTATTTTGTAAAACATCTTGGGGCACACTAGGAACTCCATTTATTAAAGCTAAAGCATTATTTTTATGCTCAGGGATATTCATCATTTCTAACAAAGGAACAAATTTTTTTATTTGAGGCAATGTTTGCATCATATCAAAAAAAGGTGTTGTAAAAGGGTATGTGCAAGCTAATGAGTCACAAATTTGCGGAAGTCTGCGCATTGGAAAACGTGCTCCACAAAACGGGCCCCCGTTTTTAAAAAACGGGGGCCCGTTATAAAAAACGGCTTCCCGAGCTGAAAGGTCACGGGGTGCCAAAGCCAAATAAAACGGGCCCCCGTTTATTCACAAAACGGGCCCCCGTTTGTAAACAAAACGGGGGCCCGTTTTTAAAAAACGGGGGCCCATTTTGAAAAGCTATTTTTACCCTTTTTTTTGGATAATTTTTCATTTTTATTGTTACACAAGAGGAGATCGAAAACAGACCCCCGTGCTGTGGTTTCCACTTCAAGCCTCCACCACTATCCTAGGTACACATTCTGTCATCTATTTTTACATTTCATAATTTTCTTGTATATTTTTCTTTTTTTTTTGTGTATTATTTAGTTTTTTTTTTATTATTTTAGTTTTTTTTAATAGTAGCATATAAATAAATTATTTTTTATATTTGTAAATTCTTGATTTTGATGTAAAATATTTTTGAACAGTTAACCCTAAACCGTAATCAACAAATTTAGAAACCAAAACCAAACCTAGATAATTAACAAAACGAAATCGACACAAACAAAAAACCGAAAATGAAATGGGAACAAAAATGAAAACGTTCGAAAATGAAATCGACACAAACAAAAAACCGAAAATGAAATGGAAACAAAAACAAAAACGTTCGAAAATGAAATTGACACAAACAAAAAACCAAAAATGAAATGGAAACAAAAACAAAAATGTTCGAAAATGAAATTGAAATAAAACCGAACATATGTACCTAAATTGTTCTTAATCCTCATTAGGCAATACAAAAGTTACCACTAAATTAGTATAACCTTAAAAGTAATTAACATTAAGTTTTTCAAATTTTAGATATGAAAGTTTAGGCTTAGGTTTATGCCATGTCATGGCATAAAGGTCCTATTATGTCATGTGATGGTATAAAAGGATCAATTATGGACACAATTTTAGAGCAAAACTAGATAAGTTACTAAAATTGGAGTTTGGTTTACATAGGTTCATAAAGGAAGCTAATATGCCAAATATATAATTCATTAATACAAAATAAAAAATATTCTTGATTTATAATGTTGATTGATAATGAGTTTTCTAAATGGGGTGCTAATTATATATACATCCGAAAGATTTGAAAAATATAATTCCCAAGAAGTATTTTGAATATACAATTGAGGATATATATAATCTCATGGTTAAAGATGCTTAATTTCGATGAAAGTTATTTTTTGTATTACTATGTAAGAAATCCATAAATGGGATGAAAGTAAGACATGGCCATCTAGCATAGATCATCTTATATGTTGAAGGAGTATTTTGAGTTATATTAGAATTATTTGATGTGATTAAGTCCTAATTTTAGGATATGTAGAGTTCTTTTACTTTTAAGGTTGAAATAAAACATGGTGATTATGTTTTATTATCACTTTTATGCTTAACCTAGGTAAAAATTTTAATGGAATTATTTTCATATTTAGATATATAGATCACAACTTATTATTATTTGTATGTTTCTTGTTTCTTTGAAAGAAATGTATATTGATTTATTTATAAGTAATAATTTATCTAATTATGCATTTATGAAATATATAGAAATTGAGATTTTTTTATTGAGGCTAATTAATTTTAAAACTCAATGGTTATATCCATATTATAATAATTTATTTAGAAAATATGTGACAACATGCTTAGTGTTAGACCATTTTGTCTTATATTGGCCTAGACATTCACTAGCGTTTAAAATATAATCTTTTTCTTGGTTTATTGGTTAAAAATTACATTTTATTAGTTAATTATATTAAAATTATTTTAGAGGAACCCTTTGAAACCTTCAATATAAAATTTGGAGTTAAAAATAAGATGATCTTGGCATTTTTTTTACTTCTCACCTACTTAGTTAAACTATCATGCTAGAAAAGGGTGAATATCATAAACCATGCGGAAAATAACATTTTGGACCATTGGGTAATTTTGGTAAGGTGTGAAATATTTTAAAAGGGGAAAGTGCCAATAGTAAATAGTAGATGCATTTTTAAGAAAAAAATTCTAAAGCAAGGTTGACTATTAGAATGTACCTTGATGTATTATTTTCCTATTTTATTAGATTATAATTTTATCTTCTTTGTTACTTATTTTTCCATTTGTTTCATAATTCATGTCTCAAGAGTAAATAAATAATTTTTTGTAGGACTAGATTGAGAAATTGATTATCTCCATTGTTCATTCTTCTATTATACATTCCTTGAGGTTTGAATATTGTTTCCACGTCATTTTGGATGTATAAGTTTTTTTTGGGCTATGTATATAGTGATAATGTCTGAGTTCTTTTGTATTAGAAAATGATGATAACCTATTCTCATTCATTCCTTATTTTCTTACAAGGATTATGTAACCTTTCAAATTGTTAAGTTAAAATCTATCATCTTATATGGTCATCATGGTGACTCATTACATGAACATGTTGATCCTTGTAATTGTCCTCTTTTTCTTAATGCATTGATGTTGTATGTATTATGTGAAAAATTATAATTACAACGACTACACCATTATTATAGATGAATATCTTAATTTAAATTATGAAAACTAAGATATTTAAATTTAATCTAGATCACAACTTGATTTGAACATTACATCATGTCCTTATTTTTGGACATGAACCAACTAACCTATGGGAATGCAACTTCCCAATCAATAACTAATTTACTAATTAATAAATATTAACTAACCTATAATTCAACATCTAAATATTAATTTATTTTATATTTTATTATAATCTAAAACTATCTAATGATGTAATATATCCAATGTTCTCCCCTTCTTACATATATTTTAACAAGAGATGGAATATTTCAAGACTTGAATGCAACCCTTATGTAAACTTTAATGATGTACATCTACTGATCCTCCTCACTAACCAAGAAACACTAGACTAACTCCATTAATGAATATTTCGAATTTAAAACCTATCAAATGTCTATAAAACATGAGAGAACCTAAAGGGTCTATATCCTCCTTGCCTAATGAGAGAGCAACATTTCTTTGAAAGTCCCAATGAGCCTCAAATGATCCTAATGAATGTAGGGCAGTCTTAATGAACCTAAGAAAGTCCTAATGAGCCTAAGAAAGCAATAATGAACTTGGGACAATCCTAATGAACCTAGGATAGTCCTAATGAACCTATGATAGTGTAAACAAGCCTAGTATAGTGTAAGAAAAAAACACTACAAAAAAGACCTCAAATGCATTAAATGAATTTCCCAATAACGCACTTGTGTTTATCTTTTTTTGGTCATTTGGCTACCTTTTTTTACAACATCTTGGTGTATACGCCCCTAAGAAGACCTTTTCCTCAAAACTTTCTTGGATCATGAACTCCTCATGTGCACCAAACATTTAAGTTGCCACTTGGAAGCTTCTAATGCACACAATCCTTTCAATCAATCTACTCCATTGATCTCTCAAAACAATCTTAGTATTTAATCCTCTATCCTTCATTTCTTATTCAACTTTGTAAGAGAATTTGTGTATGGATTGATATCTTAAATTTTATAGAAAGATTATATATGAAAACAAATGATTGCGGAGTTTTATAATAAATGATTTATAGGAAATAATATTTTTTGAAGACCTTTTGTAAATTATAATCTTGTGTAGATTTGATTATGGGAGAAATTTAATGGTGAAATATGCTTAACTCTTCAAAAGTTTTGATGTTTTGTCTTTACATGACAACCACTTAGAATATAATATGTTTTAAGTATGTCATTTATAGTCATGGGAGATTAGTTTTTTTTTAAGATTGTTTGAAGACTAATCAATGTAATATGAATTGATGACAATTATCTCAAAACTATGTAATTGAATTCTAATAAATTATCATGCGTACACTAAAACACTAGAAATATGGACCATCCAAACACACACGTGCATTTTTCAAAATAACTTTAAGTTAAAGTTAACAAAATATTATGTTGTCTTAGTAATATTGTTTCCATGCTATATATTCTTACACTAGAAGGAGGATCATCTTATTTCTCACTTCTTTATTGATCTTATGTATGAAATATTTTATATTGATTTTAATAGTTGATGCATTTTACAAGAAATGAATTTATTAAATTGAATATATAATAGATTTATGATGTTTCATTGAAAGTTTTTATTAAGTTTTGTGCGCAAATTTTATATTTCAAGATTCAATAGTATGTACATGTATATTTTTTTAAGTTCAATATTATATTATATATTTCATGTGTATCTCATTCAACAACATAGAAATGTTACTATTTATAAATGTTTTTTTTTAATTTAGTAAAATAGATTCTTCTTTGACATAGAGTTGTATATAATTCATGTATATCTTTATATATGCAGGAGTTCTTTGCTATCATGGATGTTTTTGACATAGATGAACTATTAGGTGAAAATCCCCCACCACAACCCCCTCCTCCTCCTCCTCCACCACCACCACCACCACCACAACCCCCTAGATTGGATGAAATTCATTTAAGAGAACGAATTAATGAAAACCTACAAGTGATTGAACAAAACATTGCTGCTATCCAAAATGAGCAAGTCATGCCACCCCATCTTGTAGAGTTTGCAAAATCAATGCAAACTGTTGTCGAGTCAGTTAGATCTGTTGATTCTCAATTAGATCAATTTCATAGATGACGACAAGAGTTGCGTGATTTTTATGCCGATGGTTTAACTTATAGACAAATCACAGATTTGAAAATAACCAAAGCTCATTTATGTCCATATTTTACCAACCCAAAAACAAGAGAACCAATGCAACCTAACCAGAAAAGAATTTCAATTAGGTGGTGTGTGTATCCAGAAATGGCTAGATACTTTTGGGATAGATGGTGGATGGTTTTTGATTATCCACCACATCGTAATTATGAGGTCCCTTTTTATTTTTTGAAGAAATTATACTGTGAGTTTGTAATGAACCAAAAACCAAATTATTTTGATATTAAGTCATTCCAGGGTGTTGGTCGTGGAATGCCACAGCATAGATTAGGGGCACGGAGTAATAATCCCCTACCGGATCCACCCATAGTTCCACTTGTTGCTCCATCGATTCCTGCAGATGTCCAAAATACATCATTCATTTCGACATTAGATGTTTTGACTTCCCTCACAGGTAACCTGAGTGAGCAAGCTGCTCACATGGCATTTTCTCCTCGATGGATGCCACATATGTGTTCGAGTTGTCATGAGACGTGTGTAGGTCCTACTACTGCTGCAAGATCTACTTCAGTTCCAGATGAGCATGATGCAGCAGATGATAGTATGATGACATCTTATATGGATTTTCTTTGCTCAGATGTTCATCTTGACCAGGTATAGATATATATACATGTACATGTCAATCTTTTTATGTACTTCATTAAATATAGGTATAAACTAAGTGCATCTCTTTTTTTGTACAATCTAATACTTCATTAAATAAATTTTGTTTATGTAGATAAGGACTACGCCTAATATTAGAGTCAATATTGCATCTACTGGAAGACAACTCGGCACACCTTATGGGGTATAGTATAAATTTCTATCTAGACATTGTACTAGATCTTTTTAAGTTAATATGCTATCGTCGTATATTATATAAATTTTCATGTTGATACATTGAATGCTTCTTTCTCCAGGATTCAGGTCATGAGGGACCCTCTACATCACATTGAGAAGAGGGTCTGATTATTGTGACACCATCTATGGTATGTATCTTATAATTCTTAACTTAAATATGAACTCTTACAATATTGTAACTTTACTTGAAATTATTTAGTACACATATATATGTTCACTAAATATGATTTCATTAAATGCATGTATGCAGGTGGACACTACCATTAGGATAGGTTATCCTCATAATTTTGATCAGAGCCAATTTGAACACACATCGACATCCTTTGAGGTATTAATATGTAATACTTAATTTGATCTTATTTTGACTCTTAATTTAAGATTTATTTGGACACTTTGAATTTGACCTTGTACAGGAGTTAGCTAGCATTGCATTTGGTGTTGATACTGCACAAGATACTGCTAGAGGAGATACTGCTAGAGGGTTTGATGAGCATATGGTAAGTTTGTAACTTAATTTATGAATTCTACTATATTTTGATAAATGATTCTTTTAATAGTTAATTTCAAGTAATATTTTAATATTATTTTTTTATTGTATAGCATGAGACAGGTGGATCTGGACCACATCCCAGGGACAAGAGAGATACTGCTACAGGATCTGATGAGCATATGGTAAGTTTGTAACTTAATTTACGAATTCTACTATATTTGATAAATGATTCTTGTAATAGTTAATTTCAAGTAATATTTTAATATTATTTTTTTATTGTACAGCATGAGACAGGTGGATCTGGACCACGTCCTGGGGATAAGAGAGATACTGCTAAAGGATCTGATGAGCATATGGTAAGTTTGTAACTTAATTTACGAATTCTACTATATTTGATAAATGATTCTTTTAATAGTTAATTTCAAGTAATATTTTAATATTATTTTTTTATTGTACAGCATGAGACAGGTGGATCTGGACCACGTCCTGGGGACAAGAGACCACGAGATGTTATTGATGATAGCACTTAGATTTTACTATTTATTTGGCTTTGATATGTACTTTTTTATGGACTTTACACATTTGTTTACACGTGCACATACTTTATATATATGGATAGTTGCATAATAGGATTAGATCATATATATTTTGTGCATACTTTATATATTTTGTGCACATTAGATATTATGTGGAGTGAACATCATGTTACCATCTAGACATATATATGGATTAGATATTATATGGATTATGTGGACTTGAAATTTTACTGTTTATTTGGCTCTGATATGTACTATTTTACGGGCTTTACATATTTGTTTACATGTGCACACACAGACTTTATATATATGGATAGTTTCATAATAGGATTAGATCATATATATTATGTGCATACTTTATGTGTATTGTGCGCATTAGATATTATGTGTACTTGAAATTATGTGCACATTAGATCATATATATTGACTTGAAATTATGTGGACTTGAAATTTTGCGTATACTTTATATATTATGTGGACTTGAAATTTTATTTATGGAAGTTGTGCTTAAACAACTTTATAGGCATTATGTGGACTTGTAATTTTATTTTTGGAATTTTATTTAAATAGTTCTTGTGATTAGATAAACTACATGTGCATACATCATGAACTAAGTATCGAAACATATCTTATAATTATAACATATTCTAAATCAAAAAGTATCATTTAACAAATATAATGAATAGAACTTGATTAAAACATAATTATCTCATTCATAAATTTGACCAGTAGTCTCTCATTTATGTATATTGTACCCAAAATGTAATCAAGAAGACATATCTAAAATAAAATAAACAGTCTATTTAAATTATAATAATAAGGATTTATATCTCTCAAAATACAACATAAAGTATGCACAAACAATAGTAGTCATTGAGGGCAAGTCTACTCTGAGAGACCTAGAAAAAAAAATACATATGATTAGTTTTTATAATCAGGATGCATTGAATTTAAAATACAACATAAAGTATGCACAAACAATATAGTAGTCATTGAGGCCAAGTCTACTCTGAGAGACCTAGAAAAAGTAAATACATATGATTAGTTTTTATAATCAGAATACATTGAATTTAAAATAGAAATGGATTTGCCTTAAGGGTACAAAAATTTAACTTACTTGTAATTATTCAAAATGAAACATAAAGTATGCACAAATAAATTTGTTTTCATTGATGCCTTCTACTTGTGGTAGACCTGAAACAAAATTTTAGTAGATTAGATTTTGTAATTATGATTCATGATTTAAAATACTATATATAATATGCATCGCGACTTTTAAAAGGGAGGTGGATTAAGGGTTCAAATTATAACTTACTTGATATTCATTCTATTATACCATCTGCATCCTCTCTCTTTTGCAAAGCATCTATAATTCTCTCGTGCTCTTCCATAGAGAGAGTCCATAATTGTTTATTAGCAGGCCTGCCACGATATCTATCCAATTTTATATTAGTTGCCACTACCAAATGTGAGTAATGTATAATCTTTTTCTCTAATTCATAATCTTCAAATGCAGGCAATCCATTCTTTCTTGTTAGATATTTGCGTAGCCAAGTGCCAACAACAACCACAGATCCTGTTGGATAGTCATAACCATCATCATCTACTCGAGGAGTAGTTAGCTTATGTTTTGGCTCTACACATCGAGCCAACCAATACTCTGTCCCCTCTTCATTGTCCTCTGGTGCAACAACAGCATAGACATGTCCTGTGCACAAAACAATTTTATTTTAATATTTAATGAGAAATAAAAAAAAAAATATACACTGTAAGATTTCATAAATTTATGTACTATTTAATAAATCAAAACAAATTTCAAAAATAATTTTACCTTGTTGTATAAGATCTGAAATGTGATCATAGTCATTTGATGCAAACATTTGATCCATATCTTCATCAATTCTTTCATGTGGATCATTTGCATCTATGGGTGTCAATGATCTTTGTTGCCATTCTTCAACCCATTCTTTATTCTCACAAAATTCCCAATCTCTGGAAACACAAAACTGACAAAAGCAAGCAAGTTGCCTTGTGAATATAGTCCATGTGTTTGAACTAGAACTCTTAAACGAATGCCATTTAGCTGATCCAATGATGGTATTACAATCATGCCGAATAGGAATACTATCTTCCTCTATCAACCAGAAGAAACGTCGAATTGCAGAGTTTTCAGTTGATCCTTTTGACAACTTTGAATTGCACCAATCTACAACTGCACGAGCATCTCTGAATTTCATTGCATCCTCGAATTTCAATTGTTCTCTAGCAAGAGCTCTTTTTATACAGGCACCGACTCCATCGTGTTCCCCCTTACCATGTCCCGCTTCAAAAAAACTCCATAAATGTTGGACATTGGTTATCTTGTGAACTTTGCATAGCCAATAAAACATTCTTGCATTTTTGAATTGTCCAGTGCAGTTATCTGACCATATCATATGTTGTTTCATGTCAATTTCTCTTTCCTTAAGATTATCATAAAATACCTCGAAACAATGTTGGACAAACTCTGAAGAGTGTAATCGATTATCACTAACATAGAAATGATACTCCCTCAAAAATTTTCTATTATCTTCTGTACTGTCATGGTCATGTCTATATATAATGTGCACAAATATGGCCACTTGCACTGAGTTGTAGTATTGTGATTGAGTTTCCTCTTGTGGTTTTAGAGTATAATTTTTTGCAAAATCCACAACTGATACTATTGTTCCAATTGGAAATGTGTTCTTGCATATGCGAAACTGTCCATCAAGCCATTGGGCATGTTGGGAATGTTTCACATATTTTGGAACAATATGAGTTTTAAACTCACTAATAAATGCATTCACACTATTCTGTTCTGTAATCAATTCTAAACGTTTCCCCATCTTTCCATCCTTTAGAGGGTATTCTATATTTTTAAATCTCCTAACATCAACCATTTTTTGTCCAAACTCAGATGAAACATGTTCATGCAAACATTCACCTATCGAAGAATAGTTCCCACATAAATTGCAAAGACCATAAATGCATGAACTAGAAAGAAATAATTGTTCATTAGGTGGTTTACAAAATAAACTTCCAATAAAATCTTTTATAGTTTCAGGTGGAACATAAACACCACAATCCTGCACAAGATCATTACCATGCAACATACAACGAATATATCGAAAAACATCATAATAGTAACGAAACTAGACATGAGTTTTACAACAACAAGATATTCTTTGTTTATTGATTTTAACATACCAGGGTTTGCATTTTTCAAATGATCTTTGACTAATTCGTAAATTCATTAACATAGATTCATCACTAAATTTTTTAAAGAATTCAGTTTGAGTCATGTCAAGAAGATGTTTTGGATGAGGATCACGAATTTTTGATCCCACCCTTAACTTTAAAACATCTCTAACATTTGATGAAACTCTAGTGTTATCATGCCAAAATTTTGTAATTAATTGTTTAGTTTCATCATTTAATTTCATGTCCGACCTTTGAAGTCTACCACTAAAACTCCAACAATGGTTTAGTGGATCAATTTCAATTATGTCTCTTCTTTTGGCCGCTCTTGACAAGGTTCTACGATGTAAGTTCAAATAGCCACTTATATCACTTAACATTCTTTTATTAACAATCATTTTGTCAACTATAGCAGTCGTTATAACTCTACGTGCTGCATTCTTATCTTTAGATCAACTTGTTTTTCCTATAGAATCGATGGCACTGGCAATAGTAGATACAACTTGCTTATATGATTCATCTTTTCTTTTTGGTGTTGCATAAATACCTATTTTTTTCATGACTTTACGCATTTTTAACATTTTTATTAATTGTAGCATTAATTGACATTGGAATCCTAACTTTTTATTATAGAAAAATTGTTTATATAATCTGTTTGCATGTGTTCTGATTTGTCTCCAAGAAACTAACCCATTAAGATTATCTAGCACATTGCTATCAATAGTAAACAAATTACATTCATTTTCTTTTAGAGATGGTGGTGTAATATTTTCAATTTTTATTTCTTTTCGTATTGGTGTATGAAATTTATATCCAGCTTCATTTAAATCAGCAATTTGATTGGCATCATAGTCATCAGGATTTAAAAACATACCAGGATTCGCATCCACATCAACATTTGCATCAACAGTCATACCCGTGTGTGGTTCTATATTTCTTGCATCCATCATGATGTCTTCAATGGTCTCATCTACAATGGGCACTGAACTAGATGCTTCAAAAGTGTTATTCAGTTGCCGTTGTTGTGATCTTCGATCTCTTTGGCGTTTTGCCTCCTCTCTTTGTGCTTGAATTTCGTCCACTGTCATTGTCCTCTTTTTTTTCTTTTGACGTTGCTTAGAACCCATTTTTACAAACTTGTCTTCAAAAAATCGCGTAAAAAATATTAAAAAGTACTGCCAAATGATGTAAAAAATCTTTGTCAGTACGGATTTCAATGATAGTGTAGTAAATCAATGCAATCTGTTTTTTTTTTACAGCAACGGTTATTTTAATAACGGGCCCCCGTTATTTTAACAACGTGCCCCCGTTTTTAAAACGGGGGCCCGTTATTTATATAACGAGGGCCCGTTATTAAAACGGGGGCCCGTTGTTAAATCCAACGAGCAAAAAATGAAACGGGCCCCCGTTAATAAAACGGGGGCCCGTTATGTAAAATTTGAATTCACAACCCGCCACTTGCCTCGGGATTAGGCCCGGGATAGGCCTGGGATGGCCACACCTGAGACATGAACCTGCAAATTCAAAGCTCCATGAATGAAAGCACAAATATGATGAAATGAAATAGTTTACGTGCCTCTAATCAAAGAATTTTTATACAGAATTGAAACCCATTTCAGATTATACTGTCTAGATTCTAAATATGTAAATTAATTTTAAAATTGATTATTTTAACTATTTTTCATTTAATTTATACTAAATCAGGGTCATAAATTTGAAATATTAACTAATTTTCTTAATTTAATAACTTATTTATTTTAATGAATTTTGAAAAAAAAATTATATGTCATCAATCTACACAAAATTATTTTCAATTTAAAAAAAAAAAAAATCAAAAATTACTAAGTTTACGTCAAATTATGTGGGTCGTACACGTCAAATTTTTAAAAAGATAATTACGGTCATTAAAAAATTAATTAAAAAAAAAATATTTGAAAAAAAAATACAGAAAAATATGCTCATCAATCTTCAGTGTGTTACAAACCATTTCCCAAAACGGTTTGAGAAAATAATTTTAATTGTGTCAAAAAGTGTGGGTCGTACACATGCATGGTATGGTCCTGAAACAGGCATTTTTAAAACATAGTTTTTAGAACTTCATTCAAAAAGTTATTTTTTATTATGTGGGTATTAAAATAAATTACATATTTGAAAAGTACACTCAGAGAGCTATCTTTTATATTACTGACTTTTTTCAAGATTCAATCTCTAAGTGTTTCAAAATTTAAGCTCAAGTGAGACAAAATCTGAAAAACAGGGAAAACACTTCCACTTTTTGGCCAAAAAGTGGACTCATCTTCTTGCACTGACCCAAAAGTACCTAGATTGACATTCTTTTGAATTTTCACCTTTGGTTTCTTTTCCTTCTCAACCACAACTTCTTTCGAGGGAACTTCAGCTATGACCTCCTTTTCAGTATTTTTTAATTTTGTTCTTCCTTTTGGAACATATTGTTGGGCAGGGGTGGTCTTTACCACCTTATTCTTCTCTTTTGTAGATGGTGGAGGAGTTTTTTTCTTAAGTTCCAATTGCTTATCATTTATGAACATTCCACCAGGTTTTCCTTAGTTGGGAAAATAACCCCTTGGTCTTAAATTGTACCCTCTTAATTTGAGTGATGACAACTACAACAATTCTTTTAATTTCTTCCTCAGAGGGTCTCCTCAGACTGATATTTTTCAGACTAGTCATTAGAATAATTGACCCTATGTTCTACCCTTTTCTCTTCATTAGAAAAAACTTCCTAATGATGGCTGCTATTCCACACTCTCTAAAAGTCTACTATTTATAATTCATTTTCTTTAGAGGATAAGCACTCAGACTCATTATCAGCTTGAAAATACAACATATTCACTATGTGATCAGTGAATTTGTCTTCCTTGTAGCTAGCATAGACATCTTCATCTTCTTCCATGGCCTTTGATACTGTACATTGGGCTTGTGTATGTGGTAGATTACATGTCATACACCATGGGTTGTCCTCCACAAGATGATAACTTTGTCTTTTCAATGCATTAGGTATTTCTTTATTTGCAAGCCTTTGGTTACCATCTACAGACCCCTCATCCTTCCATTTTGTGTTATAAAGCATATCGTGTAGCTTGGGTTTGTTATGCCTTTGAAAATTAGGCCTGTCATGTGACATGCCTTTCTCATTTCTAGCAACTTTGTAACTTAAATCCTTTAAAGAACTCATAACCTTATCCAACTTATCCTCCTCTTTAGGGACTTTGCACAGGAAGGCTTTCTAGATTTTTAAATGGAATCAACAAATTTGCTAGGGATTTTAAGAAGGCTTAAAGCATACACTGGAAGACTCTAGAGGGAAGATTTTAGTAGCTGGAATTTTCCAGCTTGGCTAAGAAGGATCCCTTTCCAACCAACCATATTTCTATTGAATCTATCAACAAGACTATTCTAGAACAACTCCAACGGTTTCAATCCCAAGGGGAGGCCAAGGTAGATAGAAGGAGGCTTACCAATTTGGCATCCAAGGATCCGGGCCATTCTGATTTGTCTATCCTCTAATGTGTTGAATAAGAAAACTGAACTTTTATCCTAGTTGATAGTTTGACTCGAAGCCATACTAGAAGTATTGAGAAGGTTCTTCAAATTGGATGCTTCTTTGGTAGTGGATGATCCCATTAAAATGGTATAATCAAAAAATTATCAATGATTACATGCTCTAAAACTAGAAGTGGGTGATAAACCATGGAGGAGTCCCAAAGAAATAGAGTTGCTAATAAATCTACCCAGACATTTAGCCAAAATGATGAAGAGTATAGGGGATATGGGATTGCCGTACTTGATACCCCTAGAAGATTTGAAAAATGGGCTAGGCACCCCATTGACAATGAAAAAAAAAGAAGGGGTCGAGATGAGCTGATCAATCAGCTTCATAATCCTTAGTCCAAACCCAAAAGATCCAAGCACCATACCCAAGAAACTCTAGTCGACACGGTCATAGGATTTAGAAAAATCTAGCTTCATAAGAAATCCTTTCTTTTTCAAATCCACCAGTGAATGAATGTTTTCATGGATAGCAATGATAGAGTTAACAATTTTTCTACTAGGAAAAAATCTGCTTTGTTGAGGCGAAATGATCAGAGGAAGAATCCTTAGGAGCCTTCTAGTAACCACCTTAGAGATAATTTTATAGAAAGAGTTGCATAAGCTTATTGGTTGGAACTTATGCATAGATTTTTCCCCAAGGCATTTGGATATCAGAACAAAGAAGGTTGCATTAAGTTCCTTTAAGATCATTCTAGCCACAAAAAACCCCTGTACGCCTTTAACAACATCATCTTTGATGATATCCCAGAAGGTTTGAAAGAAGAATAACGGAAATCCATCTAGGCTTGGAGCTTTGTTCCCAGGGGTTTGGAAATTGTTGAATTCACCCCTATGTGGGGTTATGCTGGAGAAATTTTTCCGAGTTTTAGTTTTCTGGGTCTGGTAGTTTTAAAGATTGACAACTACATTCTTTTCCTTTTTCTCAGAAAATTTTTCTGAATACACTTGGTATTGGGAGGGATTGATTTATTAAAAATATATAGAAAGAAATTAAATTTGTTAGTTGTTGATCTTTGTTTTAGAACTCAAAAAAAAATATGGAGTTTGTTGTATTCATTTGTCTTTGTAAATGCATTGTTTAAAAACAAATGTATTTTTTGTTTTAAAAAAAATAAATTATATTTTAATGTGGTAGTGGGAAGCTCAAAGGCTGGACCCCACCACCACAATTATATTTTAATGTGGTAGTGGGAAGCCCGAAGGCTAGACCCCACCACCACATTGGGATCCCCATGATTTGGGGAGTGTTGTCCCACGTATGGGTAGCATAGTCTCTCATGCTTGGGAGCCGCTCAACCCATTTGGGTGGGCCCCCCAACATGGGCAACAATTTGGAAAATAATATATTATTGGTAAAATTTGTAAATTAAATCATATATGTATTTGGGAAATTTTGAAATTAGAAATTTATAGAAAGATATAGTTGGATATTTAATGATTTTGTCATTTTAGTGAAATATTGGTTTTGGATGAATAAATACCTATATTATTATATGTATAGTTCATATGCATAAATGTATATCTCGATGTTTGATTTATGGTGATTTTTCAAATGTAGTATTTTGAAAATTTAGATTTATTAAAAAACTGTGGTTAAATTGTATATATATATTTTTTTTAAAAGGGGTAAAGATTTATTCAAAAATCACATAAATACAAAGAATAGGCCTTAGGCCCACCAAGACAACAACAAAAACTAAAAGGATCCTAAAAGAACCACTAGCACCACCACTAAAAAGTATAGTGACCATAGCATTAGATCCGACCATCAGATTTCTAACGATAATACCTTTTCAGAAATCCCTCAGAAAGATGATGTGGCACAAAGTAGGGCCAAAGGACAACTACTATGGAATTCTACTCAAGTCCTAGGACTGGTTTAATAGGAGCTTTTGATTTTGAAATTGATGGAACTTGTACCTCAAGTGGAAACCAAATTCCTTATCCTTTGGGACCTAGGCCACCACCTTCAAAATCCATTTTTTCCACAATGTTTTCTCCTTTGCTGTATTTTTATTTCATGGACTGATTGAGTCCACCAAATTTTGCAAGGACTATAGTAGTTGTTGGAGCGGCCTCAACCTCATACTCATTTTCATCATCACTCCTATCATATGTTGTTCTAGGATATTCGACAATTTAATAAACTCTTCATCATCATCGATGGAATCAAATTCTGCATTGGTCTTTGGTTCACTGAGATTCTTCCTCATAGTCCAAAAATCATTTATTTTGGTTTGAGTCCAACTATTTTTACATTCTTGCAGAATTATTTTGGGAATAGGTTTGTTAGATGGATTAGTAGATTTTTTGGTACAAATTATAGGACCTCCTATTTTTGGTAGCCTACTCTATTGTCTTCTGTGTGTGCCAAGCCATAATTTATAATGACAATTCTTCTATTGAAATTTTATTGTCAGTGACAGTTTTCTCCATCTCTTTTTTTACCTCAGCCTAGGAGTCCATGTTTCTAAGCTTTTCTAGCAATGGTTTACTTTCATGTTGACATAATGCTGAAGAGTTACCATTTTTCTTAAGCCTTTCTTGAACTACACCAATTGGATCATATGGTCAGAGATCCTCATCACCAAAGCTAAAAAGTGTCAAAAAATCATGTGACACATTGCATGCTTTTCTATCAAATGTGAACCCTCCACATGAGAAATGCAAGGAAGGAAATATTCTCTTCTTTTGTTGATGATGAAAGTTCCTATCTATGCTCTCGAACTCTTGTGTATATTCCAATGCAAATACCCTCTTTGTCACATTTATTGGAAGTATGTAGGGTCTTACTACTGATCCATGGAACCTTAACATAGTGTATTCTTCCATGAAGAAAAAATCAACCAATTTTATTTGACTTTTGATTTGAATGCAATCTCTACAAGACATAGGCAATCTAGGCATTGGAGTGCTTGTAATTTCATTATACATTCATGCCAAAAATAAGTCTACAAAATGGTTGTAGTTCTTTTTGTTATCATGCATCCTTATCTTAGGTGTCCATTCATATATTGGACACTCTATTTTATTCTGATTCTTCTAATCAATCTTATAGTTCACAATGTGAAGATTGTTGGTCTCAAATACTACACGATACATGGATAGAAGAAGATAGCGCAAGTAGGATGAGAGCCTAAATGTCTTGTAGGAACCCTTTTTTATCATTAGTAATTGTTTTTGCATGGATTGAACAATGTGCTCAACAAAATTATCTCTTACTGGTTGACTTACACAATGGATATTAAAAAACAATTCAAGAAGGCTAGCACCCACTTCCCTATCATTTTCCAATCTCAGACAAAATGTCAGCAAGGAAATAGTATCCTGAACCCATGAAACAAAAATTTTATAATCATAAGGAGGCTTATGATTCTGATCCAATTGAGTACCATGCATTATTAGGGCTTTGATAAATGAATATGTATGACTTGGATCGAGACTCTCATATTTCTTTGCCAACTTTCCTAGGTCAATGTGGGTGTTTGAGTTGTGTGTTTAACACCCTAGGTTAAACAAACAAGCAAGTTCTCCCTTGATTATGGATAGAATTTCCTCTTTTGTATTTTTATTGACAATTGCTTTTTTATCTTCATCATAATTTTTGGCACAGATGATGGAAATTTCAGGGCAAGGGAATAATTTAGGTACAACCATGCTTCCCAATCTAGCATCCCACAATGCAATTTTATTTGTTCTTTATTTTAATATTGTGTTGAAAATAGTAAATTTTCCTCTGTTTGGATCTCCTGCCTTATTAGACAATGCATATCTAATTTCTATGATATAGTTTTTACTATGAATAGTAGGGTCATAAATATCATGGTATTCATCAGTGAAACTTGGTATTTTAACCAGTTTAGTTAGGTATATTTTTTTATTCACTTGGATTTTTATTGAACTACTGCTTTCTAGTTTCCCCATTGTTGTTACTATTAATCATTCAAAATAATGCTAGATACAAGCCTACAAATGCTAACCCTCAAATTGAACCATGAGATTCAAAATAATTAAAAATACGGGATGCATGTGTTTTAGATTTTACTTGAAATTTCTATTTCACTAGATTGGTGCAGACAGACTCTGTTGCATTCCTCAATCTAGTAGTCATTTTTTGATCTCCCTGTATTTACTGGTTTGTCCATGAAATGAAATACGATTATGAGTCACTTATTTTGAAAACACTGAAAAAGTTGAAAAGTAATACTTAAAGGGCAAAGTATCTCGAGTCATGTTGTAATTTTATAAATTTTTATTAAGATCTATTCACTGCCGTAGGACAAAACATTCATTTCTTCAGTCTAAATTCTGAGGATAGTGGACATGTCACCAGATTTGAGTCAATTTTTTTGGACTATTTTTGAAGTGTTTTTAGCCCTTTTCAACTTCTGCCCGAAATAGAGCTTTTTTAGAATTAATTATAGTTAATTAAATGTAAAACATTCAATTTCGGGCAAAGTTCTCACAAATGTATTCACTTCCCACATTTGGCCCAAAATTCACCCTAAGTCATTGATTTGTGCTCATCCAACGGACGATCGTATCCATTGTCAATTGTAATGGGTCCCAGGACTTTTACCATTTTTCAGCCATGTCAGCAGAATCAAGTCACTTTTCTGGACTATTTTGGAAGTCTTTTTAATCATTTTCAACTTCCACCCAAAATAGAGATTTTTAGACCTAATTATAGTTAACTAAATGTAAAATGTTCAATTTCGAGTGAAGTTATCACAAATGTGTTTACTTTCAACATTCAAGCCAAAATCCACCCTAAGTCATTGATTTGTGCTCATCCAACAAATGACGGTATCTATTGTCAGTTGTCATGGGTATCAGGACTTTTGCCATTTTCCGACCACATTAAGAGAAACAAGTCACTTTTTGGGAATGATTTTGAAGGCTTTTTAATCCTTTACAACTTCTACCTGAAAAAGAGCTTATTACAGTTTATTAAGTATATAATTACAAATTCAAACTTTAACTATACTTAGTTAAATGTTTATCATTTATGGGAGTCTTCTGTTAGAAGTTTACAAAACAAAATTACCGTTGCCACATTCAGCCCAAAATACACTTTACGCCGCTGATTTGTGCTCATCCAATAGATGATAGTATCCTTTGTCAGTTGTCGTGGGTCTCATTATACATAAGATTTCTTACACCCAAATGTCATGTCACATAACACTTCATCATCCCATGGGCCATAACCTTTATTTTATGTCAGTGTTCAATGACATGTGTTTTCAATGAAAGTTTGCAAAAAAATTTAGAGATCCCACATTCCGCCCAAAATACACCTTAAGTCATTGATCCATGCTCATCCAATAGATGATAGTATCCGATGTTAGTTGTCAACTATCCCATTATCAATAGGATTTGAATATGAATTAAATGAATGAATTATATAATTTAAATATGTAATTTCAAAAATTGCATGATATTTCATTTTTTCATCGCAAATTTTTGTATTGTAATATATGAAAATAAAATATTATAAATATGCAAATATAGGTGGTACAGTGAAACCACCAAAGTTCTTCCACTGTGAAAAAAACCCCCAAGGGCCAAAACCACCATTCCCAACAAAAAATAAAATCGTACTACATGCAAAAACCCTAGAATTCCAATTTGGTTTACCAAAATTTAGAGAAGATATCCCCTCATACATACAAAGTTGGGCAGAAAATGGACATGGAATAAAAAGATACAAATGGACAATACCAAACACCACTAGCCATAGTAGGATTAACCCAAAAATGACCTATACTATGGGTTATCATACAATTCTGAGAGTCACTTCACTACTTGGGTAGTCTTGGGTCTCAACTGCAACTTCCGACCCACCTCTGCATATATCACTTCATGAAGGACCGTTAAAACCTCATCACACTGCATCAACCTTGCAAATATTTTGAAGGCCTTCCACCCATGCCAAGAAATAGCTCTACATCTTGCCTTCAAATCATCATCAACCCATCAATTAAGTGGTAGAGGCACCACCGGACCAGCCACCCCTACCTCAAGAAAAATGCCCACCTTCGATACCACATGTGTACACACACTATCTAGATTTAATAGGTAGTTTGAATCAATTACAACTCTCAGGGTATTTTTTACCTTGTCCACCTCATCCTCAACCCGGAAACCCCAAGTGGCAATCAATAAATAAGCCTCCAGGTTTGTCCTGCAGTGATGACCTATATGGACAATTTCCTCTCCTCACAATATTTTTGCACGCTCATACAGTTGCTCATCCTTAAATAAGAACAAACCTTTTAGCCTCTTGTTTGTAAATCGTCTAAGAAATGGGACTAATTTCTTATCAGTATGGAAGGAGAAATTGACTTCCATGTTGCTTAACAAACCTAAGACAATGTTGCAAGTGCAGATAGTATGATACCAAGACTTCCAATCCACCCAAGTTGTAAACACCTCTCACTCAAATCTAATATCTGACATCCAACGATGATGATCCTCGATATTAATCACAAACTCTACCATCGTTCCTCTACATGTACTAGTTCAACCACATAATTCCTTTGCACAATCCGACATTAAAGCCGCCTAAAGGATAAATGTTAATAATTCAATTTCAGTGATGTGCATACCATAAGGCAATATCACTGCATATCCGTTGTCAGTCCTCATGGGTCCCATTATGCATAGTATTTCTAGCCCCCAAATGCCATGTCATCTGACACTTCATCATCCCTAGGCCATAGCCATTAATTCATGTTAGTGTTCAATGTACATGTACCTAGTTAGTTACACTTTTTTTTTATATTGAAATTATGCAAAAAAATTACAAGTAAGCTAAACTTTTAAATTACTTGTTTTTCGCAAGATAAACATCTTTTTTTATATATTTATAATCAATGGTAATCAATTTATAAATAATTAATGAAATGAACTATTTTTTTTATATATATTAAATATAGAGGAAGAAACATTACATAAAAAGATTACAATATTAAATTTATTTCATTGTTTAACAAAATATTAAAATAACATAGCTCATAAACAAAAAAAAAATGTATCACATAAACATTGCGATCCTTATCAGATGCTATGACTTTCAACCAATGGCTGATATTATGTTTTTTCAAATACTTCTTTGTCAAGCACTTCAAATATCTTTTAGAAAAGGTCTTAGAAGTGACACTAAGTTTGTTCTTTAACTTTAGAGAAGAAATCAAAATAGACCTACTATTATTTTTTGCTGAAAAATTAAATAATATATCCACATAAATTAATAACTATTTAAGCTATTTTGAAAAAAAATGATTATGCTAAGTATCCTTTCATGGCATGATGGCAGCAACATATAATAAAATGAAATAGAAAGCATTTTTATATCCATAAGAGGAAAACTGAAATGAACTGGAATTTGCAAAATTATCATTAATATACATGTTTCGCAAATTTATAATTTTTGCATGTCGGAGTCCCTCAAAAAATTTAAAGCCAAAATGAGTTATTTTACGAGGAAATAGAAAAAAACAAAACTAATAGGGGGTCGGGTCTAGGCCATAGGAAGTGCCCACATTCATGGTTTACCCTAAGAATCTTTCCCTCCCTCTATGTAGAATTATTCAAGCCAATTGTAGTCTAGAATGTCATCTAGGAGAAACCATTTCTAGAAAAATTCCCTACCAATCTGCACCCATTTCCTATGATGCGTCAACTTCTCCGCATTCAAGTTCAAAAGAAATAGTTGCCCAACCATTGTTTGGTCAAGGAGGAGAAGCTTGGTGAATTCATTTTCCCAAGGGATCCCCGCCCCTACTTCTACAAAGATGACAATAGTAACATCATCTCAATAGAAGTCTTCTTTAAAAACCTTCATTAATAACAAAAACATATCTACCTTGTCTCCTATGAGGTCCAGAAGAGACACCAAGAACCAGGACATAATGTCCATGTTAACAAGGTATCTATTTTCATTTCGTAGAAACTCTATGCCCAACACCATCCTCACAACCTCATTAGGGAACATCCCAACCTCTTTATAAACTGATTGGAGGGTTGGGTCTCTAATGGAGCCCATAAAGGCTCTCTGGTCCTCTGCATAAATACTTCTCAAGCAAAGAGGAGTGTCCATCTTGAGAAATCAAACTACCAAATTATATAGCTTGAGCCTATAGACCTAAACTAGAGGAAGAATTTAACTACCATGAGCTCCAATAATTTATCTACGAAAGGCTAATTGAAGAGGAAAGAACCAGAGCTCATCTATAAATAGCTGAAGCACTTGATTGTAATAATTCCTTCTCCAACCATATTAATTCCTTTAAATATTTTGTATATCTTTGCAAATCTTTCCAACAATTGCACTAGCGTGAGAAATTGGAAACATCTATAAACAAATACCAAATACCATATTGGAAGTCATGGGGCCAGAGTGGATTGTAGTTAGTAATAAGACATATATTAAATGACCAACATTATCGACTATGACATTTGATATGTGTCTATTGAGTCCAATTCCATTCTGGGCACTCTCTGGAGAACTACGTTCTCTTCAAAAATTTGGGCCGAAATAAAACTTCAACTATTGATCTATGATCATTGAATGGTTTAAAATCATTGATGGATTTTAGGTATATGTGACGTGTCAATGAGGTCACACTTATCGATAAATTATACAAACTCCAGACTCAATGTCATGTGATGTGATGTGCCTTGTCTATTAATGGCAATGAATTCACAAAATAACCAATACAATATATATATTTTCATAAATAATGAAACATTAGCCAAATAAATTAAATAATTTTAAAATGGTGGATAAAAATCGCCAATACAATTAAATAATTTTTCCTTAAGAGTAAAATTTTTTGCACCTACACTTATATATTTGTTCCTTTAAATGAAAAACATTTGCCTCCTACAATATATATATTTACCCACAAAACAAGGTATTATTTGCTAGAATTTTATGGAATTTTCATACACTAGAAAAAACTCGCCAATACAAATTAATTTTTTTTCCTACTTTGAAACAAAATTTTGCAATCAATATGACAATCCCCCCCCCCCCCGCAACATAACACCTAATTTGCCAGGGTTTTACACTTTTGCCCAAGAGGTGTTTTGTTAAAGTTATCCCTATTGTATATCCTGTAATATCTTGTGACAAGCTTCTGAGCCTACAATTACTCTATATGAAAAGGCATGTGATGTAATAAATGATATTTATGGTGAATGTAAGAATCTTCTTGTTGCTAGGAGTTTTCTTGTGTTATTTATGGACTATGTTGAACTCTATATTGCATGGTTGAATAGTCCTATCTAGACCCTCTGATCGTGATTATACCAGATATGATTATTGTTAATAATAGATGAGTTTTTAAATAAGGTTAATAGTAGGGTCCAATTAGTGTTAGATTTAATGTTTTTGATTAAAGGGTCAAACATGTTTTAAAGTAACCTAGAACCCTATATGCAAAACACTTCCATCAGCAGAATATTAGTTAAACAAAACATGCACAAAAACAATACAAAAGATATGAAACATACCAAACACAACAAGGCCCCAAGATAATATAGGCGAAAAAAATTAGAAAATAATTAATTGAGATTTTTTATTGCTTCGGTATCCTCAACAAATATGCCTCCTAAGCAATGATGGATATAATGCCTCCTTATATAGAGTCTTGATTTCTAGCAAATCCTTTAGTTAGTGGTTAGAAACTTTTTTGAGATGGCCTGTGGTCTGCATACATGAATCTTTGCCCTCTTTAGTGCCAATATGATTACCTTTGTCTTCTAGATCTATAATTTGTGGGTTGCCACACTACGTTCTTTTGAATTTGTCAACCAAAACCCTCATTTTTCTTGAAGACCCTTTAATCACTTTATGACTAAAGTTAACCAAGTTAACTAGACTATCATTACATCCTCGATTTTTGTTTCCAAGGCCACAATATGCCCTTCATAATGTAATTTAGAACTTGCCACATATTTTACAATTTTTTGAAAAGAAGCTACCATGTTTCTACCTTTTTTATCCACCAATGAATCAACATGCTATATGCCCTCATCTAACCTAGCTTGAGTAGACCTTATCTTAAGGCTCATTTGTTTGGTTTCATGGAAATACCACTTATGCAGTTTAAAAGAATCCACGCCACTACATCCCTAGAGAGAACTAGGACATCATCATGATTCTCCTAGTCCAAGTTTGAATAGGGAGAATCAACATTTAGCTAGTGAGAGAATTTAGCTAGTGAGAGAATGGTGATCTCATTTCCCTATCTTTAGAGCTCTTTTTATAGTTATCTAAAAGGGAATATTTGTGATGACTTTATTCCTTAGAGTTTGAAGAAATAGAGAGGGTTTTTTCCTTTTCACCCTCTTGAGGGTCCTTCTCCAACACATATTTCCCCTTTTAATTTTATCCCTAATCTTAGAATCTTCCTTAGTATCCCACCCCTCATTTTATGACACAATAAAATTTGTCACCTCATCCTCCGAGGGGGTAAAATATTTAGAAATTTAAAGCTTACTTTTAGAAGGGTGAAACCAAAATTTAATGCACTCCGTAATAAGCATAATTAGCTAGCATAAACTGATCAATTTTTATTTAGATTTATATTTATAATATTCTAAAGGGCAGTGTTGGATTTAATTTTTGAACACATGGTTGTTTCTCTCCTTCCATATCTCCCAAGCCACATGGGGAAGACAAAGAGACCACAAAAAAGAGAGGACTGAAGTAGCAATGGGAGGGATTAATTGAGTCCACAAACCAGAATAGGAAGAAGGTAAGACGCAAGAGATATTTTAGAGAGAAAAAAATGAGACCACCCATCTAGAGCATAAGGGCAGTGTTAGATTTAATGTTATATTAGGGTTAAAAGTTATGACTACAATTATAATTATAGAGATATGATTAGGATTAGGGTTTAATTAGGAATAAAAATGACAATAGATTAGTGTTAAGAATAACCATATGCCTTACACTAATTCTAACCATGTTAATATTGCTAGCCTAAAGTCTATTAATAATGTTAGCCACAATCATAATTATTGTCAGCAATCTGGTTTCATTACTTTTAAGGTTACACTTATAGTTAGGATTAGAATTAAATATTCATTATTGTCATAGTTAAATTTACAATTATAATTATAATTAGAGGGAGAGATGTGTTTAAATTAGGATTAAGATTAACATTAGATTATAGATTAAATCTAGGGTTAACATTAGATTTCAATTAGGGTATATTAAATATAGACTAGACTAGGGCATAATTATAAGTATAGATGGGATTGGGATTAACTAAAGCCCTAGCTCTAATACTAATCCCACCCATAATCACAAACATACTAATAATGTTAATCATGATCAAAATTATTGTTAGCATTAGGGTTTAATTATTTTATTTTATTTTAATTTAAAAAGCCAAGGTCTGAAATTATATTAATATAAAAAAGAGGATTACAATATCAAGAAAACATAAAGCCATTAGGTTGATACATTAGGGTTTCATTATTGTTAGGGATAGGTTAAGATTTCAATTAGGGTATATTAAATATAGACTAGGGCATAATTATAAGTATAGATGGGATTGGGATTAACTAAAGCCCTAGCTCTAATACTAATCCCACCCATAATCACAAACATGCTAATAATGTTAATCATGATTAAAATTATTGTTAGCATTAGGGTTTCATTATTTTATTTTATTTTAATTTAAAAGGCCAAGGTCTGAAATTATATTAATATAAAAAAGAGGATTACAATATCAAGAAAACATAAAGCCATTAGGTTGATACATTAGGGTTTCATTATTGTTAGGGATAGGTTAAGGTAACTATCAATGTCATGTTAGAGTTAATACTATACTATTTTTAAATATAAAGTAATACAATTATTGTAATGTAACATGAAATAATAGTAATATAGCCTTTTATTAGTATAACATAGGTTTGAAATTAAATTATGGTTAGGGTTAAAGTGCAAAATTATAACTAGAGATCATAATGATAATATAATAATATTATTGTGTATTAATATAATTATATAAGACTACAATAATATGTAAGATTACAATAATATATAATTATAAATTAATTAATTTAATATTTTTAATTTACATCTAAGTGCTACTAGCTCATATTTATTTAACAATATATAGAATGAGCTAATAAGCTTAGAGATATCCTTCTCCCAATACCTATCTATCATATTTTAATTTGATCAATTGATTAAAATAGATGTTTAAGAATATCTCTCGATTTATTTTATATATAATATTAAAAATACATTAGTTATGAAATGTTGCCTCATTCTATCAACATTCCTGCCTATTCATTCTCAACTCTTAATTTGCTGGAGCGATATATATAAAAGGAGGTGAGATTATTATTACTCAACTATTCCAAGTTAAAACTCCACAACTCATTTAAGAAAATGGCAGAGCAAGGAGAAGCAGATTTTTTTGATATGATGAGAGGTAAAATAACCGACCTAAAGAATCGTGCGTGTGCATTGAAAAGTGATGTGATTAGAGAGAAAACATCGTACGAAGCAGAGCCGCAAAAGCAAGCTGATAAGTTTGCATTTCATGTTAACCTGTTTCACTATGTTCTTCATAGGTTAGAGGAGGAGCTTTACGCTTACGAACTCACACTGGGCTGGTGTACGTGCGACATTATTCCACGGCATGAATGTATGAGAAGACACTGTGACCCAATGAGAAATATCGATGTTATTTTGACCGAAGCAAAAGATTTGATTTGGGAACATTGGTCAACCGATCTGGAACGAAAAGTAGAGAGACATAAGGAGAGGGAGATAAGACAAGTGGTGGCAGATTTTCCTAGCATCAAAATTTCAGAGGATGAGGTGAATGAAAATGTTATGTGTGCGATTTGTTTATCTGATTTTGAAGCGGCAGAAGAGGCACGCCAGTTGCGTTGCCGCCACATATTTCACAGTAAATGTATTGAAGAATGGTTGAAGAGGAAAAATCAGTGTCCCCTCTGCAGGTGGCCATTATATTGGAAAACATATTGGATGGAAGCGGTGGGAGATGGAGAGATGGGCACAATTAAGGTTGCTTTTGAAGTCTAGTTTTCGTGGATAATTTGTGCAAGAGTTTAAATATTGCTTGTTTTAATTAAGTAAGAATAGTTTTTCTTTAAAAATATTTTTGAGAAATGTAATAATGAATGTTTAAGAATGATTTTATTTCATAACAGAATAAATCTATTTTTTGTTTTATTTTAAAATTAGACTTTAAATTCATAAAATTTTAAAAAGTTGTCATTATTATCATGACAACTTTTTAAAAGTTGGTTAGGTTGGTTTTTGGGGGTTTGAAATTGTAACCCACTTGGATGGGCATAAATAGGCCTTTGTCACACCACCCAAGTTTTTCTTGTTGAATTTTGAAAGTTTTACTAAATGAAGTTGGAGATTTTTGTTCATACAAAAACATTTCAGTCTGATTCTCATTATTTTTAATTCTGAAATTCATCATATTTTCATTAGAAGTAGATTGGATATGGTAGAGAAGTGAATTACCTTCATTCCATCTTTTGTAGCATTGAGATCCATTGAAATTTGAAGAAGATATCACTATTTTTCCAAAAACTGTCAAAACACTCGCTAGGGTTTCCAATGAGTGGGGAAAAAATGTATTTTTGGCCTTTTCACCGTTAAAAACTCACACCACTGGTTGGAAAGGCTCTTGTAAATATGCATTTTAATTTCTCTTTCTTGCAGGTCTCCAAAACCTCTAAGACAAACGCTATATTTGATTGATTGGTCTAATACTCATCATGTATTGGACCTCTGGGATAGCAACATAGAGAAAGTGGAATATAAGATAGGTGAGAGTGAAGTGCCTTGGATGGAATGTTGGAAGAGATGTGTGGGACCCTTGCACACCCTACAGAAGAATTTAGAAGCCATTAAAAAGTGCCATAGACCAAATATTAATGACTTTCCTAAGGGTACCAATTGTGACAATCACAATTTTACCTATGACTGCCTACTCAAACAAGTTGTGTTTGGAAACTCTGGGTGTGGATATGTAATGGTAATGAAATGTCCTAAGAGTAGCCCTTACACCAGTATGCACAAACCTTGGTGTCACAACGGTGTTGGTGTGGCCTTGGGCCAATGGTGATTGACTGTTACAATTAGGACAATGATCTCAAACATAATTTACGGTGTTTTATAACTCTAATGTCCCAATCTACTTGTATATATTTTCACAAAACAATGAACAATCCAACCATAGCTATTAATAAGATTTCCCCATAAAATGCATGCAAAATGTATCATCATTGATAGGATAAGTGACTTGCATTTAGTAAGAGACCTCAATGAGTGGAGTTTCATGCTGAAAAGAGTCCTTGCAATAAAGATATTGAAATCAACAAGACATTATGCATTCAAAAATCCACTGGGAAGATCTAATATTTATGAATGACATTGCAAATCAATCTAAGTTACATGTTTGATATCTTACTAATATCATGGCAACATAAAATGTATATATGCACTCAACATACCTCTTTGCTTGTTTATTTGAGAATGTTGCTAGGAATTAATAGGTGAATGCAAGGTAGAAAGAATAGAACAAGGCACAATAGTCTAGGGATAGGAAATATTGACTTGCTCCTCTTCAATTTCATATTGTAGTTTAATACATATTGTGGACTTTTTAAGATTGTACGTCTTAATATATGTTGTATTAAATGTCTCTTCGTGGGACTACGTGCCCTCCATCCATCCTCTCTTTAATACATGATAATTCATTTCTTTTCATTGACCAAAGGGGGACAAAAATATTTCACCGAAAAGATATCCTAACCGATTCTCATTGAATCGGAAGCGAGAGAAAAAAAGAAAAAGAAAAATTGTTGAAATATAATCTTCACATTTCTATCATCACGAGTGCAAACAATTCAGTGAGGAGGACAAAGCTATATATTGTGATGAGGATCAGAGCCATCCAATCTAGGAGGCATAATATGAGACTCTTTTTGAACCAATGCTAAGGGCTATTATGATTTGAAGCTTCTCTTAAATCCTCACATTTTGTTGTCACATAAGAGAAATGTGAAGCAGAACTGGGCATAGCAAATTCAAAGTCTTAGAATGAGGTTGATATATATATGCATGGTAATATTTGAAAGGATATATGAAGGATATATGAAGGCCATGGTAGAAGAGAATATTTACTTCACACTAAGTGAAGTTATGGAGGTAGTTGCCATCGATGTAAATTGGGGAGTGTAAAGGAGTCTTTGGATTCATGAAGAATATTAAGGAGAAACGGTTAGTTATATCAAGGAAAAATAAAGAAAAAGGGAAGTGATAAATAAGGGAGAAATAAAATAGTGAAGAAACTGAGGAAATAAAGAGGGAGATCTAATTTATTTTGGTATGTAGCCTCTACTACTCTTTTTCTTGTTGAATGATTTTGTGATATTTTGAGAAGACTGCAAGGCATGAAGTAATGGTCATAAGGCATGAAGGAGCTATGTAAAGCACAAACCATAGAAATGAATACATACAAGGCATAAATAATACATGTAAACCATGAAGTAATACATAAATACACATAAGGTACAAGCATATATGAGAAAGGTTCTCATCGAGTGGACATGCTAAAAGACACATCGATCATGAAGCATACAAGAGAGAGGTATTCATGGAATAGACATTTGAAAACATCTCATTCATGAAGTAACAAAATGCTAAAGAAAATGTCAAGTAAAAAAGAACTTACAAGGATGAGGCATATTCATAACTTTTGCAATCCCACCATGTATATCAATACTAGAAGCAACTCATACTGTTGGTGTACATACAAGACAATATGGGAGTTCATTATACCCAAGAACTTGTGTTGTTGTTGTTCATGTTGGCTCTGTTGGGCCCTACAATTAAGATTCAATATACATTATTCAATAAGATTAATTGTGCAACACAATAAAATATCGAAAAGTGTGTTATATTATTGAGCTTCACTTGGTTTCGAGAATAGTTTAATATTCTCTACTTAACAGGGCCAACCACATGAAGGTGGAAGCTCATTTTCTCCCCCTCGCCCTAGCATCACTCTAAATTCCCCATTCACATCTAACATTCATTCATTAATTCTTTCTATCATAAATAAAATATAACATTCATTCATTAATATCACATAATGTTCATTAACACATAACATTGATTAACATTAATTAAAACACAACATTCATCAATATTAATTAACACATTTCATTCATAACCATTCATTAGCACATAATTACATTCATTAACACATTAAAATCAGTCATTATCAAATAAAGTAGATGACAATTATTTATTTTTTGATTTTTGTTTGAAGCAATGAAAAGACTAAGTGGAACATCATTTTCTTCATCATTTCTCCCCTCTTCAGTTGTTTCACCCTTTGCCCGTGATCTCTATGTATGCCTAGTCCTATACTAAGGATGAGGACATTGAAGTGAAGGGGGTTCCTCTGCAATAACAAAGAAATGGGTTAAATTCAAAACATTTTTTATTATTGTTACAAGTATTTCATTAATTTAGATAACATAACTGTGGTGCTCTTTACTTGATGGGGCCACATCATTTTGTCTAGTCTCAACGTCAACATGTTGAACACCCTCTAGATCATCTGGAATTGAAATATTAAAGGTTACATTAATGTTGAACACCAATTGCAATTTTATTTGTTTAAAGGAATAATATTGGTCCTCTTTACCTGATTGGGGAACATCACGTTCTTGATGTTGTGTACCTGGATCATGCTCCACTTGGTCACCACCGACTACATGCTCTAAAATATTAACAAAAAAGGTTACATTAATTACTACTTTAATTACAAAATAAGATGTTTAATTTTATTAATAATAACATAAATAAATTTGAATAGCAAATGAATACCTCCACTACTGGGATGGACATCTGGACCTTCATGTGTAGGTGGTGTTTCACGATTACTAGGGTCCATTCCAATGTCATGCACATTGTTATTTACCTAATTTACCTATTTGATGGATGCACTAGAATATTGTGTTTGCCCACTCATTTCTCGTAGCTGATCATCCACAGTTGTATAGCCTTGCTAGTAGGAAATTCTCTTTTCATCATCTATGGGCGCTCTATTGAATTCAGAGCCCTGCATTTTTGCTTGGTATCGTGAATTTTTCTTGCATTGTTTGATAAAACAAAATCGTTTGCAATTTATAAATATTTTGCTGTGATATTTTATTTATAGATACTTACAATTCATATGACAAGTTTCATATAACCACTAGAGCCAAGTTTGTGTTGCCCATTCTTTTCTTGTCTTGCCATGGTTACCTTTGACGTGTCACTCAGTCTATGAAAAGTTTGAAATATGTTAGATTATATAAATATAAAGAGTAATTAATTAGTACATAATTACATTCTTAATAGTATCCTATACCTTCTTTTGGCATCTGGTGGTTTTCTCTCCTTGGCATCAGAAAATAGGTCCTTCCACTCCCTCTCTGGAATCATGGGGGCACGCTTGTACTTTAGGTTCTTCTCTAAATGGGTCCTATATTGGTCCCTCACATACTTTAGATATGTGCCAACTTTTTCAAGGAGCTTGGTTTTATCAAAGGTGTCATTTACAAACAACTCAACCATATGGTTTTTTAATTCATCTTTTAACCTTTTTCTTGGTCATTCCACCTTTTAAAGAAAAAACAAACCTGTTAGATTCAGAAATGAACTAATGCTATATTTATTATAGTTCAAGAAATGGATCAAAGGAAAACTATTCTAGCAATGATATGAAATCAAAATAGTGGATTAGGGTTGGTTCACATATGATGTACCACCTTTTAGGTATGGTAGGCCCAAATATTTGTGAAGAAATGTCACTAAGATTTTTATAAAAAATATCATTTCTTGCAGAAATTCATGGTATCATTAGTCCAAAATGAGTGATCAGAAAGTAAATTACAATTAGACTATATATAATAATGATTTAAAAGTACCTAGAACCTTCTGTATCTTTAAGGGAATCATTTTTTCGTCACTCACCACCAATGTGGCTTCTAATGTTCCCATACTAGAAATATGAGAAGATCCAGAAAATGATGGTATGTTATCAACAATAGTCGCCTCTAGCGCATCGTCATGTGCATATCATGGTATAGAAAATGAATCCATTATGAAATTCCCCCAAGAAAGAACGCTTAAAGGGAAATAAACACATAGCAAAAGATAGAGAAAAAGAGGGATCTACAAATAGTGGGTGGGCCAATATGACATGTAGTAGAGGATGTTTGCATGCTATGTGTTGCTGACATTGTAGTCGGCAATACAGGTGGGGCTAACCTCTGATGAGGCACTAACGACATTTTCACAATTAAATATATGAAAAGTGCAAGAATTGTAGACAAGGATGAACCTTTATTATGAACATTGACAGTATCAAGTATGATGTATTTTGGGTTACATGTTGTTTAAAGTCATAATGCTGTTTTAATTCACAATGCCCTTATTTTATAGGGTGTGTGTTGTCTATGGGTCCCATGGGCTTCTTTGGCCTCATGGACATTATTAAAATCCATCATCATCATTATTTCACGTGGCATTCAGGGTATCTTTGTGTTCATGTCAACTTTTCTTCCTATTTGGGCTCCTTCATTGTGAAAATAAGTTTAGCTACTAAAAAGAAGTTGTGTGTAAACCCTTATATGCCTACTGCACCACCAAAGAAGCCACAAAAATGGAAAAAATCTGAATCATGTGAATAATCATGCATATGAAGGGAAGTCCCAAAGATTCACTGAGAAGTCAAAGAGCGAGTTAAGAAGTGTTTTCAACCAAGATCAGAGATTGAGGTAGGATTTCAACCCAAAGCCAACACCTTACATTGCAAAGGAAAAAGTATTTGCATTAAATTTAATGTCTAATTGTTAGATATTAACTATGAATATATTATTATATTATGATATTGCAATCAATTTTATATTTTTATTAAGATATTACTATATTGTTATATTTTTATATTTTAATATCTTTGATAAATATATATAAATAATCAGGAGAGAGATCATAATGAAGACTTTATTTAATTCTCTCACTAATTGGCTAAGATATTAAATGATTAGCTGTAGGAAAATTTAGCCTATTAAAATTGTTTTAATGAAATAAAAACATAATTAGCAAGAAAATTTGGTAAAAAAACTTTTAAATTAATGCATTGATATGTATGTACATACACATACTAAATTGACTTGGGTTTGAGAGGATCTTGTTTTATGCACTATTATAATTTACATACACATTTGACATGTTGGTATGTGACTAAAGTTGTTTGTTCACTCTTGTAATACATGCAAGTTGACCTCAATCTTCAATGGAGTCTAAAGACATTTACATTGGCAAACCTGTGAGAGGCATGTATTATTCTAACATATATATTGTGTTAGCGATTTTTCTTGCTACCTTTAGTCCTAGGGAGATCACAACACCAGACTATGGGATTGGCAATCTAGGACATGAAACCAACACTATCTACAAATTGAAAAAATGAAAAAAAATATTGAACAAGGCTATGCAAGCCTTCTACTCTTCAAGCTCCAGTAGACTCAGGAGGGTGTTCCTATTGCAGGTCTAAAAATGATGCACTTATAAAAACTAACTAGCAGACCTATTTTAAACAAAGTGGATAGTTCTCAGATGTATAATAATGGGTGCTTGATATGTCACCATTACTTGAGCATAATCCCATTTTGCTCCTTAAAAGATACTGAGAACAAAGGCTAAACAAATTTTACTCCTACAACATAAAGGAAAAGCATCTAAATGAAATAATTTTGAATAGATTTGGAACCAAATGAACCAAAACTTGCAAAGCATTGACTAGTTCCAAAGAGAGGGCAACAAAGTCAAATAAAAGATCACCTATGTTGTTACATTCTAGCATATCCTGAAATTATTTTGAATGTTATTAACTTCTAATAACAAGACTACTAAAAAAATATTCAAACATTCATACTTAATGATCCACCCTAGAACATGCATAACCTTGTTGCATCCATGAAAGCATTTACTGCATTCCTTGAATAGAAGGCATTCAAAAAACAAAGCTCAGAGCAGCAAATGTGCTTCAAGAATGACCATAATACTTGATTATTTCATTCAAAGAAATATAAAGTCTCAGTTGGAGACAAAAAATTGATAATATAAAGATATTAAGCACATTTCAAGCCACAAAAACTTCACAACTAAGATAAATTTTCAGATATCTGCACCAAACTAAGAAATACCTTAAACAATATCCTTTACAATACTGTCTGCCATAGCAGAAAATCAGGGTTGGAACGCTTCAAAATGAAAAAAAAGATAACATAAATAGACAAAAGAGAAAACCTAAAGAAAACCCTAGAAGGCATCATAGAATGACACATTTCCTATCTCGATTGTCTTCAAATTTGAATATGCACTTTCTCCTCCAAAACTAGATCCTCAACCTACACACAAAATCTGGAAGTGACTTTTCAAGAAGCTAAAAAAAACTTGCAACAATCACTTGTCACATTCACCCCTGCTCATTGATCAAAATTTTCCATATCTATCATATGCACTCTTTTTGGAGACTTTGAGTTGGAAATCTAAAAAATTACCACTTTCGGGCACTTGTCAACTCACTTTTGTTTATTTGCCAATGTATTCTATTTGTAGCACTACTGGAAAATTTGTCAAAAAACTGAAAAAACCCCTGTAGAGAGCAGTCAATTCACTCTTTATTCCTTTGCTAGAGTTTTTATTTTTAGTCTCTGTCCATTTCTAACTAAAAAATTCATCTTTTCCTTTGATTTTAAAATCCGAAAAATACCTTTGACCTTTTACTACACATCTCCTCTTGGACCCAAAAGTAGCAAAAATCTCCCTGCTGGCTAAAAATGACATATCATTGTTATTTGTTGCACTTTTCTTACCCTGACAAAAATGGAAAATTTTCACTTTGACTGAGAGGCTCTAACATATTGTTGTGTAACTTTCCAGTCAGAAAGTATGTCATTTCTGAAAAAAATGCACCCTTTGCACTACCTTGTTTTTGTTCAAACGGACGAATGGCCTTCTCAAGAAAAATTGTGAGATTTTGCCAAGATCAAGAGGTTAATGAAAAGTACAAAATAAAGAGACAAAATACTGGACAAGAATAAACTGTATTCTCATCAATAGATAAATATCAATTGTTATATAGTTGTTACATACAATGAATATGAGCCTGCTTATAAAGGAAAGGCTATATGGATATGTGAGCACACAAACATGACATGTGGCTCAATAAGAAACAATTGTAGGTAGGAAATAGGTATGGCAGGTAGGAGAAATAATAAAATATTCCACATGAGGTTGATCACCCACCAGAGGTGGAATGTAACAACAAGATAAAACCACAAAAGGTGGAAATTCTCTTACACACATCATCCCAATGTGGCACAAACACCCAAGTGTCTCATACCCAAACTACTATTAAACGCATTATGCTAAGTAAACTTAATCAAGGTGTAATAATATCCAACATGAATAATTAATTACACCAACACCCCCCTTAAGTGCAACTTAGGGGAATGCACTTAAACCTACAATGCAACTAAGAAATGCAAGATGGGTCCCGACTATGAGGCCATATTAGGTACCCATGTACAAATGCAAATGCAATCTCCCATAAAGCAGGGAAAGAGACAAAAACCGCATGGGAAAAAAATCCCCCCAAAAGAGAGATGAAAAATATACAAGAGAACTCTCATAGAAGTGTGTGAGGAACAAAACCCCATGTGAGGAAAAAGTTCCCCACATATGAGAGAAGAAGAGAAGCTAGGTAGCCCCCCCTCAATATAGAATCTTCACCAATGGTAGAAGCTTGAGAATGAATGAAGAAACTGCTCCATGAATGTCGAACAACATTCCTCCCCTTAAGAAGAAACAAAACCAAATGTGTATCCATGAAATCTCCCCAATAATGAAGGGAAGATGTAGGAAAAAGATCATGATGAATGAAGTCTCTGAAAACTACTCAAGTGTCCCCATATCGAGGATGAAAGATGCCCCCTCCAAAGGTGGTGAACTGCTCCACACTGCTGAAAAAGGCATTCCACGATCTAGTGGAGATGAATTTCAAACAAGTCCTATAGACTCACATGTCTCCTCTAAGAATAAAGAGACCTCCTCCAAATGTTGTACATAACAATCCACAATCATGTACACCTCAAAAGTTTGATCATGTAGAGAATGAACAAGAGTGTTAGAGTGTTCCCTCACAATAATCGCAGAAGGATAATCTTCATCAAAGAGAAGATGAATATCATCAATGATGTCTCCCAAACCTGCAATGTAGCACTCCATCAACAACCTTGCCATGTCTATCAAGTACTCATCCCATGAAACTGAAGCTGGAAGACAAGATATATCCTGCTGCACTGAATCACAAGAATGAAAAACTGTTGCACATTCTGCATCGTTGGGTACAATAAGTGATGGGATATGAATAGGAGGAGATGAAAAATAAAGGCACAAGAATGGGGTCACATGTGAGAATTCCCAAGTTCAAGTACCCAAAGTTCTCCTCAAAATCTAAATCATCATATGTAAAATCATCCTCATAAACAAAATCTAAAAAGGAGTATAACTGAGATGCATGATCAACCACCCTAGTCGCAATGATAGCTATATTCTCCAGGTCTCTAATGAAAACTGACTCAAGTGTGAACTCCACAATTCTCTTTGTTGCCCCATGTTTGATTTGATATATTCAAAGGAGATTATTTGTCAAACGGGGTACACACAACATATCATTGAAGGAGTTATCCCCAATGGAAATAGTTCCTTTCCCAATCACATTCATATATGTATGGTTGCCCATCAAAATTTGTGGCATGGTGCAAGGCTCAAATGAAGAGAACATAGACTATAAATATGCCATATGATGAGAAGCCCCTGAATCTAGAACCCAACTCCCTGAATCATAACTTGTAATAGCATAAAGACCTTGTCCTTTTCTTTTCCAAAAAGAGTGAGTCTTTCAACTTGTTGAAAGCATGAATGCTTTCCCTTTCCCTTTTGAATGTGAGGAAGTGGAAGTTGATGAATCCTCCTTCTTGTAGGCATTAGTCAAATAAATGTTGTGTGTTTTGAGGATATGTGTGAGCTCATCAATATTCTTAGAATGACATTAATTCTCCTCATGACCAACCCTTTTACAATAGGCACAAGTAGGTCTCTCCTTCTTTGGTGAATTGTCCTACTTGGAAGAGGATGAATCTCCTTGTTGTGGAGAAGGTGGTGCTTTGTCCTTAGGCTTTTATTTCCATTTATTATTGTTTGAGTTGTCCTTTCCTTGATTTCCTTTGTTCCCTTGATTTCACACTAGTGCTTGAGACTTAGAAGTCTTAAGAATGCCCATGCTTATCAACTTATTTTTTTCCATCATCAACATTTTAGAGAAAGCATCAAATGCAGGCATTGTGTAGCTTGAACCTATTGTCATCCTATGGGTTTGGAAACTAGAAACAAATGCTGCATATTATTGTGAAAGTTTGCCCATCAAATTAAAGATCAATTGAGTATCCTTCTTATCAATGCCACAATATTTTAGGTGTGCCCCCAACTCTTTTGCCTTAGTAACATAATCTTGTATAGTATCAAAGTTCTTGGGATCTAACATGCTAAGATCACTATCAATCAGATATCACCTAATCTCTTCAACTTGACCATACAAGTCTTGAAACTTTTGCCAAGCATCCTTAATTAAGGTACATTTCTGAGTATGAAAGATGAGATCCTTTGATACATACTTTCTTAAGGTACCAATCGCAATGATATTTTTAGTGATCCAATCCAAGTGAGCAACATGACTAGCCTTAGGATTAGCAGGAGAAACAATAGTTCCATCAATGTAATGAGTTAGTCATTTACTGTAAGTTTACTCCATGCATCAATTTTGCAAGTAGAATAATTTTGAGGAGTTAAGATAGGAAACTTAGGAGAACCCATAGAAGAAAAATGGAAAGAACACAAGAGCACAAAATCACAAGAGACACCCCCAAAATTCAATCAATCAAAGTACCCCCCAAATGATGATTTTGGCACTTTATATGTAGTGCATGTACAATAGGCCACTTATAAACAATGGAAAGGTGGACCTCTAATTTTGCTTTACAACTACTCCAATAGGCTAAGAACTACAATCCAAAAGAGCTAAAAGATAGATCTATACGATACAAATGCAAAATAGGCCAAAAAATACCATATGTTGAAAGTAAAATTTCTACTCAAAATCACTACAAGCTGATAGAATATTATCAAATTACCTCCAAATTCATGGAAACAACCACTTGGATGCGATGGTGAGGTCTCATTTGGTCTAGAATGCCTCCAAAAGATGGTGCTCATTAGATATACCTCTTGAAATTGTAGTAAAATCTCTCCAAGACAATTCAATGATGCTCTAATACCTTTGATACCATGTGAGATTTGGCGAAGATCAAGAGCTCAATGAAAAATACAAAATAGAGAGACAAAATATAGGACAAGAATAAACTATATTCTCATCAATAGATAAATGATCAATTATATAATAGTTCTTACATACAATGAATATGAGCCTAGTTATATAGGAAAGGCTATATGGATTTGTGAGCACACAAACATGACATGTGTCTTAATAAGAAACAAGGGTAGGTGGTGCAGCAGCACATAGGACTTAAGCAATTTAGTTTTATAATTTTGGCTTGTACTGACCCTAGAAAAGTTAGTGATGAATAAGGACTCTAGGAGGGTCCAAGAGTTAGCATTTTGTGTCAATGTAGGCCTAGGTTGTGTTCAGTCTACTTAGGTTTGTATTTTTGTGTAAATAGTGAGCTTGGGTAGTGAATTGACCTTTTTGATGGTCAAAAGTGTCAAAACCTGGCATGAGAATTAGGGAGGGTTAAATAGGTCTTGGACATGTTTGAAAAGTCATTTTTGATGATTTGGAATAGGTCTTATAAGTTAGAGAGACCAAAAATACAAAAGTTACAAAGTTGCGAAAAGTTGTCATGTCAACTTTTGATAGTTGTCATGTCAACTTTTGAAAGTTGTCATGACAACTTTTGTCTAGAATTGGTTAGTGTTGGAGTTAGGGATTATTTAATGCCCTAGGAGGACTCAACACATTGGAAACCTATATATACCCTCTCTTGCATGTTTACCAAGGTTAAAGAAGTGTGTAATGTAAGTTCAACAACTAAAACTACTCATTTTCAGTCTTGTTGGCAGCATTTTGGCTTGGTTTTACTCATTTGGAAATTGAATATGGATTGAATCCATTGATCCAATAATGGATTGAAATATTCTTGTGTGTTATTGAGTTTTTGGTTCATTTTAGAGTCTTGTAAATACTGTTCTTTGGTGTTTTCTTGTTCAAATTTGCAAACAGCCAGTTTTGTCTTGTAAATAGAAATTTTCTTGTAAATATGGTTGCTCCATGAGTTCCACATGTGTTGATATCATGGATTGTCAGAACATGATGGGAAAACCCCTGTATAGTGTACATATGAAGTTTCAAGTGCTGGAGAAGAGCTTTGATGGGAATGTCACCTTATTCTAAGTGAGGCCAGGAGCAACCCGGTTATAGGAAACAAGGTGAAAATGAAGTGTTAAGTGCAGGGGTCTGTGCCAAATCACCGTTTCAGAGTTTGGAGGGATTCATGGAGTTGGGGAAGACTTTTCCATGCATGGATAATCTTTGAAAAATCTATTTAATACCAAAACCCTAATTTGTTCATTCACTGTCGGTTAAAGGCCTTGTAAACTCTTCAAAACCATCATTTTGGGGTTCATACATTGTAGGGTGAAAGTAGGGGCCAAAACCAGAAAAATCCTCAAGGGATAGGTGTATCTTTGAAGAAAATGCAAACTTATTTGGGGGTCCTTTAAATCATTTTCACCCGAGCCCTAGAAAACCAGATTCGGAGGCCTAATTAGGCCTAATTCCTTGTAGCCCTTTTCTAGGCAAGATTTTGAAATCGGTAAGAAACATAATGATTGCTAGCCACTAATGGACCTCAAATTCATAAAAAAAAATTTAGTAGACACCTCCACACCTCTGCAACATATCACAATGATAGGAGGTCATTTTGACAACTTGAAGCCAAGAAGCCATAATTGAGTACTTGAGAAGCACAGTGAATTGGTAGGGTTCCTAGTCAAAACACTTGAAGAAAACAACTTATAAAGAACAAGAATCAAGCCCTAGAAGAGATTTAGAAGGACTTGAAGGTATAGAAATGAACTAGGCCTGATGAGTTTGTGCAATTAAGCTACACCAGCTAGGTGAAGTGTTGAGCAAACTAGGTAAACCCCATCAAATTGGTATCATAGCCTATAAGATTTGGGCTAGAAGAGTTGATGTCCTCAGTGGAATCTGTAGGAGACAACAACATGGTGACCAATGCAGAGTTGGTCGGGAAATTGGATGATTAGGAGGAAGAGAATAGACTCCTGAAAGAGAAATTGATTTAATTGGAGAGTAAGATTGGTGCAATTGAAACCAAGGCTAATGAAGTATTGGTAAAGGTGAAAGGAGTAGAAGGGAAGGGTAAAGAAGTGTCAGAGATAGACAAGATACCTGAACCTGATCCTACCCTAGAGCAAGAACCTTTCTTGAAGGCGTTGAAGGCCTTGAGTGGCAAATCACTAGAAGGATTGTCATTGTTCACTGGTAAGATGGAGGCAGAAGTGGTCCTAGAGTGGATAGAAGGCATGGAGAATCATTTTGAATGTGAAGGAATAACAGAATCCTAGAGAGTCAAGGTAGCCAAGTCAAGGATGAGAGGAGCTGCCCTCACATGGTGGTAATTTGTACAAGATGAGAGGAAAAAAATGCACAAGGCACCCATCTCTTCTTGGAAAGGGATGCTAGTCAAAATAAAAGAAGTCTATCTCCTTGATGACTATGAAGTGAAAATTCATAGGAAGAGGCAAAACTTAAGACAAAAGGATCTTGATGTTAGTTTCTATACGGAGGAATTTTCCAAACTTATCCTTAGATCTCATATGGTGGAAAAAGAGAGTCTCAAGGTTGCTAGATACCTAAATGGCCTACGGTGGAACATCTAAGAAGAAATCAATCTAATGAGTCAAAAAATAGTCCATCAAACCTTTCAAATTGCCCTTAAGGTGGAGAAAAAATTGAAAAAGAAGACATGACTCAAGCAACAATAGGCACAGAGGTAGAGGAAAAGACAATAGAGGCCATAGAGGAGGCTTTGGTGGAAGAAGTTTTGAACAAAGAACACAAGGAGAGTCTAAAATCACTGAGCAACAAGATAGTGGGAGTAGTAAAGGAGGATTCAATAGAGGAAGGGGATCAAACAGTGGTTCTAGAGGAAGATCAAGTGGACAAGGTGGAGGTTCCTCATACTTTGCAACAATGAAGTATTACCATTGTAACCAACTTGGTCATCTAGCATATAGGTGTCCAGAGAAGGGATCATCATCACATGGTGGTGAAAGAAGAGTGAGTTATCTCCAAGAAGAGTCTTCAAGAAGCAAGACTTCAGAGGTTGCCTTAGAGTTAGAAGTAGGTGACAACTTGATGATAAGGAGAACTTTGATCAAAGAACTGGTCAGAGAAGAGCCTAGCCAAAGAAGGTCCTTATTTAGGATCAAATGCAAGATTTTGGATAAAGTGTTCAAATTGATCATTGATTCAGGTCTACAGAGAGCATTTTGTCAAAAGAGGCAGTGAGCAAGCTCAAATTGCAAAGGATACCTCACAACAATCCTTATAGAGTCACTTGGTTGAACAAAGGTCAACATGTTCTTGTTAATGAGCAAGAATGGGTGGATTTTACCATTCGAAGGTATAAGGACAAGGTGTTATGTGATGTCTTACCATGGATGCATGCCATAATCTATTACGAAGACCATGGAAATTTTATAGACAAGCTATCCATGATGGAGCAAAGAATGCATATTCATTCAAGAAAGATGGACTCACATTCAAGATTCAGTCTATCCTTGAGGAAGGTGAAAAAAGGGTAGTAAGTCCTAATGTTCTTTTGGTGAGTGAAAAATAGTTCTTAAAGACACTTGAGGAAGGTGAAGGTATATGATTTGCACTTGTGATGAAGCCCAAAGAAGAAGACAAGAAAGAGAAACAAGATTTGCCATTAGAGGTGCAAGATTTGTTGAAAAAAATCAAAGGCATAGTAAGTGAAAGACAGCCAGCCACCTTACCTCCTAAAAGAACCATAAGCCATCAAATAGACTTCATTCTTAGAGCATCCTTGCCTAATAAGGCAGCCTATAAAATGACTCCTCAACCAAACATTGAAATTGCCAAGAAAATCCAAGAACTCTTAGATCAAGGCCTAATTAGGAAGAGTAATAGCCCTTGTGTTGTCCCTACCATGTTGGCACCAAAAAAAGGTGGTATGTGGAGATTGTGTAGTGATTCTAGAGCCATAAATAGGATCACTATCATATATAGGTTCCCTATTCCTATAATAGAAGACCTAATGGAATGTTTAGGGGAAGCCAAGTACTTTACCAAGATTGACCTTAAGAGTGGCTATCATCAAATTAAGATTAAGGAGGGTGATGAATGGAAAACTACATTCAAGGCTACTGAGGGTCTTTATGAGTGGCTTGTAATGCCATTTGTCTTATCCAATGCTCCAAGCACCTTCATGAGACTCATGAATGAAGTGATGAGGGACTTCATAGGTAAATTTGTAGTAGTATATCTTGATGATATTCTCAATTTTAGTAAAGATAGGGAAGAGCACATTAATCATTTGTAAGATGTGTTAAAAAGATTGTATGATGCAAAGCTAACCATGAATTTGGATAAGTGTGAGTTTGTCAAGAAGGAGTTGGTTTACCTTCTGTTTCTATTGTCTCAAGGAAACCTCAAGATGGATCCAAGAAAGGTTGAAGCCATTGTAAATTGGCCTACTCCTAAGACAACAATAGAAGTGAGAAGCTTCCATGGACTAGCTCAGCACTACAAGAAGTTCATTAGGCAGTTCAGTGCTATATGTGCACCCATGTTAGACACCATTAGAGGTGGAGTAAAGGAAAATTTTCAGTGGGGTGAAGCAGCAAACAAAGGTTTTGAAACCTTGAAAGAGAAGATACCTACCCAACCGGTACAAGTGTTGCCTAGTTTTGAGAAAGTTTTCATTGTATAATGTGATGCAAGAAATGTTGTAGTAGGTGTTATCCTAAATCAAGATGAAAGACTAGTAGCTTTCCATAGTGAAAAGCTAAGTTATGACAAGAGGAAGTACTCCTCTTATGATCTTGAGTTGTATGCTTTAGTGTAGGCATTGACGAAGTAGAGACACTATCTCCTCCCTAAAGAATTTGTGGTCTATATGGATAAGCAAGCATTAAGTTTCCTAAACTCACAAGATAAAATCAGTCATAAACACATGAAATGGGTGGAGTATATGTAGGCCTATACATTCACCATTAAGCACAAGAAAGGGTAGTTAAACTGGGTAGTTAATGCATTAAGTAGAAGACTTTTGACAGTCCAAGAAATCCAATTGAGAAGCATAGGTGTGGACAGGTTTAGAGACTTGTACCCGGAGGTTAAAGAATTCTCAAATGCCTAAAATGTGTTTAAGGAATATCAAAATCACTTCCATAGTGAGTATTCTGATTTGACTTTGCAAAATGGACTATTATTCAAGGGTGGGAAGCTTTGTGTGCCTAAAGGCTCAATGAGAGAAAACCTTATTCAAGAGAAGCATAATGGAAGCCTTAGTGGACATTTTGGAGTCAACAAGACTCAAGAGTTGGTTCAAAGATACTATTATTGGCCAAGGATGAATCAAGATGTGAATAAATATGTGGACACTTGCATAGTTTGCCAAAAAGCCAAGGGTACTTCAACTAATGTCAATTTATACCAACCTCTCCCCATACCAAATAGACCTTGGGAATGCATTAGCATGGACTTTGTAGTAGGTTTACCAAGGACAAAGCAGGGTATGACAACGTTTATGCCATTGTGGATAGGTTTAGTAAAATGGTTCACTTTATTCCTTACAAGACTACTCATGATGCATGCCAAATTGCTCAATTATTCTTCAAAGAGGTAGTGAGGATACATGGTTTACCCATGAGCATTGTTCCAGATAGGGACTCAAAGTTTATGATTCAATTTTGGAAGATACTATGGCAGAAACTTGGCACCAATCTCTCTTTTCGATCAGCCTACCATCCTCAAACAGATGGGCAAACCGAAGTGGTGAATAGGAGCTTAGGAAACTTGTTAAGGTGCCTTACTAAGGAATATGGTCAAACATGGGATCAAGTACTCTCACAAGGTGAATATGCATACAATGACACCATAAATAGAACTATCGACAAGAGCCCTTTTGAAGTGATCTATGGTGTGCACCCAAGAGGCATTTTGGAGTTGAGAGACTTAGGAATGGCAGTAGAAAGAAGTGGATATGTAGAGGAATTTTCTCAACCAATGAAGGAAGTCCATGACTCAGCTAGACATGCATTGATGGAGAACACAAGCAAGGTCAAGCAAAAAGTTGATGAAAAGAGGAAGAACCTCCAATTTCAATTAGATATTTTCATGGTACACTTGAACAAAGAAAGGCTACTACAAGGAGTGCCAAACAAGTTGCAAATGAGGAGGATAGGTCAATGTGCCATACTATCCAAGTATGGAGAAAATGACTGCAAGGTGGATCTTCGTAGTGACATAGGCTTGTCACCAGTTTTCAATATAGAAGACTTAGTTGCATACAAGGGACTAGTTCAAAGTTCAGATTGTAGTCACTCAGAGGTTTTAGTTGATGTAAACAACCTTCAGTTACCAACCAAACCAAATCCAAAGGCCGAGAAGGTTTTGAGTTCAAGGATCACCAAGAAGACAAGGCATAAAGTCTATTGGGAGGACCTTATCAAATGGTAGGGTATGGATGATGCTAAAGATACATGGGTGATGGAGATAGAGTCTCATAAGCTTCAAATTGATTATAATCTGATTCTCAAAGAGGTGACATAATCTTCTTTTGTTTGGGAGAATAGTGTAGGAGCACCTAGGACTTAGGCAATTTAGTTTTACAATTTTGGCTTGTACTAACCCTAGCCAAGTCAGCAATGAATAAGGAATCTAGAAGGGTCCAAGAGTTATCATTTTGTGTCAATGTAGTCCTAGGTTGTGTTCATTCTACTTAGGTTCACATTTTATTGTAAATAGTGAGTTTGAGTAGCCAACTGACCTTTTGGTGGTCAAAAGTGTCAAAACTTGGCATGAGAATTAGGGAGGGTTAAATAGGTCCTAGACATGTTTTAAAAGTCATTTATGATGATTTAGAATAGGTCTTATAAGTTGGAGAGACCAAAAATGCAAAATTTGCAAAGTTGCAAAAAGTTATCATGACAACTTTTGTCTTGAATTGGTTAGTGTTGGATTTAGGGATTGTTTAACACCCTAGGAGGACTCCACACATGGGAAACCTATATATAACCTCTCTTTCACATTTACCAAGGTTGGAGAAGTGTGTAATGTAAATTCAACAATTGAAACTACTCATTTTTCAGTATTGTTGGTAGCATTTTGGCTTGGTTTTACTCATTTGGCAATTGAATATGGATTGAATCCATTGATACAGAAATGTATTGAGTTACTCTTGTTTGTTATTGAGTTTTTGGTTCATTTTAGAGTCTTGTAAATATTGTTCTTTGGTGTTTTCTTGTTCATATTTGCAAACAACCAGTTTTGGCTTGTAAATAGCAATTTTCTTGTAAATATGGTTGCCCCATGAGTTCCACATGTGCTTCCATCATGGCTTGTCGGAACATGATAGGAAACCCCTAGTATAGTGTACATATGTAGGTTCAAGTGTTGGAGAAAAGGTTTAATGTGACTGTCACCTTATTCTAGGCAAGTCCAGGAGCAACCCAGTTAGAGGAAATAAGGTGAAAATGGAGTGTTAAGTGCAGGGGTGTGTGCCAAATCACCATTTCAGAGTTTTGAGGGATTCATGGAGTTTGGGCAGACTTTTTCATGTAGGGATAAGCTTTGACAATGCCATTTAATACCAAAACCCCAATTTGTTCATTCATTGTCGGTTAAAGGCCTTGTAAACCCTTCAAACCCCTCATTTTGGGGTTTATACATTGTACGGTGAAACCAGGGGCTAAAACCACAAAAATACTTGAGGGATAGGTGTATCTTTGAAGAAAATGAAA